>NC_044395.1:92618618-92918618 GCF_006542625.1 Nomascus leucogenys | reverse complement strand
CTGCTTGTCTATTGTTGGCATATAGGAATGCTTGTGTTTTTTGCATATTGATTTTGTCTTTACAGCATTTTTGTTATAGATGAGAAAACAGCCTCACAGAGTTTAAATATTGTTGTAGGCAGCCTCTAAAATGGCCTAAAGTGATTCCCACCTCCTGTTACTCATTGCTGTTTTGTAATCCCCTCCACTTGAGTGTGAGCTGGATTAATGACTTGGTTTTGATGAATGAAATATAACAGAAGTGATACAATGTCACTTCTTTTTTTTTTTTTTTGAGACGGAGTCTCACTCTGTCGCCCAGGCTGGAGTGCAGTGGCACGATCTCGGCTCACTGCAAGCTCCGCCTCCCAGGTTCATGCCATTCTCCTGCCTCAGCCTCCCAAGTAGGTGGGACTACAGGCGCCCGCCACCACGCCTGGCTAATTTTTTTTGTATTTTTAGTAGAGACGGGGTTTCACGGTGTTAGCCAGGTGATACAATGTCACTTCTGAGATTACATTATAAGAAAACTGTGGTTTCTGTCTTGGGTGCATGTGTGTTTATCCTTCTCTCACCCTCTCAACCATAATGAAAAGAAGTCTAAGCTATCCTGTGAAGAGAGGTCCTGGATGATAAAGACCACCTGGAAGAGAATTTAGGCACCTGAGCCAACAGCTGGCACCAACTGCCAGCAATATGAGTGAGACTCTTCCTGCAACAGTTAAGGCTTCACATGATGGAGCTGTAGATGATAACTTGATTGGAACCTCAAAAGAGATGCTGAGTCAGAACCATCAAGCCAACCACTCCTGAATTCCTGACCCATTGAAACTGTGGGATGTTTGCTGTTGTAAACCACTGAGTTTTACTGTTTTTCTCAATCTGTTTTACAATTTTCTCTCTCTTTGCCTCTCCCTTGGAGATTTTCATCAGCATTTTATCCTTTGTTTTCTTTTCCTCTCAAAATACACTCTCTGTAAGCAGTGTATTTCTGCTCCTCCCCTTCCCCTCCCTCCTTTCCCCTCCCCCTCCTCCTTCTCCTTCCCTTCTACTTTTCCTCCTCTTCCTCCTTCTCCTTCCCTTCTACTTTTCCTCCTCTTCCTCCTTCTCCTTCTCCTTCTTCACCTCCTCCTTCTCCTCCTTCTGTTGCTTCTGCTTCTTCTGCTCCTTCTTCATCTCCTCCTTCTCCTTCTGCTCCTTCTTCATCTCCTCCTTCTCCTTCTGCTCCTCTTCCTCATTCTCCTCCTTTCTTATTCCTTCTCCTTCTTTCTTCAACAGGGTCTCCCTCTGTCACCCAGGCTGGAGTGCAGTGGCACAATCATAGCTCACTGCAGCCTCAAACTCCTGAGCTTAATCACTCCTCCTGTCCCTGCTTCCCAAGTAGTTAGGACTACAGGTGTCTGCCACCACACCCAGCTAATTTTTAAAAATATTTCATCGAGATGGGGTCTTGTTATGTGGCCCAGGCTGGTCTCAAACTCCTGGCCTCAAGTAATCCTCTCATCTCAGCCTCCCAAAACACTGGGATTACAGGCATGAGCCATTTCACCCAGTCCAACTTGTGTATTTTTGGTTGTCATCTATCTGCCAATGATTTTGAAATCTACATTTATAGCATTTATTAGGCCAATTTTCCCATACATCTAAATGTGCATTAGAATCCTAAAAGAAAACTCAGCAAACACCATTCTGGATATTGGCCTTGGGAAAGAATTTTTGACTAAGTTCTCAAAAGCAACTGCAACAAAAACAAAAATTGACAAGTCGAGCATAATTAAACTAAAGAGCTTCTGCACAGTAAAAAAAAACAAAAACAAGCAAAAAAAAACAATCAATAGAGTAAATAGACAACCCATGCAAACAATGTATCTGACAGAGGTCTAATATCCAGAATCTAAAACAATTGAACAAGCAATAAACAAATAACCTATTTAAAAAGTGGACAAAAGACATGAACAGACACCTCTCAAAAGAAGACATATGAGCAGCCAACAAATATGAAGAAATGTTCAACATCACTAATCATCAGAGAAATGCAAATCAACACCACAAAGAGATAACATCTCACACCAGTCGGAATGACTATTAAAAAAAGAAGAGGCTGGGTGCGGTGGCTCATGCCTGTAATCCCAGCACATTTGGAGGCCGAGACAAGTAGATCACCTGAGGTCAGGAATTCAAGACCAGGTTGGCCAACATAGTGAAACCCCATCTCTACTAAAAGTAAAAAATTATCTGGGCACAGCAGCACATTCCTGTACTCCCAACTACTTGGGAGGCTGAGGCAGGAGAATTGCTTGAACCCAGGAGGCGGAGGTTGCAGTGAGCTGAGATTGCGCCACTGCACTCCAGCCTGGGTGACAAAGTGAGACTTCGTCTCAAAAAAAAATAAATAAAAAATAAAGTCAAAACAACAGATGCCAACGAGGCTGCAGAGAAAAGGGAAAACTTATACACTGTTGGTGGGAATGTAAATTACTTCAGCCACTCTGGAAAGATTGCTCAAAGAACTTCAAACAGAACTACGATTTGACCCAGCAAAACTATTACCAGGTATATAGCCAAAAGAAAATAAATCGCTCTACCAAAAAGACACATGTACTTTTATGTTCATTGCAGCACTGTTCACAATAGCAAAGACCATGGAATCAACCTAGGTGCCCATCAACAGTGGATTGGATAAAGAAAATGTGGTATATATACACCATGGAATACTACACAGCCATAAAAAAAGAACACAGTCATGTCCTTTGCAGCAACATGGATGAAGCTGGAGGCCATTATCCGAAGCAAATTAACATAGGAACAGAAAACCAAAGACCAGTTTTCTTATAAGTTGGAACTAAACATTGGGTACTCATGAACATAAAGATAGCAACAGTAGATCCTGGGGACTACTAGAAGAGGTAGGGAGGGAAGAAGACAATGGTTGAAAAACTATTGAGTACTATGCCCACTACCTGAGTGATGGGATCAGTCATACCCCAAACCTCAGCATCATGCAATATAGCCATGTAACCAACCTGCACATGTATACCCTCAATCTAAAATAAAAGTTGGAATTATTTAAAAGACAAAAGTAATAAATAAATACAGGTTTATTAGATATCACCACTTTAATGTATTACTAACTCTTCATATTCAGTAAGTTCAAACTGAACTCATATTTTCCTCCAAATTTACTACTACTCCTGTTTTCTCGCTCAAGGAATGACATCTACCAGTCATCTACTTACCTAATCTGAACTACGGGAGTCAGTCTTGACTCACCTTCTCCCTCAGCCTTCACATCCAATCATTGACCAAGTCCTATTAACTTTAGTTCCATAAATCACCAATGGGTTCACAGCTCTTCGTCTTTACTGATATCACCTGGACTGCTGCAGCACTCTTCTGATGTATCACTCTGCCCCGTGTGTTCTCTCCCTTTAATTTAGTGTTTTTCAGACTTCTAGGTGCAACTTATCAGTGGTTCATGGAAATTAGTTTGGTGGGTTGTGACCAGAATTCTTTTTAAAATGAAATGAAATGGCATAGAAAACATTAGAGTGTATAATAGTAGGTACTGTTTGATGTGCCTATTGAGTTACAAAACATATTTCTCTTTGCTGGTTTCCATCAATGAAGTTTTGAAAACGTTAGTCCATTTTTTTTTGTACTGTAGCCAAAATGGTCTTTCCAGTCAGATCATGTTATTCATTCCTTGTTTAAAACCCTTCAGTGACTTCTCAGTGTCTTCCTGCTAGAGTTAAAACTCCTTAACATGCAATGTTAGGCCCTTAATGACCTAGGCACAGCTTACCTCAAGCCTCATTTATCTTCATTCTTCTCCCTGCATGTAAGCTCTAGCCAAACGAAATCACTCATAGTTCCATAAATATACTCTTAATCTTACTTGCTCTTAAGTATCACTATATGCCATTTATTCTTTCTGGAGTGCCTCCTTATCCCCATCTATGACTCCATATCATACTTCAGGTATGTTTAGCTAACACCTTCTCCAAGAAACCTTCCTTGACTCCCCAAAGCAGGGACAGGACTATTCCTGTATGTGCCCATAGTAACCTTAATTTATCCCTATCAGAGCACTTACCACATACTATTAAAGTTGCCTGTTACGTATTTTCTTATCTTCATACCAGACTGTAAGTTTTTTGAGGACAGGGACTGTATTTTGTTCATCATTGTATCCCAAAGCCTAGTACAGTGCTTCACATGTAACATGTGCTCAATATATAGGGGAAGAAAAAGCATGTTGGACTGATTCGCTGTTTTAAGGATACACAAAAATACTGCTTCACCTGGCATGGTGGTGAGCACCTGTAGTCCCAGTTACTTAGGAGGCTGAGGCAGGAGGATAGTGTGGGCCTAGAATTTTGAGGCTTGTCGTGCACTATGATCGCACCTGTGAATAGCCACTGCACTCCAGCCTGGGCAACATAGCAAGAACTCATCTCTTAAAAAAATAAACTACTGCTCAAAACAGTTTGCCTGCCATGTCTATCTTGTTTTTAATAATGGGGTGGTTCTTCTATTACATATAACGTGGTATTATATAATAATGTGGTATGCATGTTTGAAAATGTATAAAGGTCTCCATTTTGCTTAAATATGATAAACTATATAAAATGAATGTAAAGTGATATTGTTATAAAGGGTATGGTATATTAAACTTACTAAAAAATCATTTGACTTTCAAATACAAATTGCTGAATGGTTGAACTGAAACAAAGATTCCACATTTATCACATTTGCTCAAATGTTTTGTACTTGTAAACAATGTTTTTAAAAGAATCTCTTCCATTTTACACTAGAATGTTCAAGAAGTAAATAATGAAAACAGTGAAATGTCAACTGAAAGATCAGAAAACACCATTATACAGAAATATAATACTGAGCAAGAAATAAGGGAAGAAAATATGGAGAATTTTTGTCCAGATACTGAATACAGAGAAAAAGAAGAAAAAAAAGAAGGCTCATTTATAGAGGAAATAATTATAGAAGGTAACCTTAAAATTATATTGATATTTTCTAATTTGTATGTTGATATTTACAGTAAATATTTTTGGGAAAATTACATTCTGCCTCCCCTCTTCATGACTTATTCCTAGTCTTTTTGCATTCTGGTTTCTGCCTTCACTATTTTGCTGAGAATGTTCTTGGAGTTACCAGTAACCTTCTGATGACCAGACCTAGGGCATTTTTCTTAATTCAGATAACCTTTCTGTAACCATTGGAATAATTCATTAATTCTTCCATCTCGAAAAAGTGTTTAAAGATGATACTGATTGGAGGTGTTCAAACCTAGGCTGAACAACCACTTGGTGGAGATGTTGTAGAGAGAATGATTGGACTTTTAAAAAGTCCTTCAAAAACCTGAAATTTATATTCTAGGTTAACTATACTAAAAAGTTGAAATCTTTGTTAGAATATAGATGAATAAAATTAATGTCTTGATTAAGTAGATATTCTATATACTTGTCCAAAACTATTCAATAATTTAAAAACATTCACTGGGTAATGCATAAAAGTGATGATTGTCAGTCCTGAAGAAGCCAGCTAGCAATTTCTAGATACTGCTGGACCTAGGTAGTAATAGAAATTAGAGCATAACCTGTTAGGATAAACTAATTTTTATCAGCTAGGTATTTATGTGAAATTGTACTAAATGTCCTAAATGAAGCAAATAGACTAGAAAAATAAACCATTTTTTAATACCTCAACTTACTTTCCGTTTACAAAACCAAAAATACTTTGCTATTATGAAATTAAAGTTTAATATGGGTAAAGCCAAATATTTAGCATGCTAAAGATATACTTGACATAATAAAGGGAACCCAGTATTTAGGTAATATTAATGTCATTAAGTTTGTATAATTATTGACCCATAAAATATTTAAGGTTAAATGTTTTTATAAAAATAGGTGATAAATATGTTTTATGAAATCAGCCTTTAGCGTATAATATAAAATTTTACTGTGTTCCCATCATGACAGATTTACAGCTTTTTGAAAAGAGCTTCAAGAATGAAATTGATACTGTTGTTTCTCAGGATGAAAATCAAAGTGAAATCTCCTTAAGCAAAACCCTCTCCTTAGATAAAGAAGTAATTAGTCAAGGACAAACCTCGAATGCTACAGACAACAGAAAATCAGTTACTACAGAAATAGACAAGATATGCTTGGAAAAAGACAATGGAGGTACAGAATTTAAATCACCAAATAATCATTTTGTAGTGTTAGATACAGCGATAGAAACAGAAAAAATACATCTAGAAAGAACCAGAGGATTAGATGTTCACCATACAGATGTAAACCTGAAGGTTGAAAATAACAAAACATCACTTAACACTATTTTAAATGAGACAGCACACAATACATATCACAATAATAATAAAGATGTTTCTGAAAATGAGCCATTCAAACAATTCAGATTGCTTCCAGGGACTCGAGAACGTGCTCTAGAGAAGGAAATTACAAATAGTGACCAAACCAAAGCAGATTTGGACTCATCTCTAGGTATAAAAAAAAATCCTGTTCCATGTCAGAAATATAGTTTACAGAATTCAAGTAATGTTATGTTAGATGATAAACAATGTAAAATAAAACAAATACAACTGTTAACTAAAAAAAGTGAGTGCAGCATATTACTTTCTAAAGAAACTTCAGATTTTCTGCAAGTCTGTAATGATACTTCAGAGAAACCTGAACTAACTGTTCCCTGTCTTATAGTAATCGATTCATATGCTGCTTTTAGTACTAATTCAAAAGTACTTCTGAAGAACTCAGATAAAAATGTTCATAGTATGCCTATGTTGGTGAAACCCAACTCAAGCCCTGAGGGAAAAACTATGTGGAAAAATATGAGTGATATGCAAAACAGTCAATTTAATAACTGTTTGGGATACTTAGAAAACACTAATGTGAACGTTTCTCATCTTCATCTTAACAATGAGAATAGTCATGCTTCACAAGCCAAAGATGTTAAAACTGCTGTTTACATGAAAACTTGCACAGAAATAGAGTTTTCCAATAAAAAGAATCAGATTGATAAGAATCAGGTAACTGAAGCCACAAAAAATGACCTCTTCCTTTTTGTGAGCATTAATGAAAGACAGCATACATTGTTAAATAATACAGAGAAAACAGAATCATTAAATGACATCGTTTCAGGAAAAATGTTCAGTGAAGGACAGCTGGAGGAATCACAGTCATTTCACATAAAGCCATCTGGAGATTTAGTAAACAGAAGCGGAAGGTCAACCTTTGATCTTTCAACTTCAGATAAAAAAACTGAGAAAACTCCAGTATACATGAATTTTTCAGACCCCGGTCCTTGGTCAAAAGTAAATCACATTGAAAGTCAAACAGCGAGCAGTTCAACCCCTAGCATTTCTTTGTTGCTGAAGGAGAGACCACTAGATCCATCAGAAAACAAAAAGATCATTTCAATGGCTCTTTGTAAAAATATTGGTGTGGATGATGTTGGAAAGGATATTGGACCAGGTAAGAAAACAAAGTAATGTTTTAATTCTTAAAATATTTTTCTACTTATTCTTGATAAATGTGTACAGTCATATTTCGTAAATTTTGTTTTAAAAGTTTGTCTTAATTAAGGAATAGCAAAAACAACAGATGTGGGTCATTATTTTAAATTAGGAACAACTACTTAATATTCTTTTGTTTTTTAACTTTTAGAGCAAATGCAGTGAAGTAGTTAAGGCTTCTGCCAAGTGTGCATATTTATTGCTCTTCTTTCTATATGCTCATCATTCATCCTTAAAAACTTCCTTCCCTCAGAACATTTTAGTTTCTCTCCTATGTTGTCTTTCTTTGCCCAATTTTCTCTCCCTTTCCTTAATTTTTCTATCTGTCCCTTCACCCACACCAGAAATCTGGCTCTTCCTTCTATTTTATAAGTAATAATGAGGCATAACATTAATATATTTCCTATGACCAGTATTTGTCAGTTGAAAACACTTTAAATTGAATCCCTTAACATATATTAATGCATTCAGATGTTAAAGAGAATAGAGAGATTGTTCTGTTCTTAAAAACTGCCATATGAAATGGCATAATGTCCAAGTTTTATTTTAAAATACTCCAGATAAAAATAGGGGAAGAGGTAAATGGATGAAATACATATGACTTAATATTGATGGGTATTGAAGTACATGGCTATGTTTTTGTTTTTTTTGTTTTATTTATTTATTTTTTTTGAGATAGAGTCTTGCTCTGTCACCCAACCTGGAGTGCAGTGGTGTGATCATAGCTCACTGCAACTTTAACCTCCCAGGCTGAAGGAATCCTCCCACCTCAGCCTCCTGAGCAACTGGGAGTACAGACATGTCACTGCACCCAGCTAATTTTTAAAATTTTTTGTAGAGACAAGTCTCACTTTGTTGCCGAGGCTGGTGTTGAACTTCGGGGCTCAAGTGATCCTCCTGCCTCAGCCTCCCAAATTGCTGGGAGCTACCACACCCAGCCTGAACATTTTTCAGTGTTTAAAAATAAAAACATACTAGATTATCATGAATTGGTGCTATATAAATGTAAATTGAAAATAAAAAGCAGTAGTTTAAGAAGTATGATCATGAGGAAAATGGTTTTTTTATTGTTTTTATTTTCAGGACAGCATGTTTTCTTTTAATAGCAATCTCATAGTCAAAAGTTGCTAAGGTTGTTAAAGGCATTCTTATATTTTAAGGGAACTTTGTGGGTTTACATGGTGCACTTAGACACCTTAAAAAGAGGCAGATTCCAAGGAAAGCTTTTGTATGGCCCTCAGATTTAACAGTCTTCTTTTAAAAATGAAATTGAGAAAAATTTAAAGAGACTATTTGGTGATTAAAAACAAAAATATATCTTGTTTACTTGTACCAGTGGGAAATAATGTAGGCAAAAATCAAATAACCAAAATACTGTATAACCTCATTTCCCAAACTGCAATTTTTCAAGGTCACAAAATATATTACTTAAGATTCCATTAACTTTTAATTAGGTACTGCTTTAAGTGCTGGTCTAAAAATCTACCATTTTTTTTTGAAGTCCTTTCTTGTAAATTAAATTTCAGTGATATATAAGATACAAAGGGTGATATCTAAAATTCTGTAGAAATTCAACTTGTAAAATACTCTTAAATATACCATCAGTATCTTTTAACCTTCATAATTTACATACTTCTCTAACTCATTTCTATCAATTTATTAAAGCCCAATGTGACCCCTTCTAAACAGCCCTTTGTTGGACTTCTCACTGTGGCCAATTTCTTTAAATAGTTTGTAAATCTGGCATGTAGTTGGTTCTGACTTTTTCCATTAATCTGAATTGGTAAAATGTTCACTATACAAATGCTTACATGTGTAGGAAATACAGTAACCAGAGGAATAATGATAACATTTTATCAGTTATTTTGTTTTAGACGGTATTTATACCATTTCTTTCACTGCTTTTAATGTGGAATTATAGTAATCAGGTTTTAGAAAGTAGCAATAATAAAATCTTGTTTGTTTTCAGAAATGAAATGCCTAATTTAAGAGCAAAGTCTAGGAAAACTGCAAAATATTCAACATTAAAATAGAAATTTGTTGCTTTTTAAATACAAAAGCATAGGATCAGAAACAAGTTCAGTCACTAAAATGAGTACCTAGAGAAAAATTCAGTTGCTACCATTTCCTCTTTATCAATCAGATACTGCCAGCATTAACAGAGTTGCTGACACTTTGAATAACTGGAGTATCCATCCAGATCCCAAGGGAGAACCCAGTGAAGAGAAGAATGCAATTGCAAAGACTTTTTATGATTCCTCTTTTCCCACAGAACATGTAAGTCAATTAAAAATATTGCCGAGCAGACCTTAGTGAGCTAATTCTACAGATATGTGTAGAACTGTATGCATCTGGATGCTTTAAGACCTAACTGATCTCCAAAATAATATCAAGAGGGCAACATGGCACCATTTTTCACAATTAAGGTTGATAGAAAACAGCAGGAAAAAGTCACAGTGTATAAATCAAATAGATACAATCCAGCCTGTTTGGGGAAGGAGAGTGTGAGGCATCGGATATGTACTTCTATTTTTTACTCATCTAAATTTGGAAATAGTGGTATTTGAGCATTTAAAATTTTATGTTAATAAAAGATTATGTCTAAAAGTAAGCTAATCAAGTCCAATTGTTTTTAATAATCTTTAAGTTAATTTACATTATTTTTGGAAACTGAGATGGAAAGAATTTAAAACTATTTCAATTAGAACACGTGTGAAAGGATCAAGTATCCATGTGATACTGTATGGATATATGTATTAAAGTATTTGTAGAAATTATATGGCTTCCAGGAGTCTATTTGTCATAAGGAAAGCAACTAACTATAGCAGGAAGGTTAGCTGGTTAAATATGTAAGTTTTATATCATAGTGTGTAGAACTTTAGCAAGAAAAAGGTTGTAGTGTTCAAATTATTAAACAACTTTCTCTTTAGCATATACAAAATGAATATTATAGTACTAACACATCCTTAACAAATAACAGCTTTTAACAAAGTATTTTATTTTCCTTTCTAAATAGGAGAAACCTCAAGTGAGATAGTATAACTCTTCTGGGAGAGTTGAGACAAAAATCAGGAACTATCCTTGATATGGTTTGGCTTTGTCCCCACCCAAATCTCATTTGGAATTGTCACTCCCACAGTTCTCACGTGCCATGGGAGGGACCCAGTGGGAGGTAATTGAATCATGGGGGCGGGTCTTTCCTTTGCTGTTCTCATGATAGTGAATAAATCCCAGGAGATCTGATGGTTTTAAAAATGGGAGTTTCCCTGCACAAGCTCTCTTCTCTCTTGCTGCTGCCATGTAAGAACTGCCTTTTGCCAGCTGGGCGTGGTGGCTCATGCCTGTAATCCCAGCACTTTCGGGGGCGGAGGTGGGCAGATCATGAGGTCAGGAGATCGAGACCATCCTGGCTAACAGTGAAACCCTGTCTCTACTAAAAATACAAAAAAAAAAAAAAAAAAAAAATTAGCTGGGCGTGGTGGCAGGCACCTGTAGTCCCAGCTACTCAGAAGGCTGAGGCAGGAGAATGGCGTGAACCCAGGAGGTGGAGCTTGCAGTGAGCCGAGATCACGCCACTGCACTCCAGCCTGGGCAACAGAGTGAGACTCCATCTCAAAAAAAAAAAAAAAAAATTGCCTTTTGCCTTCCACCATGATTATGAGGCTCCCCAGCCACATGGAACTGTAAATCCATTAAACCTATTTTTCTTCCCAGTCTCAGGTATGTCTTTATCAGCAGCATGAAAACAAACTAATACAGTAAATTGGTACCAGGAGCGGAGTGTTGTTGAAAAGATACCCGAAAATGTGGAAGCAAGTTTGGAACTGGGTAACAGGCCGAGGTTGGAACAGTTTGGAGGGCTCAGAAGAAGACAGGAAAATGTGGGAAAATTTGGAACTCCCTAGAGACTTGTTGAATGGCTTTTTTTTTTTTTTGAGATGGAGTCTCGCTCTGTCGCCCAGGCTGGAGTGCAGTGGCGCAATCTTGGCTCACTGCAAGCTCCGCCTCCCGGGTTCACGCCATTCTCCTGCCTCAGCCTCTCCGAGTAGCTGGGACTACAGGCGCCCGCCACCATGCCCGGCTAATTTTTTGTATTTTTAGTAGAGACGGGGTTTCACCGTGGTCTCGATCTCCTGACCTTGTGATCTGCCCGCCTCAGCCTCCCAAAGTGCTGGGATTACAAGCGTGAGCCACTGCGCCTGGCCTTGTTGAATGGCTTTGACCAAAATGTTGATAATGATATGGACGATGAAATCCAGTCTGAGGTGATCTCAGATGGAAATGAAGAATTTGTTTGGAACTGGAGCAAAGGTGACTCGTTATGTTTGGTAAAGAAATTGGTAGCATTTTGCGCCTGTCCTAGAGATTTGTGGAACTTTGAACTTGAGAGAGATGATTTAGGGTATCTGGCAGAAGAAATTTCTAAGCAGCAAAGCATTCAAGAGGTGACTTGGGCACTGTTAAAGGCATTCAGTTTTACAAGGGAAACAGCATAAAAGTTTGGAAAATTTGCAGCCTGAACAATATGATAGAAAAGAAAATCCCATTTTCTGAGGAGAAATTCAAGCTGGCTGTGAAATATGCATAAGTAATAAGGAGCTGAATGTTAATCTCCAAGACAATGGGGAAAGTGTCTCCAGGGCAAGTCAGAGGTCTTCATGGCAGCCCTTTCCATCACAAGCCCAGAAGCCTATGAGGAAAAAATGGTTTTGTGGGCTGGGCTCAGGGTCCCTGTGCTGTGTGCAGCCTAGGGACTTGGTGCCCTGCATCCCAGCCACTCCACCCATGATTAAAAGGAGCCAAGTCATAGCTCGGGCCATTGCTTCAGAGGGTACAAGCCCCAAGCCTTGGCAGCTTCCATGTGATGTTGAACCTGCGAATACACAGAAGTCAAGAATTGAGGTTTGGGAATCTCTTCCTAGATTTCAAAGGATGTATGGAAATGCCTGGATGTCCAGGCAGAAGTTTGCTGCAGGGGCAGGGCTCTCATGGAGAACCTCTGCTAGGGCAATGTAGAAGAGAAATATGGGGTCAGAGCCCCCATATAGAGTCCCTACTGGGGTGCTGGCTAGTGGAGCTATGAGAAGAGGGCCACCATCCTCTAGACCCCATAATGGTAGATCCACCAACAGCTTGTGCTGTGCATCTAGAAAAGCCACAGACAATGTCAGCCCGTGAAAGTGGCCAGGAGGGAGGCTGTACCCTGCAAAGCCACAGGGGCACGGAGCTGCCCAAGGCCATAAGAACCCACCTCTTGCATTGCGTGACCTGGCTGCCATGCTGGATTTTGGACTTTCACAGGGCCTGTAGACCCTTTGTTTTGGCCAATTTCTCCCATTTGGAACGGCTGTGTTTACCCAATGCCTGTATCCCACCCCCCCTTGTATCTAGGAAGTAACTGACTTGCTTTTGATTTTGCTGGCTCATAGGTGGAAGGGACTTACTTGCCTTGTCTCAGATGAGATTTTGGACTTTTGAGTTAATGCTGAAATAAGACTTTGGGGGAGTGTTGAGAAGGCATGATTGGTTTTGAAATGTGAGGATATGAGATTTGGGAGGGGCCAGGGGCAGAATGATATGGTTTGGCTGTGTCCCCACCCAAATCTCATCTTGAATTACAGTTGGTCTCACAATTCCCATGTTGTGGGAGGAACCTGGTGAGAAGTAATTGAATTATGGGGGCCGGTCTTTCCTGTGCTGTTCTTGTGATAGTGAAAAAGTGTCATGAGATCTGATGACTTTAAAAGTGGGAGTTTCCCTGCACAAGCTCTCTTTTGCTGCCACCATGTAAGAATTGCCTTTTGCCTTCCGCCATGATTATGAGGCCTCCCCAGTCATGTGAAACTTAAGTCCGTTAAACCTATTTTTTTTTCCAGTCTCCAGTATGTCTTTATTAGCAGCGTGAGAATGGACTAATACACCCTTTACACACTTTCCTAATTGAGCTCATAAGCAACAGTATAGTTTCCACTTGGTGTATGTGTGTATCATTAAAATATGGTGACTAAAGGGCAGTAACTCTGGCATTGGAAAATCTAAGTTTTAACTTTGCCCAATTGGATAAGTCATAGAATCAAAATAAACATGAAGCTTGAGGGCATCAAAGCTAAACATCCATTTCTAATTAGGGTGAATCCTTAACCCTTATAAGATAGCTGTTCTACTTTCTTTTTTTTTTTTTTTTGAGACGGAGTCTCACTCTGTCGCCCAGGCTGGAGTGCAGTGGTGTGATCTTGGCTCACTGCAAGCTCCGCCTCCCAGGTTCCTGCCATTCTCCTGCCTCAGCCTCCAGAGTAGCTGGGACTACAGGCGCCCGCCACCACACCCGGCTAATTTTTTGTATTTTTTTAGTACAGACGGGGTTTCACCGTGTTAGCCAGGATGGTCTCGATCTCCTGACCTTGTGATCTGCCCGCCTCGGCCTCCCAAAGTGCTGGGATTATAGGCGTGAGCTACCGCGCCAGGCCCTCTACTTTCAAACAGTGGAATTTCATGTCTCACTTGAAAGCCCATTTTTATAATTAATCTAATAGGGGAGTTCTTTTTGTCTAATTCCTAATGCTCTATCTGCAACTAATGTTGCTTTTATGAATTTATTTTTGGCTGGGCGTGGTGGGCTCATGCCTGTAATCCCAGCACTTTGGCCAAGGCAGGCAGATCACAAGGTCAGGAGTTTGAGACCAGCCTGGCCAATATGGTGAAACCAGGTCTCTGCTAAAAATACAAAAACTGTCCAGGTGTGGTGGCAGGCACCTGTAGTCCCAGCTACTCGGGAGGCTGAAGTTGCAGTGAGCTGAGATTGTGCCACTGCACTCCAGCCTGGGTGACAGAGTGAGATAGTGTCCCAAAAAAAAAAAAAAAAAAATTTATTTTTATAGATTTTTTAACTTTTTCATTGACAAGGTAATTTTTTTACAGATGAAACAGTGACATAAGTGTGAAATAACTTTCCAGGGTCATTAAGACACAATATGTGGTGGACCTAGGCTAGATATTGTGGCTCTTAGTCAAATGCTATATTATACCTTCTTAACTTTCACAATAGAAAAAATGTTTCTTCTGAAAGATTGATGCATATAAAACAAACTCAATTCACTGGCTGAATAGACATTTTCTAAGTGCTTATTACTATGTGCCAAGTACTATGGTAAGCTTCATTGTCCCAGCTTAAAGCTTGATTGCAAATTATCATGTAATGTGGGGCAAATTTAAAAGTAGATCTCCTTATAAATTTAATAGACCACAAGCACACCCATTCCTTTGCATATTGTAAAGGCTGTTTTGGCATGGCACTGAGAAATGAGCAGTTGTAAGAGGCCATTTGGCCCACAAAGCTGAAAATACTCTGGCACTTTTTGGAAAAAGTTTATCAACCTGTTATAAATGAATTTTATGAAGACTTATAGCCAAAAAATAGTTTTATTTTTCAACATATTTTATGTACAGTCCACATCAATTCTGTTAAATTCAGGGAAGGTATTAAGTACCAATCCACTTTCTCTCTATGGGTCCAAAGTAACTTGAAAAGATGGTATGTTTTTCATTCTTGTTTTCGGCATTAGGTTGTTAGCCTACTGCAATCTTGATTATATCCAGGAATGAGGATGGAAAACCAGAGTAAGCAAAGCAAGCCACTTACTTTTTTTTTTTTATATCCAATGAATTAGATTCATTTAAGTTAAATTTTAAAATATAATCACAGGCAGAAATAAAAGGACTAGTACCAAGCTAGGGGAAATTTTTAGGCCAAAAATTAGATCTTGTAAGTCAGGCTGAAAGAGAAACAGGTGATAAATTTCTAAAAAGAACAGGAGGCGAAAGAACGAAGATACAAGGCAATATCTCTGACAACAGCTAGAACCAAAATTACTGCAGTAGGCTGCAGAACCCTCAGGTAAGTTAAACAGGACAAGTTTTGTTAAGTGCAAACATTAGCTAATCTATACTGTATCTTGTTTCTCTAAAGCCAATTCCTGCTCCTACCCCTCTCAGCAAGTGGGTAGTTAAGGGGAAAGAAACTAAAGCAAGTAAACGTGTCCTTCCTTTCCATCATCAAGATAAAAAAGTCAAAGAATCAGGATTTTGGGAAACTGTTAATTTGTACTTGGATGCCAAATACACCAAAATGAACCTAGCATTTTGATGGCAAAATAGGAAATATTTATGTACATTTTTATCCATTACTAGTTATTCTTTCCAGTAATAGCATCTGGGAACTAAAAGAAGCTAATCAGTAAACTGAAGCCCAGAAAAATTAAATGACTTACTAGGTTCTCTTAGCAGTCCTGTGCAGACACTTTTGGAAGAACAAAGCCAATTAGACAAATATGAACAAAGAATCACCCCAAAAATCAGAGGTAAAACTCTCTGAGGGGACTAGTGGCTGACTATAGGATTTCAGGGAGGGAGCCAAAGAGAGCAATCCAAAAGGAACACTCCTTAGGGAGCCATGAACTTACCATTCTAAACATTTAAGTTCATTAAAAAAAAAAAAAAAAGTGTTACTAGGTCGGGCACGGTGGCTCACGCCTGTAATCCCAACACTTTGGGAGGCTGAGGCAGGTGGACCATGAGGTCAGGCGTTGGAGACCAGCTTGGACAACATAGTGAAAGCCTGTCTCTACTAAAAATACAAAAAATTAGCTGGGCATGGTGGTGGGTACCTGTAATTCCAGCTACTCAGGAGGCTGAGGCAGAAGAATCGCTTGAACCTGGGAGGTGGAGGTTGCAGTGAGCCGAGATGGCGCCACTGCACTCCAGCCTGGGCGACAGTGCAAGACGCTGTCTCAAAAATAAAATAAACTTAGTACTACATAATCTAACACTGAAAATGACAATGTTACTAACATGCCGCTTTTACTGGTCAAATTGAAAAAGATTTTAATGTTAAGGCAGTACCCAAAGATCTTCACAAAGATTTATGAACAAATGATATTCACTGCAGCCTAGTTAACAGTGACCATTTTCTTACAATTTAAATGTCCAGAAATTAATTGCAGAACACAGAATATGATGGAGCTATCCTCTTAACAGACGTCAGAACAGGAGGAAATGCTAAAAATGTTTAACATAGCATATAAACCAATAAAAATATGACCCCAATATTTAAAAAGTGTATACAGAAAAGAGACCAGAAGATTTACACAAACTCTTTAATGGTGGTTGGGATCTTGGGTGATTTTAATGTAATTCTTACCCTGTTCCATATTTCTAAAATACACGTGTATATCCTTTTCAACTAAAACACAATACAGTATGGCTCACTCCTGTAATCCTAGAACTTTGGGAGACCGAGGTGGTTGGATCACTTGAGCCCAAGAGTTAAGAGAGACCAGCCTGGGCAACATGGCAAAAAATACAAAAATTATCTGGGTGTGGTGGCACATGCCTGTAGTCCGAGGTACTCAGGAGGTGAAGGTGGGAGGATCACCTGAATCCAGGGAGGTCAAGATTGCAATGAGCTGTGATTGTGCCACTGCACTCCAGCCTAGGTGACAGGGTGAGACCCTATCTTAAAAAAAAGCCCACCATAATTGTTATTTTGAAAACAATTCAGTATTCCTTTTGTTTTATCTATTGTTTATTTTTGAGAGAGGGTCTCACTCTTGTTGTCCAGGCTGGAGTGCAATGACACGATCTTGGCTCATTGCAACCTCCACCTCCTGGGCTCAAATGATCCTTGCACCTCAGCCTTCCAAGGAGCTGGGACTACAGTCGCATGCCACCATGCCCAGCTAATTTTTGGTAGAGATGGGGTTTTGCCATGTTGCTCAGGCTAGTTTTCGACTCCTGAGCTCATGCAATCCACTCACCTCAGCTTCCCAAAGTGCTGGGATTACAGGCATGAGTCACAGTGCCTGGCCCAGTATTCCTTTTGAAGAGAAAATTTTATCTGGGAATCTCTCAAAAACATCAAAGATTGTTTTGCATGAAATTAACTCAAATTAATTTTTGGTAGGGATAAACTGGAAACAAACATTCAATAGTAGGAGATATATCAAACATCCATAAAAGGGAGTATTGTGCAGCCATAGACAATTGTTTTTAACGACCTAGGAAACTGCTCACAGAGGAAAATACATAAAATTCTATAGAATGATCGAATAGGCTAAAAATAGAAAAAAAGGCTAGCAGCAAATAATACCAAAATGTCAACAAGCCTCTCTGGATAAGGGATTACTAATGATTTTTAGTTTCTTTCTACTTTACTCTATTTTCTAAATTTCCAGTTAAGTATTTTAACATCAGAAAAGAACCTTAAAATGAAAAAGTTATTTAACACACTATTTTTAAAATTACCCAATACAGTGTCTTGAAAACATGCCAACTTCCAAATATCTCACTGCTCCTTCCTGTTTCTTCAACAATGGTGTTCTGAAGCATGGGAGGAAACATGAAGTAGTAAAAGGCAGTTTTTGTACACTTTACTTCCATTATATATTAGAGATTTTGAAGATCTACTACATAAGCCTACATATTCACATTGTATAGTTTTCTGGTGCCAGAACTACTAAGATAGTGGAAATCAGCCAAGAGATGGTGGTTTTACCACATACTCATAACTGCAGAGGCTTTACAGACTCTTTAAAGCCTTTTGTATAATAATTTCAAAGGTAAAATTAGTTTGATCTTTCCTAGGTGAAAACAAAACCTCTGATATCAACTCCGCTACAAAGCCATTTGCAGGCAATCAAGACTAAAAATACTTCTGGTGATGATGACTGGCAGAGCCTCATTACAAATCAACTAAATAAAAGTGAAAATTTACTAAGTTTAGAAAATGACAACCAGCCAAAAAAAAGGAAAGCAGAAGAGATGTTGGAAAAAGACAACAGATTAAAATAATGTAGATAAGTGCTTTCAGTAGTAACTGAAATTCTGGTATAGTTTTTACTAGAATAAAATGACTTGTATTTAAAGCTCTACAGTTTGTCTTCACTTTTCCAAGTTTTTCTAATGTGAAGAAATTGTATTACTCTACTTCTGTCTTCCCTCTGTATATTATCCTTTCTTTAAAGTGCTCATTGCTTCTTCAATATCCTTTTTTACAGAACAGAATTTATGTATTGTATGACAGACATTGTGACCTTTTGTAACTTATTACTTCATATCCTCTGGAGTTTGTGATTTTAGTATAAATTTGAGACAATAACTGTCCAGACTAGGCAAATTTTTTTAGTGTATAATGTTTTACTAAGATTTACGGCTTTTTTCTCAAAGAACAAAAATTATAAGCATAAAAACTCAGGTATCAGAAAGACTCAAAAGGCTGTTTTTCACTTTGTTCAGATTTTGTTTCCAGGCATTAAGTGTGTCATACAGTTGTTGCCACTGCTGTTTTCCAAATGTCCGATGTGTGCTATGACTAAAAATTGAAAAATTAAACACACTGTTAGTCAACCTTTTAGCCTTTGGTATTCTTTTATAATACTACAGATTTGAATCCAGTTAAAAGCAAGATTAAATATATGTAAGAGACATATATATAATACTACAGATTTGAATCCAGTTAAAAGCAAGATTAAATATATGTAAGAGACATATATATAATACTACAGATTTGAATCCAGTTAAAAGCAAGATTAAATATACCTAATTTAGAATTGTAAGAGAATTTAAGAATTACATAATTATTTAAAAAAAATCTTTAACATATTGATCCTAAGCTTTTTAATTCTCCTGAACAACTATATAAAGCAGACATAAAAGTCATTAGTATTCTAGCCAATGCTCAGCCATTAAATGAAATGTGCTGGAAAATAGGACTCTTTCATTAAATAAGCTAATCACATTCAGTCTGAACTTTAATAAAATTATGATAAATAGCAACTATTTAACTACAGTCAACTGATAACACCACCTTGGTTCTCTAAACATCTAAGTGAAGTAATTGGAACAAACGAAATCGTTCTATAAAATGCTGCAAAGCATTAAATATCTTACCTGACGACTACTTTTCTCTGGGTCTGATCAATTTTGCAGTAGACCATTTTAGTTCTTACCGCTGAAAAAAGATGTTTTATATTGTATGTTATATGGAAAATTTCCAAGAAAAATAGCTAAGGTATGAAAACTGTGACCAAGTAAGCCATAATAAAACTTTATACTGTTTTCCAACATTACACACTGACTGTTTAAATCTAATAAGCAAAACAGTATGAGGCAACCAGAAGAAAGGTCATGCATTTGTCCTATGGCTGCTGGGACAATCTATATTAAATAAATATTGCATACAGTTTTTTGCTGTTTATTTTTTTTTTAAGAATTCTAGGTGTTCTTCCCCTACCATCTCATACAGAGAAATAAACTAATTTCCTACTAAGTTATTACTTCTTCATAGAAGACTTACAGCATTAGGGGAAAAAAGGTCAATAGTTCTGTACCTTTTATTAATCTTAATTGCATAATCCCAACTTTCAAATTTACAAAGCTCAGAAAAAATTCCTGAGCAGTTAAGTTGCTTTATAATCTAATTGTTGGGGAAGAAGTTCTTGTTTCTAGGCTAATCATAAAAAACTGGTAATGGTTAACACTTGAAAGATCACTTACTATGTGCCAGGCACTGTGCTTTACCTGTATTAATTCATTTAATCTTTACAACCACAAATGAATCCCTATATTCCTGTTTCACAAAGGAAGGGCCTGGTCTTAAATCCACGTCTAATACTAAAATCTGTGCTCTTAACCACAATGGTGTATTGCCTAAACATCTTTGTTCTATGTGATTTCAAGGGATAGAATATAGCAGTTTATATTTCTACTAAATTTTCACCCTACAACAAATATATCCACTAATCTACTAAATACGCATCTGCTACAAACAAATCTTTGTTGTGTAAGGCCCAGTTTCCAGATAAAAATCTTACTATGATCCATGTAGTAGATGAGAAATTCTAGAAATAAATGAAAATGTTCTATCTGCCTTACCGTCAATAACAAATGCTTCAACATCATCAGCTCCAATCTGAAGTTCTTGCTGCATTGTGTCAAAAGAAATTTCCTTATTTTCTACTGCCATTCCCATAAAAGTAAGCAGTCTCATTTTTGCCATATTCTGTTCATGTAATAGGCCTAGATAACAGAATAGTGAAGCCTGATGAGTGTTCATACTAATTAAAGACCTGCACAATTACATCTCATGTTAAGCTGTGGACATTATTTTTACTTTTGTAATTGTGGAAATTATTGTTTGAGCACTTATATAGAACAATTTTGACAAAGCTTCTTACATTTACAAACCATAAACTGACTCCATAGAGCATTAAAAACAATTTTTCTATAGTACCATAGGTGATAGATTCAAAGTTAAGAATGGGCCATAAAATGATTATTTTTAGACCCTAAAAGTTTTGTACATTTTACATTTTTAAATAGTTATACATTTTAGGAGATAAAATCTACAAAGTACATTTCATAAGAACAATTTCTATTTAGTTAAATTACCTAAGCTTATTTTTCACACTAATAGCTCTTCATTTAAACACAGAGGATTTCTTACTCTTTAGTTTTTTCTGTGTTACTATTACTGGTAAACATGAAGTTTTAAAATACTTTCACAAACATTTTCAGTTATGAAAACATTCCAGTTTGCTTCAGGTCACTATTTAAAAATCAAAACTACTTACAAACCAAAACTGTCAAAGTGTGTGTGTCATTTAACATTTATAGGCCAATACAGTTAGTACTAGATATAATTAAAGAATACCATTAACAGTGATACCTGTTCTTTATAAGACAAAAGTAGAAAATTGCACAAATAATTCAAATTTTGCATTATAATTTCTAATGAAACATGATGTTGTAATTATTCAAATAACAACGTGTTAGGCCTAGAAGAAAAGGAATTACCCAGTCCTGATCCTTTCACTTTAAAAACAAAACTCAAGAGCAAAGAGATTAAATGGTGACTTATAGTCAAAAAATAGCAGTGCTAGGCCTAGAATAGGTTCATTTCTAAAATAAAGGGCTAGAAATTTTAAAAATTAGGAATCCTAAATATATAACCTAGTCCTAAGTAGGAGCAGAATTCTAACACAGTATCATATATACTTGTTTTGATGCTAACTTATTAATTATAAAACTAAGTTTCTAAAACTAATCTAGATTTACATGTTCCTTTTCTCTGAACTTTTAAACTATGAAAATCAGCAAATGATCAATCAAGTGCCCTCTAATAAATTCAGAGCTTCAAGTCTGTATTGTTTAAAAAGTTCTCTCTCTAAACACTCCATAAATAAATTTTAAATTTATAACATTCATATATTAGTGGAAGATTAGGGAAGCCCATTAACATAGGGCATGATCATCTGTTAATTAGCTGTAATTATGATATAGGCTTCCTATTTGGCACAGATTCAACAAAAAACATGATCACCATAACTCAAATGAATGAGGTACACAAGTAAGTATTGCTAACTGGGTTTAATGGAAATCTACAGGCATAAGAAATCAATTAGTGCACATTAACCCTAATTAACAATGCAAATTAGATGCCGATTAACTTTCTGAAGCAAAAGGTAGCAAATGGATAACACCAGATTACATGTGGACATGTTAGGGCAATTCAGTTGACACAAGATAATGCTACTGTTGGCCTAAGTTGTCAGTGTTAATAAAGGAAAATGTTCTGACAAACTGATTGCAACTTGTGGAATCTAGATAGTTGTCACTAGGCTTTCAGCTGTAATAAATGTTTAATTATACAATTAAAATAAAAATATACACAATATAAAGATGTTTTCTGAAAAGCATATAAACAAATTTCTAATAGAATAGTGATTTGCACAGATGTTCAAGAAACGTAAGGCAAATGAAGGAATTTGAATTCTAGCTGGCACAATAAATTAGCAATGTTATGAATTTTTTCCTATCAATGAATTAGTATTAAACATTTTTTCAAAAATTCCTTAACATTCTCAGTTCTATTGGCATAGACAGACAACTCTCTTTCAATATAAAGTGATAGAAACTTCTGAAACTTCTATTATTTTAAATACTCCTGAAATTAAATCTATTTTACTGCTCATCTTTTCTGCAGTTACAATCTTACCATAAATGAAAAAACTTATCAGAGGAATGAAGATTATTTCTAGGCTGAATGCCATAAAGCCGTTATCTATTTTACATGTGAAAACTTGCATCTAAAAACACTTTAAATTGGTGTTTAAAGTAACTTTAAAACAAAGAACCAAACTTAAAACCCTTAGGACTCTTGTTCTGAAAAATCAAACTACTAAGGCAGTGAAGTATCAGTTAAAGACTTTGTAGGAAGCTATGCTTTGTTTCATAAAACTAAAATACAACCATCAAAGAGGAAGTCACAGTGTACTGTGTCATATTTCAATTTTAAAGTTATAAAAAATCTAATTTTATGGAAACATTTATTCATTACTAATATGTCAAAACCTTAATGCAGTAATAAAAAAATGTGCATCATTGAGCAATTTCTGCATTGTCACTGACCCGTCTTAAAATGCTGCAATATAGAAAACCCAATTCTAATGCATGCAATAGCTTATGAACCAGTGCTCCTTTGAAACAGTCAATTACACATCAATGGGGGAGTGTCAAAGTGTTAATTACTACTCCTTTTTCCTTGGTGTGTAAATAAAGAGGTTGCTGACATTAACATTCCATCACATAGCTTCATGCCACAAAACAAATTAACTGGGACAGAATGTGGTTTTCTGGGTCTAGTGCACCTGGCAAAGCTTTCTACACAAACACACTTACATCTACTTTATCTTGGTGTATTTCAAATGCCTTACTATGTTCAGAATAAGTCAATCTTCCTGAATTCCAATGGAGGTGCACAATTTACAGGTGACAAGCATTAATGATTACCAAACTGAAGACTCAAAATAGACCATACATTCATCTGTATCCTCAAGAACCAGGAAGACTAGTCTCAAAAACAAAAAAAATTCAGTCTTAATATGGAAAATATAATCAATCTCTAATGTGTTTTGATTATTGCCTAGTAGGAAAACAAAGCACCTTAGTTGCACAGTTGACTCCAGTGTAAAGAAACTGGTAGTTCACAACATTTAAAACCTGTTCAACTGCAGATTTTCTAAGTTTTCTCTTTGTATTTTAATATGTTAAAAACATGCTCCAGAAGGAAATTAAAATATTGAACATATGTAGGGTTTGCTCAATAGGGATGAATAAGATCTGATTCAATTTGACAAACATTTACTGAACTGATACGCTAGACAAGAAAATTCAATGATAAAAATAATAAAGACTATGCTGTTTTCAACAAACTGTAGTTAGAAAAGTCTTACTATCACATAAAATTACATTTCCATTTCTAGTTCCATCTTTCAGATCTAGCTGGCAATACTACATACTTTTGTAATTTGTTAATGGCGGGGGTATCCAAGCATAAAATACTATAGTAGAGGGGGAAAAAACTATTTGTTACCATTCTGTGGCTATGGCTTAAAAAAAGGGACCAAAAATACAAATCACCATATATCTAAGGAATAAGGTCTTCTACAAAGAAACAGTATTATTTTAAGAATAATGTTTAGCTTAATAAAGTACCTTTAATCATCAAATTTTATCAGCTCTTAAAACATTTCTGAAAGTTACCATTATGATCAAAGTAATGGTAATTCTTTCAGTTGCTTTTCTGCTCACTCCTCCATCTCTAAATTTTAAAAACAAATGTACCAATGGAACTATTTCTTCAATCTTCTCCAAGCACCTGATTCTTGATATAACTTTACTTCAAAGAATCATGGTACAGAAGAGCTGGAAGGGCCTAAAGTTCGGCAAGCTCTTAAATAAGACAAAAAGGGTCCAAGTCATTTTCTCTCTCTCTTTTTTTTTTTTTTTTTCGAGACGGAGCCTCACTCTGTCGTCCAGGCTGGAGTGCAGCGGTGCGATCTGAACTCACTGCAACCTCTGCCTCCCAGGTTCAAGTGGTTCTCTTGCCTGAGGCTCCTGAGTAGTTGGCACTACAGGTATGTGCCACCATGCCCACTAATTTTTGTATTTTTAGTAGAAACGGGGTTTTGCCATGTTGGCCAGGCTGGTCTTGAGCTCCTGACCTCAAGTGATCCACCCACCTCAGCCTCCCAAAGTGCTAAGATTACAAGTGCCAAGTTGTTTCTTTTTTTTTTTTTTTTTTTTTTTTGTTGAGACGGAGTCTTGCTCTGTTGCTGAGGCTGGAGTGCAGTGGCGCAGTCTTGGCTCACTGCAACCTCCGCCTCCATCTCCCGGGTTCAAGCTATTCTCCTGCCTCAGCCTCCCGAGTACCTGGGACTACAGGCACCCGCCACCATGCCTGGCTAATTTTTTGTATTTTTAGTAGAGACAGGGTTTCACCATGTTAGTCAGCCAGGATGGTCTTGACCTCCTGACCTCATGATCCGCCCGCCTCGGCCTCCAAAGTGCTGGGATTACACCTATAAGCCACCGCGCTGGGCCCCAAGTTGTTTTCATACTCCCAGTTTCATTCCCTTTTTATCACAAATGCCACCTCCTACACCTTCTTGTTTTCTGATTCTCAATTCATTCTAAGTAGTATTTTAAACTGTCTACCTATTTTTGTGCTGTTCCATCACACACGACTCCTTTTAGGATAATCTACAAATAAGGCCACAACCATACTTGCTGGACCACATAGTACATAACTGTTAGTGTAGCATGTTCCCACCTCTGTGCCTCAAAGAATAAATCCCAAAACTTACCAAGTGAATCAATGAAGTCTTTATTATTCTGATAAAACTTGACATATGATGCCAATTTAGCACTCACAAAAATGGTTAAAAGCTATACAGATAAGAGACAAAAAAGATACCGTCAATACAGAATTAAGATTTATTGTAAGATATTCTAAGATATTGTAAATATTATTTTAAAGATACTAACTCCTACATTTTGTTCAAGGCAGAAATATCATTCTGTTTCATCAAATTACCAAACCATCTGCTTTCATATGGCTCACTTTTAAAATGAAATAATCAGTAAATACACTGAGCTCTAAATTATCCACAGTGAAAGATGGTGGCTAATGGCATAGTCCAGATGCACAACAGTCCAAAATATATTTATACTTGCATTTGAAAAATGTTCATGTGTTTTTAAATATCAGACTTATCTTCCTAAGTGGGGCTAGGAACAATATATATGCAATAAAAAAGAAACTTGTATTATCTAAGTCTATAATGGTGAGTAAGTGAGAAGATGAAAGAAAGGGAGGTAGCCAGGCGCAGTGGCTCACGCCTGTAATCCCAGCACTCTCGGAGGCCAAAGTGGGCAGATCACTTGGGGTCAGGAGTTGGAGACCAGACCAGCATGGCAAAACTCTGTCTCTACTAAAAATACAAAAATTAGCTGGGCATGATGGCATGTGCCTGTAATCCCAGCTACTTCTCCTGGAAGCTGAGACAGGAGAATCGCTTAAACCAGGGAGGCGGAGGTTGCAGTGAGCCAAGATCGTGCCACCGCACTCCAGCCTGGTGACAGAGTGAGACTCTGTCTCAAAAAAGAAA
Organism: Nomascus leucogenys; assembly: GCF_006542625.1. Classification (NCBI taxonomy): domain Eukaryota; kingdom Metazoa; phylum Chordata; class Mammalia; order Primates; family Hylobatidae; genus Nomascus; species Nomascus leucogenys. The sequence continues at coordinate 92,892,590 of NC_044395.1, read as the reverse complement.
AAAGAAATTAAGAAAGGGAGGAAGAATAGGACTGTGTTCAGTGGATGAAGAAAAGCTGGTCCTAAATATGTCTGTTCCTGATATAAAAAGAATACATAGTTCTTGATCTTTCCATATCTTGCCATTAGTCACTTTTATTAATGCAAAGAAAAAGAGTCCTGCTTCAGTATGTAAACTTTAGGAAAGGAGAACATTTTTTCACATTAAAGGATAAACTACTTACATCATGAATAAGCTCGCCTTCCAAAAACTTGACTGGTTTTAAAGTAAGAAGGTGGTCAAAAAGAAATGCATTTGGATCTTTCAATGCTCGTACAATACACCTTAATTAAAGAACAAAAATATAAGCTCAGGGTTTTGAAATCCTGGCTTTTCACTGAGTTTTTGCAGATCATAAAATATACTTAATTTGGCAAAATATCTAACAGTCCAAAACATATAGACAACATTAAAAAAGCTACAGGATTGGCTTAAGACAGGCCAATACATTTATCAGGTTCATCTGTTTTAACAAAATGAAATATATTAATTGTAGATAAAAACATAGCTGGAGAGAAAGCACCAAGGTAATCAAATAGCAAGCAGCAGCAGAACCATATGCCAAGACACTAAGTGCTTCACCTGCCTTACATCTCATTTATTCCTCACAACAACCTAGGAGACAAACAGTATTACTATGCCCCATTTATCAACTATGAAGCAGTTCAGAAGTGCTAATTAAGAGGTGGAGTAAGAATGTGAATGGAGGCAGTCTGACCTCAAAGTAAAGGACCTTTACCACCAACTTCCCTTTTTATCAACTCCTATCATGTAGAGGTCCACACAAAGCAATGACCATATAAAGAAGTTTAATAATCCTTATTACACAGATTTAGAAAACTGATTCTATTCTTGTTACCAGTTAGATCTAAGACTGTTAAAAGCCCTTATTCTCATTAGCAATGGGTTAATTTCTGGCAAGCCATCAACTTTCCACCTATAACCTTAAAATTAGGGTCAACTGGCCCAAGATTAAGTTCTAATTCTTGGGTTGGGATCATCATCCCCATACCAGCAATACCCACACCCAGTAAACACCATGCAGCTATTTCATATTCAATCCACAGTTCTTCCAATATCAAACCTTGAATTTTAGTATCTACATTAGAATCACCAGGAAATACACACTATCAAATGGCTCTGGATCACTGGTGGTTGCAAACATGATTTCAGTTACATAATTTAATACTGTAGCTCACCTCTACATTGCTGTCAAACCCTCATTAACGTTTAACATTACCTGTGGGCATCAACTCGAGCCTGGGAAGCATTGTCCTCTGTGTAACTTCCGAGCAATTCCACCATGACTTTTGACGCAGCATCACTAAAAAGAAATATTGCTTTAGGAACTTGAAAGTATTACTGCTATTCCTTCATTTAAAAATATTTTTAAGAGGCAGGTACTGTGCTGATGACATTATAATGGTGACTAAGAGAGACAAAGTCCCTGTCTATGGGAAAAGTCATGAAACTTTCCTTTTAGGAGGAAAGATGAACAACTAAGGAAAAGTAACTAATAAGTGCTATGAAGGAAATAAATGGTGATGTAATCAAAGCAACAAGGGCAGAAAACGGAAAGGCCGCTTTATGTACAGTGAGAAAACAGTCTCCCTCAGAAGAGATGACATGTAAGCTGAGACCAAAAGGATGTAAAATATCCTTTTCTTGGCCATGAAAAGAGCTGGGTTCATGAAAGGTGGGGTAAGATGACTTTCCAAGCAGAGGGAAGACCAAGTATAAAGGCCCTAGGCGGGAAAAAAGTTTTGTGTCCCAGAAACTGTTAGGACAGTATGGCTGAAGTTGAGAAAATACCAAATATTTAAATAACTCTACTTAAGATACCCTTCCAATTAAATTATTCTTACAGTTATACACATCAGTTTCACTGGAGTAAATAGGGCAAAATAAATAAATGCAGTCATTCAACTGGATTTTTAGAAAATGTTTATCTTTACTCCTCAAGACTTCCTTTAAACTGTGGAATCTTCAGCTTATAGAAAGCTTTGCTAACTAGGAGGAAGAGATTTTTTTTTCCTTTTTTCATTTTCTAAAAATACTTACTCCCCACATCTGAGTTTAGCCTGCACAAAATCAGCAGAAACTCTATCATTTATTTTAAAATGGTAAATGCCATCTAAAAGTTATTTCAAAACTAAGGTTTACTAAGATTCAGAAATACCACTGTAGGCATGGCTAAGTGGTAACCCGCATCTTAAATGTAGTGATATAAATGCCTAGGCACAGTGGCGCATGCCAATAGTCCCACCTACTCAGGAGGCTTGCTTGAGCCCAGGAATTCAAGGCTGTAGTGCACTACAATTGCACCTGTGAACAGCCAAATACCCACTGTACTCCAGTGTGGGCAACATGGTCAGACCCCGTCTCCAAAAATAAAAAATTAATACTGAACTCAACCTGGAAGAGGCCATGATCCAAAGGAGCCAGAGCAGCTGAAAAAAAGTGTTTATTGGGGGTCTGAGCTTTGAAACTAGAGATGGTAGAGAACATTTTAAGAAAGGGAGCACACTCACAGGTTGTGTGGTAATCAGAGACCCCCAAACAAAAGTTCCACAAACTCTGGTTTTGTGACTTACTCTTGTGTTGAAGAGGTGGATGCAGCAATGTGTGCTCAACCACACAAGGCTGAGGCGTGCAATGGAACCAAAGACAGCTGTTTCTAGAGAGAGTTCTGTAAAGGCCAGTGCCCATCCAACAGTGAAGAAAATTTTTGTTGGTGATGTTAAAGAAGACACAGAAGAACATAATTTGAGAGACTACTTTGAAAAGTATCGCAAGATTGAAACCACAGAAGTTGCAGGAGGACAGGCAGAGTGGAAAAAAGACAGGATTTGCTTTTGTAACTTTTGATGATCATGATAAAATTGTGGTTCAGAAATAACACTCTATTAACAAGTGTAGTGAAGTGAAAAGGGCCCTTTTTAAACAACAGATGCAGTTGTGGAGTGGATCTAGCAACTTTATGAGTTGTGGAGGAAACTTCGGAGATGGTTGTTTTGGCCATGGGTAGAAACTCTGGTGCAAGAGGAGGCTATGGTGCTGGGGTGGTGGCAGCAGGAGTAGTTATGGAGGAGGGGTTGCTGGATATAATGGATTTGAAGGTGATGGTGGCAACTACGGCAGTTGTCCTGGTTTTGACAGTAGAGGCGGGTATGGTGGTCGTAGATATGGTGGCAGCAGTGGAGGATATGATGGTTACAATGAAGAAGGTAATTTGGGGAGTGGTAATTACGGTGGTGGCAGGAACTATAATGATTTTGGATATTATAGTGGACAATGACAATCAAATTACGGACCCACGCATGAAAGGGGGCAGTTTTGCTGGATAAAGCTTGGGCAGTCTCTATGGTGGTAAATATGGTAGCACAAGATTCTAAAAACAGCAGAAAAGGGCTACAGTTTTTGGCAGGAGTGCAAGCCAGGAGAAGTCAGAAAAGCTGCAAGTTACTTTGGGGCAATTATCCAAATGCATTAGAGGAACTGTAAAAATCTGCCACAGAGGAATGATGATCCACAGTCAGAAAAGTTACTGCAGCTTAAACAGAAAAGCCTTCTTGTTCAGGACTGTCATAGCCACAGTTTGCAAAAAGTGCACTATTGATTAATGCAGTATAGTGTCAATTAGATGTACATTCCTGAGGTCTTTTATCTGTTGTAGCTTTGCCTTTTTCTTTTCATTACATCAGGTATGTTGCCCTGTAAATTATGGTAGTGTAGTGGTACCAGGAATAAAAAACTGAGCAATTTTCAACCTTTCAATAAAAATTAAAATTAAAAAGTATAATGACTTAACTATAAAAATTCAAAGAAAAACTTTTAAAAAACCACATCTTACTCATTAGTTATCTTGTGCCACACTGTAAGCACAGGTGCAAGTCATTTTCCAGTTTTAGCAACCACAGTATACTTCAATCTTCTCAGCTAAAGAAATCTTTTTAATCCATTTGAAGCACACAGCATGGTGTCTGACATGTAAGGGCTCAGTTACCAGTATCACCCTTTAAAATGCACAACAGGCCGGGTGCGGTGGCTCATGCCTGTAATCCCAGTACTTTGGGAGGCGGAGGCGGGCGGATCACGGGGTCAGGAGATCAAGACCATCCTGGCTAACACAGTGAAATTCCGTCTGTACTAAAAATACAAAAAATTAGCCGGGTGTGGTGGTGGCAACTGTGGTCCCAGCTGCTCAGGAGGCTGAGGCAGGAGAATGGCATGAACCCGGGAGGCGGAGCTCGCAGTGAGCTGAAATCGCGCCACTGCACTCCAGCCTGGGCGACAGAGCGAGACTCCATCTCAAACAAGAAAAAGCATAACAAACACCATGTGCATCAACCACCAATATAAATAAAGTCATGAAGGGGCACCCATAAACTTGAAGCATTTTTACTTAACTGCTAGGCAACATCTCAGAATTTTACTAATTAAAATATGTATTTTATGTGTTCTAAAGAAGAAAACCAACTCTCAACATTTAGATCGGCAGAATGTCAGAAATGTCATGTTTAAACAAGTATCTGCTTCCAGTTCCCTACTGTGGGTAGCATTTATCCACTCAGTGCCCAATAAGTGCTATCTTCTTGGGAATGCAATGGTTAACAGATGAGGTTCCTTGCCTTCAGTTAGCCTACAACCTTACTTTCAACTAAAGGTGTTAAACGCTAGGATACAAGTAGAGGGTGCTGTAAAAGGGACGCACTAACCGAAATATGAGAGGGGTGTTTCTGGCACAGAAATGAAGCTGACTACAGTAAGACTACTTAGACAAGGGGTAGGCAAACTTTCTGTAAAGGGCCAGAGTAAATATTTTAAGCTTTGCAAGCTATATGGTATCTGTTGTAACTAAACTCTTGGCAAAAGCAGGCACAGACAATATGTAAATGAACAGACATGGATGTAACACCAATGTTACAGACCCTGAAATCTGAATTTCATATAATGTCCACATATCATGAAATATTACTCTTTCTTTGATTTTCTTTCTCAATCATTTAAAAATGTTAAAACCATTCTTAGTACACGGGCTATACAAGAACCAGTGCCAGCTCCTGGTCCAGACTGGCAAAGAGTATGGTGCTTTTATACCTGACATAGGCTCGCTATGTCTAGGGTGTGATAAGCAAGAGGAAGGACATGGGTGGAGAGACGGAATATTTACATTAACACGAAGTTTTTTGTAGTCTGCCACTGCACCATCCAGAACTGATGAGATGCTTCACCACATTCACCAAGCTCATGCTACGGTAGCAGGTTGAAGCCCATGCTGGAAAGGCCCCACATCCTTTCTTTTTTAAAAAAAAGCCAAATTTCACTTTTTAAAAAGTTCAAAGATGAGGGAAAACTACTTTTAATCTTCATAGTTATCTTTAACTTAGTAGGTCAAATTTATAGAAACAGATTTATAGCAACTCTGTGGAGAACAGAGTAAAGCAAAATTACTGGCCCTACTTCTCTTTAAAAAACATCCCCACCTACTTATACTGCCTGTTAAGTTATAAGTTAGTTCATTACTTTTGAATACCTCTTCTTACAATCCACAAGTGCCTCATAAAGTAGTCTTAAAAGGGTGTGCTTTTTTTCAGTGGTGAGATTCCAGTCAGAAATCCATTTTCTAACCTACAAGAGATTGACAAAAGGAGAAAGCTGAGTAACACATATAAAAGTATAACATATAAAAGTACATTTCTGGCTGGGCATGGTGGCTCATGCCTGTAATCCCCAGCACTTTGGGAGGCCAAGGCGGGAGGATCAACTGAAGTCGGGAGTTCGAGACCACCTGACCAACATAGAGAAACCCCGTCTCTACTAAAAATACAAAATTAGCCGGGCATGGTGGCGCATGCCTGTAATCCCAGCTACTCAGGAGGCAGAGGCAGGAGAATCGCTTGAACCCGGGAGGTGGAGGTTGCGGTGAGCTAAGATTGCGCCATTGCACTCCAGCCTGGGCAACAACAGCGAAACTCCGTCTCAAAAAAAAAAAAAAGTACATTTCTTATAAGCAGAACAACTATTCCACACAGTAACTCACTTGATCCAGCTCAGTTGGGATGTACTGGATGGCCCCACAAGATGCTGCCACTTTAATAAGGCTGCAATATACTGTGTATCTTACAGGAGTATTCTTATCCATCCCATGGAAAAGGTTGCTTAACCTGGTTGGTTAACAAACAAATAAACAATGTTTGAAATCAGCAACCAGTTTTAAGTTGAGGTTAGCTCTCACCACAAACCTGTGGCCGGTACCGTTAACAACTTCATATTACAAAGGAGGAAACTAGGGCACAGAAAGGTCAAGCCACTTGTCCCCAAGGTCACAGCTAATAAGAGCCACGGCTGAGAGTCAAGTTCCAGAATTCCTGCTCTGCACCATTAAAAGTTAGTAACATGAAAAAAGCACCTTGAAAAACCAAGCTTCTTTCAGATCTTAACTTACAACTGCAGTCTCAGAGATGGGCGTTCACCTTCGCGAAATTTGACCAGCTTTTCACATAGGCTTTCAATCAAAGCTTCTTGCTTGTCTGGTTCCAGGATCAAGAGTAGGGATACCACACTGTTCATCACACTTTCAACATCTACACAAGTATGGATAACACAATTAACAGTGATACTACAATACTCAATGTGTCTAGTTAAATATGCATTTCCAGTGTTTTAATACAATGAAGACCATCAAATATAAGATACTTTTGCATTCAGAAAGCAACTTGTATATTTTATTAAAGAGGAAGGAAATTGATACCTAAGATGTGGTTTCTTTTTTTTTTTTTTTTTTTTTTTCAGATGAAGTCTTGCTCTGTTGCCCAGGCTGGTGTGCAGTGGTGCGATCTTGGCTCACTGCAACCTCCGCCTCCCAGGTTCAAGTGATTCTCCCGTCTCGGCCTCCCAAGTAGCTGGGATTACAGGCACCTGCCACCACGCCCAGCTAATTTTTGTATTTTTAGTAGAGACGGGGTTTCGCCATATTGGCCAGGCTGGTCTTGAACTCTTGACCTTGTGATCCACCTGCCTCGGCCTCCCAAAGTGCTGGGATTACAGGCGTGAGCCACTATGCCTGGCCTATGATGTGGTTTCTAACTAGTAAAAACAGAGACTGATTTACATGTATATGAAGTTTCAATTTTTACTGTCATGATATTCAATCATTTGGAAGTTACTGGTATGATTTGGGGCTAGGATACTTTCTTAATTAAGGAAAACTTTGTATATACATATAGGAAATCAGAAATTAAAGCTGTCAGCTCTCTGCTTGAATTAGTTATTTTTAATTATTACAGATATTAATCATATCCTAAATCTAATCTAATTTTTTCGTATATGTGCTGCTGAAATCAGCATCCAAGTTTGATCTCTAAACCTTAACTGGAGATTTCTGAACTCACAAGTCTGAAAATTTCCCATTCTATCTCAATAAACAGGAAACTGGCCTAATAATTAAGTGGCTATTAGATTACTTGAAATTGTATCCCATTTGATGTTACTCTGAAACTTATGAACAGGAAAGAGCTTCATTTTTTTCTTCATTTTATTCTGAGACTATCAGCATTTAGTGTAGTAACACTTAAGAAATATACCTGTGTATAAAATAGAGGTTTTCTCAAAATAGGTTTACTTTATAGGTGTAATAAATTACACAAACTGAAAGCATGTGTGAAGGTAAGATTGAAAACAGCAGTGCTTAGACTCTGGTTAACAATGTATTGTATAGTTGAAAGAGCTAGAAGAGAACTGTTGAATGTTTCCAACATAAAGAAAAGATGTGTGGTATTCCAATTACCCTGATTTGATCATTACACATTGCATACATGTATCAAAATATCACCTGTGCCCCCAAAATACATACAACCACTACCCATTTATTTAAAAGTCCTGAAGTCTGAAATTCAAAACATATAAATACAGTCAGCCTTCTGTATCTGAGGGTTCCAAATCCTCCTTGCCTCAGATAATGAGGGACGACTGTATAATTCACAAGAAAAATTTAAAAGATTTTATTAGGAAATATTAGAAAAAAATTAAAACAAACCTTTATCATCCTCCTTCAGACACACATCACAGGCTTCAATAATTTGAGCTAAATCAACATGAAGTCCACCTTCTGAGTTCTCTTCTGAAATCTCAGCTCCTTTAGATTTCAGATAAGCACGAAGCTCAGCAGCCTGTTGAGGATTGCTCTATTACAAAACTGACTACGAACCACAAAGCACAATCTCAAATTCTGTCCTCTTTCTGAAAAACTAAAATGCAAATACTGTGTTCAGCAACTATTTCAAATGATGTTGAAGACTCCTCCCTCACCTCGTCCATCTTGGCAATCCCACAAGAGCCACGGGTTTTCCTCCATGAGGTCCAGTGGCTCCTTAGACACGCTATGGCCCCCATGGATCACCTTCAGAATTTCTCTCATGTAGTCTGCACCCTGCTGGACTTCCAGCACACAGCAAAAATCTTTTTGATAATATAACCCAAAGGGTTTGGTGGGGGTGTGGTTGCTGGGGAGAAGAAATCAATCTGACTTGGCAGATTTCACTTTTTTGAAAGAAATGAACAATAGTATTGCTCTCAAGTACATACATAACCACAGCTACTAGAAAAGTTACAGACATTACCTTGGCAAAAGGGTAATCATTTGTTAATTAGTTGAGAGTCTATTTGAGATAAGCATTTTGGTTCACAAAAGGGCAATGTGGTGAATGCTGCCTTAAAATTACAACGAACTGGATCTGTTATGTAACTAATCTCTTAAAATTAAAAATGCATATCTGAGTCAGCATGCATCTTCAGACCTATAAAAACACAACTACGATAGCACATTCAGTCACTTAGACATTTCCTACCCTACTACCGAATTACATATATTTATTCCATTTTTCTTCTGGGACTCTTTATCTATGGCAGCCAAACAGATGCAGTTTTTTTTTTTTTTTTTTTTGAGATGGAATTTCGCTCTTATTGCCCAGGCTGGAGTGCAATAGCACTGAGTGCAATGGAGCGATCCCGGCTCACTGCAACCTCTGCCTCCGGGGTTCAAGCGATCCTCCAGCCTCAGCCTCCCAAGTAGCAGGAATTACAGGCATGCGCCACCAGGCCCAGCTAATTTTGTATTTTTAGTAGAGGCAGGGTTTCATCATGTTGGTCAGGCTGGTCTCGAATACCTGACCTCAGGTGATCCACGAGCCTCCGCCTCCCAAAGTGCTAAGATTATAGGCATGAGCCACCGTGCCCAGCCTGGCTTTAAAGATAATAAAATGAGGATGTGCAACAGGAAGATGAAATACCATTAGTAAATGTACAGGCATTACATTTTCTAGACCAAGCACCCCCCCCCCCAAAAAAAAATCAAAGCCATCAAGATTTTTAAACCCCCAAGTATATTTATTTGCCTCAGGAAAGTATTAAACCTGCAGGTACTATCCTTTCAGGTAACAAGAACACAGTAACTTCATATAAGAGTTGGTATTATAAGCAAAATTAAAAAAAGAAACTGTCACCATGTCAGAGAAAACAAAAATACCACCAGAAATCATGCTTCATGCTTCTCTATGGAGGAAACAGATACACAGCAAACTTTTTCTAAGAACTATTCAACCACGTTTGCTGTTTTTCTGTCATCCTCACTGCCACAAGTGGTTGTGGAAGCAGCATAAGCAAAGGAAAACAAAAAGATTAAGAATTCCATTTAACTCTAATCAAGCTGAGAATTTCACCAAAGTTAAACTAATCCTGAGCAATTTCATATTTCCCTGAAAGGACTGTCTACAGCGAAACTGATGTTACAAGAACAGAAGCAGAGCCTGAGAAAAGACACTTTAAGATAGGATCAATGACAAGAACTTCCTCTATTCACTTTGTATGTTAAAAAAAAAAAAAAAAATCCAAATACTTTCTCAGTTAACCTAACAGCCAACTGTTGGTAACATGCTTCCATTTCTAATCAGGTATCTTTTTCTGTCCTTCATATCTTCCTATCTGTGCTTAACCCCCTCCCCATCCTTGACCTTTTCTCTGCCTTTCGCATTTTCCCTTCTTACTTTGCTCTTCAGAGAATCGGAACTGCATTCCTACCATGGGGCGGGGGGAGGAGAGAGGGGGAACTCACTCCCGCAATTCTGTAAGTTGTCTTAAACAAGTAAACTTCCATGCGAAGTTTATATGATATCCAATCATTTGGAAGTTACTTCCGTGTTCGCAGAGTAACAGAAATAAAACGACAAAGTTAGGACTTCACAGAAGAATTTTCAGTAATACAAAATTAACTTAATACCATGTCGTGTTCAACTCCCACCAAATAAGGTTAAACTTCTGTTATGGGGAAAATGAGAACCATCAGCCCTGTATACCAAACAGCAAACGCCAAATGGGAAATTTAAAAATATCAGGATGGTCCATCAGGTGTATGCCTCACAGAATTTAAGAGCTGAACTGATACCATACTTTCGGGGTACAGAACAACTCTCGCCCTCATACAAGTAGGAATAGAAAGCAAGCGTAAAATACGGGTTCGTCTTCGCCTGTGATCGCACAGTAATACGGGCATTTTGATCTTTTTTTTTTTTTTTTGAGAGCGACTCTCGCTCTGTCGCCCAGGCTGGAGTGCAGTGGCGCGATCTTGGCTCACTGCAAACTCCGCCTCACGGGTTCAAACGATTCTCTTGCCTCAGCCTCCGCAGTAGCTGGGACTACAGGCGCGTGCCACCGCGCCTGGGTAATTTTTTTGTATTTTTAGTAGAGACCAGGTTTCACCGTGTTAGCCAGGATGACCATCTCCCGACCTCGTGATCTGCCGGCCTCGGCCTCCCAAAGTGCTGGGATTACAGGCGTGAGCCACCGCGCCCGGCCCGGCATTTTGATCTTTAGCACAAAATTACTTTTCCCTTCCTTGCTTATGCTGACTACAGATTCGCCACCTCCCACTCCGACTGTGGCTGCATTTGACGGACGGAAGCAGACATCATTCCTAATCAGTCTACACGTACTATGTAGTCAGCAATGAGTCCCGACGCCCACCAGGGAGCTGGCGGTGAAGCGTCGGGCCCCGCGCTGGGACCGCCGGCTGGCGAGCTGGTGCGAATCGAGGCCAGGGACGCGCGCCCCAGCCACCGGCCTCCCCATTCTCGCGTGTAGAACAGCTGCGGGTGTCAGCCCCGGCCGCCCGGCCGCCCGGCCCAGGCTCGGCAGCGGTCCCTTGCGCTACTAGGACATCCCCCACCCCACCGTGGCGGCACCCGTAGACCGAAGCACACCTGATCTTCCTCACTGATGTCGATGAAGGCCGGGACGCTCATGGTGAAGGCCCGGGCACAGCGGACGCTCCACTCGCAAGACCACGCCGACCGGAAAAAGGAACTGCGCAGCGCGACGCTGCCGGCGCAACTGCTTCCGGGTCACCCTGCGCCGGGACCTGTTGGGGCGGGGCCTTGAGAGCCAATCCTATCGCGCGCTCTCGCCGCGGAGCGCAACAGGGCGTGGCAGACGCGCTCGGGTGGTACTTACTGGGCCTCCACCCAGCGACGGTTGTCGTGGCCTCCGGTTTTCAGGCCCGTGTAGCTATCTGCATTGATGTTGCCTCCCGCTGGCGCCTCCCTAAGTCCACCTTCCCTTGAAATGTTAAGCTTGTTGGGTCTTACCAAGTATGGATGGGTTTGTGTAGACCTGAAACTCTCCTGTACTGCTGTTGGGAACATAAAATGGTGCAGTCACTTTGCAGAGGAGTGGCACTTTCTGAAAAAGTTCAGCATCCACCCAGCATATGACCCAGCTATTCTTCTACTAAGTATTTACCCAAACTGTATGTCCGTACAAAGACTTGTACAAGAATGTTCATTGCCGCTTTTAAAAAATAGCAGCTTTGGCTGGGCGCAGTGCCTCTCACGCCTGTAATCCCAGCACTTTGGGAGGCCAAGGCAGGCGGATCACTTGGGGTCAGGAGTTGGAGACCAGCCTGGGCAACATGGCAAAACCCCGTCTCTACTAAAAATACAAAAGTTACCGGGGCATAGTGGCGCGCGCCTGTAATCCCAGCTACTTGGGAGGCTGAGGCAGGAGAATCGCTTCCACCTGGGAGAAGGAGGTTGCAGTGAGCCCAGATCACGCCACTGCACTCCAGCCTGAGCGACAGAGCGAGACTGCATCTCATAAAATAAATAAAGTATACAATTCGGTAGTTTTTAGTATTTTCAGAGTTGCACAACCATCACCACTATTTAATTTTAGAACATTTTCATCACCCGCAAAAGAAACTGTACCCATCAGCAATCACTCCCCAGACCCCCTAGCCCTACCTCTCTCCAGCCCCTGACAGACACTACATTTTGTCTCTATGAATTTGCCTTTTCTGGACATTTCATGTAAGAGGAATCACAAACTACACGGTGGCCTAAGTCAGACTTACTGCATTTAGCATAATGTTTTCAAGGTTCGTCTATGTATCACTCCTATATTCCTTTCTATTGCTTATAATATTGCATTGTTATGGATATACCACATTGTGTTGATGTGTTCATCAGTTGGTGGACACTTGGGTTATCTCCATTTTTTGGCTATTATGAATAATGTTTCCATGAACGTTAGTGCACAAGATTTTGTGTGTACGTATATTTTTCTTAGGTATGTACCTATGGGTGGAATCAGTGGCTTATATAGTAAATTTGTGTTTAGCTTTTTCAGGAGATAGTTTCCAAAAAGTTAACACTTTATTTTCAATAGCCAAAAAAAAGGAAACAACCCAAATGTTCATCAACAGATGAATGAAGTGGATCAAGAAATTGTTATACATCTGCTTAATGGAATACTGCTGTGCAACAAAAAAGGATGAATTATTGATACATGCAAAAACACAGATGAATCTTTATTTTTTCAGTCTCTTCAGCCTGGGTGACAAAGTGAGTGAGACTCCATCTCTTAAAATAAAAGCTTGATTTTTTTTCTTTAGTTGACAATCCCAAAATAATTCAAAATAATTTTGCTTACTCATCATACTGTATGATTCCATTTATATAAAACTCTAGAAAATGGAAACTATAATGACAGCATTATAGATTGCTGTTGCCTGGGGGCAGGTATTGGGTAAGGCGGAGGGAAAGATGGATACAGAGGGGCTTGAGGAAGCTTTTGGGGGTTATGGATGTGTTCATTATTTTGATTGTGATTGTGTCATGATTGTATGCATACATAAAATTTTTCAAATTGTGCAGTTTAAAAATGTGCAGTTTATTGATACCACAATTATACTTCAATATAAAATAAATGCCAAGCAAAGGAAAAAAACAAGGTTGAGGGGATAGAGGACACAAAACATCTGGCTAGACTAAATTTGAAAGGATTAATTCTTGCATGGAATAGCGTTAACAATGTGGAAAGTGAAACTGAAGGCAGGGAACATGTGTCATGTTCACTCTGCATTTCCGCACCCACCTCAGTGCCCAGCCCACAGTGGATAGTCAGGAAATACCAGCTGATTCTGAAGGAATAATCCCTGGACTCCTCCCCTCCCCTTATTATTGCAAAGTTCGAGGAATACAAACTCAACAATACAATATCATTTCATCAAATATTTAAAAGACTTGTCTCTTTTTTACTATTGTTAATTTTTTTTCATTCTGTGATCCTTGTGAAGTAAAAGAACACCCAGGGAAATTCTTGAGAGGGATGGTGAGAGGATATGGACAGTTATTTAAAACTTTAAACTTTCATTTATTCAAAATAAACACACACACACACATATATACAAACACAGGATGGGGGTGTGGCAGGCCCGAGTAGTCCTGGGAAATGCAACATTTGAGTAGGAAATGCCTGTCCTCACCTAGGTCAGGATGAATCTTGTGAGACAAAAGTAGCAAACCTAAGAAGGTATATTTGCTCATTCTGTTTGCCAGAGAATTTCACAAAGCCCCTGACTCGGTGACTGAGGGCAACCCTCTGGAAGAATACCCTAAAGATAAACAGGATAGAGCACAGGTCCCCATTCTCTTGCCTGAATCACTGCAGTTTTAGAAAAGATAAGTTCAATTATCTAGCCTCTGCCTCTTCATGTGCATGGGTATAATGCACACCCATGTCTGACAGCAATAATGATTGTCTCCATAATCTATAACCAGATGGACCCTGGCACCCAAACCATGATGTGATTTCGCTCTAATGTAACTTCTGAGCACATTTAATGTAACTTCTGAGCACAGGCAGAGCCACCACTGACGTACACAAACTGTGTGCGGACACACTGCTTTGGAGCAGTCTAACAGATACTCTCTGGAAGACTCTCCTGGGTTGCAATCCTCAGTAAGACCTCTGAATAAAACTAACTTTAATTCTTTGAAAGCTTGGCTGGCACGGTGGCTCATGCCTGTAATCCCAGCACTTTGGGAGTCCAAGGCAGGTGGATCACTTGAGGCCAGGAGTTCCAGGCCAGTCTGGCCAACATGGTGAAACTGTGTCTCTACTGAAGATACAAAAATTAGCCGGGACCTGGTAGACTGAGGCAGGAGAATCACTTGAACTCAGGAGGTGGAGGTTGTAGTGAGCTGAGATCACACCACTGCACTCCAGCCTGGGCGACAGAGTGAGACTCCATCAAAAAAAAAAAAAAAAGGAAAAGGAATCACCAGCGAGTTGAACAAAGCCCCATCATCTGCAAGGCAGTATTCTCTTAGTTTAATTTTTACCTGAAAAATGCAACCAAATATTTACAGTTTTTCTTTATTGTTTAATTTGTCTATGTTCCCTTTGTTATCTCCTTTCTGATTAAAAATTCTGGAAAATGTGGATTTAACTATGTTTTTGAGTATTCTATTTGCAAGAGCCATATTAATACATTTGCTTGAAATTGTATTATTGGAGCAAAGCTATATTTTTTTTACAAGAACACTTTGCATGACAGTCATATCTAAAATTTGTTTTCAAGTCTGTATCAGCATCTCAGAATGATGCAATTATTCATCTGATAAATGAAAGTATATTTTTATGCTAAAATAGTATATGTGGCCGGGCGCGGTGGCTCATGCCTGTAATCTCAGCACTTTGGGAGGCTGAGGCAGGCAGATCACCTGAGGTCAGGAGTTCGATCAAGACCAGCCTAGCCAACATGGGGCAACCCCATCTCTACTAAGAATACAAAAATTAGCTGGGCTTGATGGTGGGTACCTGTAATCCCAGCTACTTGGGAGGCTGAGGCAGGAGAATCGCTTGAACCCGGGAAGGAGAGGTTGCAGTGAGCTGAGATCGCGCCACTGCACTGCAGCATGGATGACAAGAGCAAGACTGTCTCGGAAAAAAAAAAAAATAGTATATGTAGTTGATTACCTAAATACTAAGACTATGTATAGAGGGTAATCCATTCTAAATAGGTGTCATTTATAGTATATTAGCACATCATACTTTTACTGAGTTGATGAACTATGAGCTCTGGAAAAGTGGGGATGTGTTCATTATTGCATCCCATCCCTTTTTTATCAACGTGCCTGATAGAAGGTGCAATAAGTATTTGTTGTATTAGTGAATGGTACTCTAAATGTTAACTCAGTAGATTGATTTGTGACGAATCTCTGAAAATTGCTTTAAATTTTAATTTTGAATGAAAAAATTTTAATTTTGAATCAAAATGAGTGATCACAACATTCTAGGAACACATGGAAAAGATTTTTTTTAAGCGTGGCAAAGACTGTCAACCTGACATCCACCCTCTTATTCCTTAGCAGCAGAACTAAGGTGTAGTTGTAGGTGCCACAACGCACCCTTCTATGATACGAAATTGATCAGCCTTCTTATACACCTGGTGAGATGTGGATAGAAATTTTGAGAGCAGCTTCTGGGAAAGCTCTCTCTTGGAACTGACTCTTTTGCCCTTGCCCCCCACCGCCACCCTCCGCTTTTTTTTTTTTTTTTTTTTTTGCTTCCTAAAACATGGACTTGATGGTTGGTGCTACAGCAACCAAACTAAAACCCAGACGTGGTCTTGATGGAAGCCACGTGGTGGAGAGGAAAGACAGAAGGAGCCCATATCCCTGATGACATTAGGAGAGTGTGATGCCAGCCCATGATGGCCTACCCATGAATTTATTTTACATAAGAGGAAAATAAACCTCCATCTTGTTTAATGCATTATTATATTTTTTTTTCTTATATACAGACGAAACTAATCTTGATTGACACAGAGAAAAAGTTTGAAGTCTAAAGTCATAATTTTGTAAATTAAAGGTTTATGTTAGCGCAAGTTAACAAATTTGTATAATGCATATTGATGGTGGGAATCTTGGAATCTCTCTTAGTGCTGTTGCAATGTAATATTGAATTTACAAAGCTACCATCTTAGGATCTCAGAGATTTATAGCTAATAATGAAACTGTATACTAGCGATGCAACATATGATTGCGCTGACTTTATAGGTGAAACAAAGGATATTTAAGTCAGTTGATTGGTGACTTACTGAAATATATTGCACCTGAGCAGTAGATCCAGCGGTAGAACTCATGCAGCACCTTAAATCTCAAACACTTCGACCATTAGAAAGCATTAGTCTTTGTATTAAGAGAAAATTCATAAGGTTAACCTCCTCACTTCATGTGATATAGGCATTTATTGAAACATTCATAAATTTGTTGAATCCTAGGAAGACATATTCATCATTCATGCTTTTAAAATGATTTCAGCAAGGCTTGTCTATACCAGAGTAGAAAACTTAATGCGCTAGGGAAAAGGTTTAGCAACTGCAAACAATGCAAATGCAAGAGTAATTTTATGAGCTAACAATTTTTATGTTTTTGGGAAAAAAACTTTATTATTTTGAGCTCCTGTAGGTGCCATACTAACCACAACTCTGTGAGAGTTTGTTGTTGTTGAGACGAAGTCTCTGTCACCTAGGCTGGAGTGCAGTGGCGCAATCTCAGCTCACTGCAACCTCTACCTCCTGGTTCAAGTGATGCTCCTGCCTCAGCCTCCCAAGTAGCTGGGATTATAGGCGTGTGCCACCAAGCCCAGCTAATTTTCGTATTTTTAATAGAGACAGGATTTCATCATGGTGGCCAGGCTGGTCTCGAACCCCTGACCTCAAGTGATCCATCAACCTCAGCATCCCAAAGTGCTGGGATTACAGGTGCAAGCCACCGCGCCCAGCTAATGTTGTTGTTTTGGTGTGTGTGTGTGTGTGTGTGTGGATGTGTGTGTGTGTAAAGATGAAGCAATAGAGGCGCAGAGGAGTTAGGCACCTCTGCTACTAAGAGATGCAGAGCATTAGCCAGCAATTCCTGTTCAGGTCTGTCTCATTTAACAGCTGCTGTTCTTATTTCTTTCCTTTTTGGTGATTTCACTTTAAAAATAGAATGTAAGACTTCTTTATGTAAAACATATACTTTTAAAATAAACTTTTGTACTGAAGTATAACTTATATTCAGATGCGCAGATTATAATAAGTGTACCCTTTGGTGAGTTATTATAGTGAACACACACAAGTACTCATCATTCAGGTTTAAAAAAAAGAGCATTCATTAGCCATCAGGGAAAGGCAAATGAAAATCACAGTGAGATACCACTTTATAAAAAAGACATAGCAAGAATGGCTATCATATAAAAGTTTTTCTCTTCTTTTGTTGTCGTAGAGAGAGGTTCTCACTCCCATCACCCAGGCTAGAGTGCAGTGGTGCAATCTCAGCTCACTGCAGTCTCCACTTCCTAGGTTCAAGCGGTTCTCCTGCCTCAGCCTTAGACTAGCTGAGATTACAGGCCCCGCCACCACTCCCGGCTAATTTTTGTATTTTTAGTAGAGAAGGGGTTTCATCATGTTGGCCAGGCTGGTCTCGGACTCCTGACCTCAGGTGATCCCCCTGCTTCAGCCTCCCAAAGTGCTGGGATTACAGGTGTGAGCCACCACGCCTGGCTAAGCTTTTAAATGGAGGTATACTTGGAGGAGGCTTTACCCTTTTGCCCTTCCCCTTCTTCCTACCTTGGATGTAGATGTGGAGTTGGAGGTGGGGCAGCCATTTTGCAGCCTGGTGGTAACGCACTGAGGAGGCTGCATTCTGCATGCTAAAGGATCACCTAGACAGCTACAAGGAACCTGGGTCTGTTCATTACAGAACCACCTTTTTAGCCTTGCGGAATTTACCTCTAGATTTCTCGTTTTGCAAGGAAAGTACACCTTATTTGCCTAGGTCACTATATGTCAATTTTGTTTTGTTATGGACAACAGATTTGGCACCAGAAGTGGAGTGCTTTAAGTAATAGAACCTAAAATTTGGCATTGGCTTAGTGAAAGAAGTCAGGCTTTGACAATGAGCACAAGGATTTCACAGGCTAGAAAGAGCCTTGTTATATGACATCAAAACATTCTTCATGGAAACCTGTCTCCTTTTGTTTCTTGGAACATAAACCATGATGTTTTATGTTGCTGTTAGGGGAAAAAGTAGATATAATTTATGTTGACAGATCCTGGTTACTTCTTGCCACTTTCAGCAAAGTCCCAAAGGATAGGGGTAAAAAGCTACTTTGTAAGCAAAGATGGTTAGTAATATGCTAGGGTGAGAGCCACTCTCTGCCTGGAGCCTCCAATCTCAACTGACTGAGAACTCCTTGCTCTAGAGCCCTGCAGGTTGAAATGCCAGTTTACGGCCCCTGCCTGAAATTGGCAAGGCTAGCTGCAGCAAGTGGATAAAAACAGGGCTTCAGGCCTTTCTAAAGAATCTCCCTGTAGGAGTTCTCAGCCAGAATACATCTGAACCTAATAATAACAATCAGATTAAACATCTTTTCCCACCAGGGCCTATGGTTTCAAATTGCCCCAAAAACTGTTAATCTAAGGGCAAGAGGAATGCAGAACACGTTGTGTGGTAGGTGGAAGAAAAGACTTAAAGACTCTAGGAAAGATCTTTGGCTATGGCTAGTGCTGCGTGAAGCTTAGAGGAAGCTTTGCACGTTTTTTTTTTTTTTTTTTTTTTTTTTTTTTGAGACAGAGTCTCACTCTGTTGCCCAGGCTGGAGTGCAGTGACAGGATCTTGACTCACTGCAATCTCCTCCTCCTGGGTTCAAGCGGTCTCCTGCTTCAGCCCCCCGAGTCGCTGGGACTACAGGTGTGCGCCACCACGCCCCGGTAATTTTTGTATTTTTAGTAGAGATGGGGTTTCACCATGTTGGCCTTGCTGGTCTGGAACTCCTGACATCAGGTGATCTGCCACCTCGGCCTCCCAAAGTGCTGGGATTACAGGTGTGAGCCACCATGCCCAGCCGAGGCTGATTTTTAATGGATGTTGGTAGAAGACAAAAGATCCATGGATCAGAGACAAAGGGCTTTATTACAGCAGAGTAAGCAACAAAGCACAACAGTATACTGCTTTAGTTTCCCTATTCCCCAAGTTCCACAGGGGCTATGTGGATGTGCCCCGACACGTGTCCACACACACTGGAGGCTGCACTACAGATAAGGAGCCACAAGCTTAGGGAACCCAAATATTTTATGATGAACAGTAAGTTTGCCTGCCCTTTGCTTGGTATGAAAACATCTCTATCATCCTAGGCTGTCTGCTGTACAAACATCCTTGAAAACATAGTCCGAAACAAAAAATAGTGATTCTGATTTCAAGATACGTAGAGATACAAGAGACCCATGGAAAATTGTCTCCCTGCAGCATATTAGCAAAGAAACTCCAGATTTGTTGGGCAACAGCCTTTGGTTTTTCAACACCTAAGGCCACGCCAGGCCCCTAAACTCACACTAATTAGAAGTAGGCTGTGAAGGCTCCGTGACGCCCCTGGGAAAGGCATCCTTTCCAAAGCTTTTCTCAGATGAGGTCATGGATAATCATGAACTCCAAGGATTCCTTCAGAGGGCAGAACCAGGGGCTCCCAGACATGCTAACTGATAGGGTTTGGATCTTTGTCTGCTACAAATCTCATGTTGAAATGTAATCCCCAGTGTTGGAGGTGGGGCCTGGTAGGAGATGATTGAATCATGGGGTGGATCCCTCGTGAATGGTTTAGCACTATCCCCTTGGTGATCATGGAGTTCTTGCTCCGTTAGTTTACACAAGATCTGGTTGTATAAAAGCGTTGAGACTTGCCCCTTCTCCCTCTCTCTTGTTCTTGCTCTCACCGTGTGACATGCCTGCTCCCACTTCACCTTCCACCATGATTGAAGGCTTCCTGAGGCCCTCACCAGAAGCAGAGCACATGTTAGTGCCATGCCTGTACAGCCTGCAGAGCTGTGAACCAGTTCAACCTGTGTTCTTTAGAAATACCCCATCTCAGGTATTTCTTTATACCAATGCAAAAACAGCCTAATATACTAATCAAGATCTTATCACCACCAAGGCAAGGATTCCTCATTCTCTCTGCCAGAAGCCATGGTTTGAGATTTGCTGTGACTGCCATGCGTTTCCCAGTGTCTTGTTCTCACTTGGAGCTGTGACTCCTTCCTGCTCCTTCCTCTTATCCAGTCAGTGTGTTGGAGACAGTTACCTTATCTTTTAGTGTTAAGTTCACTATGCCCTGAGGAAACACATCTGGATCTGCACATCGTTCACTAAGATTATGAGCCAGATGCCATATTTGGATGAGTTTTTTTTAAGATTGTCTCCCTTTTAGACAGAGAGTGAGCATGTTTTATTTGTGTGAGGCATGCTTGCATTATGTTAGATGGGAGAATTTTCTTGTGATTGTTCCTGTGTTGTTATTAAATTTAAGTATAGGCCAAGTGCAGTGGCTCACGCCTGTAATCCCAGCACTTTGGGAGGCCCAGGCAGGCGGATCCTGAGGTGAGGAAATCGAGACCATCCTGGCCAACATGGTGAAACTCTGTCTCTACTAAAAATACAAAAATTAGCTGGGTGTGGTGGCGGGCGCCTGTAATCCCAGCTACTTGGGAGGCTGAGGTAGGAGAATCACTTGAACCAGGGAGTCGGAGGTTGCAGCGAGCCAAGATCACACCACTGCACTCCAGACTGGTGACAGAGCGAGATTCTGTCTCAAAAAAAAAAAAAAAAAAAAGCTTAAGTATAGAGGGCCAGGCGTGGTGGCTTACGCCTGTAATCCCAGCACTTTGGGAGGCCTAAGCGGGTGGATCACTTGAGGTCAGGAGTTCCAGACCAGCCTAGCGAACATGGTGAAACCCGTCTGTACTAAAAATACAAAAATTAGCCTGGCATGGTGGCAGCCACCTGTAATCCCAGCTACTCGGGAGGCTGAGAGGCAGGAGAATCACTTGAACCTGGGAGGCAGAGGTTGCAGTGAGCCAAGATTGTGCCACTGCACTCCAGCCTGGGGAACAGAACAGAGTGAGACTCCATCTCAAAAAAAAAAAAAAAAAAATCCCTGGCTGGGCACGGTGGCTCATGCCTATAATCCCAGCACTTTGAGAGGCCAAGGTGGGCAGATCACTTCGGCCTAGGAATTTGAGACCAGCCTGGACAACATAATGAGACTCTGTCTCTACAGAATTTTTTTTTTTAAATTAGCTGGGCATGGTGGCACTGTTAAAGAGGCAGCTCTAAAAGAGCCTGATGCAGGTGTTTCTTGGATTTCAATTTGAGAAACACTGGCCTATTGAATACAATCCCAACTCCTTACCGTAGTGTATACAGCACTCACGTGCCTCAGTGCCTACACACACACAAACACACACATACATGTTGAACTGTTTGTACTTCCCCAAACGCAGCAGCCTGTTCAGATCCTCAAGCCTTTGCTTGCACTTATCTCTTTACCGTGACGTTCACTGTCCAATGTCCGCTGATGAAAGCACAATAACTTTCAAGACTCAGATTAAGCATGCTCCTCTAGAACACCTTGTATGCCCACTTCCCTCTCTCCCTCTCCCCAGAGGAATGAAGCACTCCCTGTTTTATCTGCCCTCTGAATTGATCTCTACAGCATGCCTCTCCTTGCCAGTCTATGAGCCCTTAACAGCAGTGCCCCTGTATTATTCACCCTTATAGCAAGGGGCCTAGCACAGTGCTTGATATTCATGAGATGGCTTAAAAATATTGGGCCAATCAAAGAATAAAAATATTACCTTCTTGAAATCAAGCCAAATACCACAGTTCATCTCTAACTCAGTAGATCTCTAGCTATGAAAGTTCTTTTCAAACTAAAAAAGGCAAAAGAAGGGCCTTAATAAGGCGAAATATATCAAATTTCTGCTGATCCAGAAGCTCCATGAACAAGCAGGATTAATATTTCAAGATACACACTCTAGGATTTTCTTCTAAAGTCTCCGGAGATCAAGATGAAATGCCCCTATCCAGATGGTTTTCCTCTCTAAACTATTAACATCAGAATTAATCTTATCTGGCAGTTTTTCTTTCTTTCTTTTTTTTTTTTTTGAGACGGAGTTTTGCTTTTGTTGTCCAGGCTGGAGTGTAGTGGCACAATCTCAGCTCACTGTAACCTCCACCTCCCGGGTTCAAGCGATTCTCCTGCCTCAGCCTCCGAAGTAGGTGGGATTACAGGTGCCCGCCACCACGCCCGGCTAATTTTTGTATTTTTAGTAGAGACGGGGTTTCACCATGTTGGCCAGGCTGGTCTCAAACTCCTGACCTCAGGTGATCCACCCACCTCGGCCTCCCAATATCTGGCAGTTTTTCATTACAGAGAAAGTGTGTTGTAAAGCACAGTTGTTTTGGAGGTAGCAACAACGCAATTACACTTGCATCTGAGGCAAACACACAGTCCTTCTTGCTTAGGAGTTTTGTTTCCCTTTTCCTTAATGATAAAAACGTGTCACTTCTTTGGTTTTATCTCCTACTCCCATATACAACCTAATTATGCTATTAAAAATTACTTGTAATTCCTCAAATGCAAAGATTCTCCCCATCTCGCTCTGTCTTTTTTTTTTTTTTTTTTGAGATGGAGTCTCGCTCTGTCACCAGGCTGGAGTGTAGTGGTGCGATCTCCAGCCACTGCAAGCTCCGCCTCCCGGGTTCACGCCATTCTCCTTTCTCAGCCTCCCGAGTAGCTGGGACTACAGGCACCCGCCACCATGCCTGGCTAATTTTTTGTATTTTTAGTAGAGACAGGGTTTCACCGTGTTAGCCAGAGTGGTTTCGATCTCCTGATCTTGTGATCCGCCTGCCTCAGCCTCCCAAAGTGCTGGGATTACAGGCGTGAGCCACCACGCCGGGCCTCTCCCCATCTCTTTCTGAAGTTGGTTGACTTATATATGGTTGTCAAGCCTCTCTTCACATATGGCCCCCTGGATGAAGCCTGAGTGTTTCCTGTCTTCTGCTTTCATCTACACCCTGCCCCCAGCCCCTGTTTCCTGGGCTGCTCCTTAGCTGGGTTCCCATCATGCCGCTATCCTGCTGTTACCCTGTGTATTGCAATGATTTCATTCACTTCTCTCTCTCCTAGGCCAAAGGGACTGTGTTCCACCAGTGTAGCATCAGTGTCAGAGCAGCAGTTCCTTAATGAATGTTTTTGGAATGTACTGTACACGTCTTATGTGTCAGATACCATTCCAGATGCTTTTGATACACCAGTGGGCAAGACCAGCAAAGGGCCCTGCATTATTTGTGGGGTTTCCATTCTAGCAGAGGGACACAGACAAGAAAACTTACAAAACAAGCAAATCCTACAGTATATGAGAAGACAATAATTTCTATGGGAGAAAAAACTAGAACAGGGCCAGGGGAAGCAACAAAGTAGGAGTTGCAATTAAGGGCCAACTTACCCAGCAGAGGGGAAGTCTCAATGGAGAATGTAAAGGTTTCATTTGCTACCTGTAGGGGACTGAGCAGGAATTTCTTTGTTCGGAAGGTGGTAGTGGGAGGTTTAAACCCAAAAGGGTGTTCCAGGCAGAGGAAGAAGCCACGTGTCCAAAAGCATGCAGTCTTGAGAGTTGATGATGCGGGGGTGCTGGTGGGATCTCTGTGAGGCTGGGGGAGTGTGGAGGGCTGCGTGAAGTCATGGAAGATGAAACTGGCGAGGATCAGGGGCCAGGATGCAGAGGGACTCACATGTCCCGCTAAGGAGTTTGCACTTTACCCTGTAGACAGCCAGAATCCTGTTGATGATTTTATGCAGGGGAATGACATGTTTATATTTATTTTGAGGAAGATAATTCTGGCAGATGTACTGGAGTGGTGAGAGACTGGACAAGTCACTTAACCTCTCTCTTCCTCTGTTTTACCATCTATCAAAGAAGACGAACCATATCTGCTCTGCTTACCTCCTAGGACTTTGGGGAGAAATAAATGAGATAAGAGATGTGAAAACACTTTGAAAAGTATATGGTACTGTAAAAATGCAAGCTGGTGCTGTTGTTATTTCAGCTGTGCTGTGTTTGGGAATGTGGTTTTAGAGAAGCCCACAGAATCAAGGAGAGAAGCAGAGGAACAACCCCATTCCTATCTCCCTAGAAGACTCAAACCCAATGATACTTTAGTTTAGTAAATGCCTATTTCATCGCTCCACTGTACAAAGAACAAAGGAAATTTTACAGAAATGAGGGAAAACCAACTTCAGGGGAGATTATAGTCTGGAGAGATGCAGTACCTCGAGGAGAGGAAAACATACCCACTCAAAGAAAACCCAGGGACATGAAGATATGATCCAATGCAAAAGGAAGAAGCTAGAGAGGGATGGAGATTGGGGGCATTTGGACTCCCTAAAAGAAAGTGAAGCCCTGGCTGGGCGCGGTGGCTCACACCTGTAATCCCAACACTTTGGAAGGCCAAGGCGGGCAGATCACGTGGGGTCACGAGTTCGAGACCAGCCTGGCCAACATAGTGAAACCCCATCTCTACTAAAAATACAAAAATTAGTCAGGCATGGCGGCGCATGCCTGTAGTCCCAGCTACTAGGGAAGCTGAGGCAGGAGAATCGCTTGAACCCGGGAGGCGGAGGTTGTGGTGAGCTGAGATTGCACCACCGCACTCCAGCCTGGGCAACAGAGCAAAACTCCGTCTCAAAAAAAAAAAAAAAAAAAAAAAAAGGGTTCGGCTGGCTGCGGTAGCCCACGCCTGTAATCTCAGCAATTTGGGAGGCCGAGGCAGGCAGATCACTTGAGGTCAGGAGTTCAAGACCAGCCTGGCCAACATGTCAAAACCCTGTCTCTACTAAAAATACAAAAAGTTAATCAGTGTGTTGGCACATGCCTGTAATCCCAGCTACTCGGAAGGCTGGGGCAGAGGAATCACTTGAACCCAGGGGCGGAGGTTGTAGTGAGCCAAGATCATACCAATGCACTCCAGCCTGGGCGACAGAGTGAAACTCCGTTTCAAAAGAAAAAAAAAAGAAAGAAAGAAAGGAAAAAGAAATGGAAGTCATGTAATTTGCCCTAATTAGGTGACGATTTGCTGAAAACATCTCTATTGCTCCACTCCCTTAGATGAGGCAGAGTGGGAGGAGAAAACAGGAAGACATTTTACCAGGTAGAAAACTTTATAACTGGTTGCATGATGCAATCCATGTTTTTTTCCAAAAGCAATGCTTTCTAAACAAATTATGACATTTTGATATTTTCAAAATCATGAGTTTCTTGGTAACAAACATGAGTAAGCCTCATTACAGAAACACCTTGGCTCAGTCTACTGAGTACTTTTCCCTTCTCTGGTATTTGTTGGGTATAAACAGATCCTAGGCATATTAAATTATATCTTTTTTTTTTTTTTTTCTTTACAATTCAGTGTTTTTAATATATTCACAGGGTTGTGCAAAGAACACCACTATGTTTTAGAACATTTTCATCATCCCCAAAATAAAGCCTACACTAATTAGTTACTCCCCATTAAATTATGTCTTTAGGCTTCTTTTTGAAGTCAAGTTTGAGTAATAATATCCTTTGAATAATATCTTTCTATCTCCTACTATCTCAAGTAATTCCATAGGTGTACTATTATTACATTTTCCATTGTATGTACATTTGTAAATTCTTTTATAAATTATGACAAGGTGGATATCTTTGTAAAAATGGCAGAACCGGCCGGGTACGGTGGCTCATGCCTGTAATCTCAGCATTTTGGGAGCCCGATGAGGGCAGATCACAAGGCCAGGAGTTCGAGACCGGTCTGACCAACATGGTGAAACCTCATCTTTCCTAAAAATACAAAAATTAGCCGGGCATGATGGTGTGCACCTGTAATCCCAGCTACTCAGGAGGCTGAGTCAGGAGAATCGCTTGAACCCAGGAGGCGGAGGTTGCAGTGAGCTGAGATCGCACCACTGCACTCCAGCCTGGGCAACAAAGCGAGACTCTATCTCAAAAAAAAAAAAAAAAAACTGGCAGAACCCTCAGTGTTTGAAAGTAAATCCTGCATTGGGATAGAACTGCCCATGCTGTACACATCCATTGCCACCCATGTTGTACATTATATCCCCAGAACTTTTATTTTTTTTGAGACAGAGTGTCACTCTGTTATCCAGGCTAGAGTGCAGTGGTGTGATCGCCACTCACTGTAACCTTTAACTGCTGGACTCAAGTGATCCTCCTGCCTCAGCCTCCTGAGTAGCTAGGACCACATGCACTTGCCACCACACCCAGCTAATTTTAAAATTTTCTGTAGAGACCAGGGTCTTGCTACATTGCCCAGGCTGATCTGAATTCTGTGCCTCAAGTAATCCTCCCACCTCAGCCTCCCAAAGTGCTGGGATTACAGGTGTGCATCACTGCACCCAGCCAAATTTATTCATCTTATAACTGAAATTCTATGCCCTTTGATCAACATCTCCCCATAGGTATTTGAGTCAAATGAGTGCCAGATATTTTTGTTGATCCATCTCTCCCACCCACTAGGCTTACTCCTTCACCGACAAGAGTGTGTTGATTCCCTCTGTATCCTCAGTGCCATGCAGACAGTAACCACTTTAAAAATATTTAACCAAAATAGCACACAAGATACATCAATGATGACTGCAAGGTGTGGAGTCTGATTTACTGAGAGAATGGTGTAACTCTTGAGAGACAGTTAACTCTTCAGTTGGAAGATCTTTACACTTAATAAGCATGTTATTGTTTCAAACATTTTTAATTTTTTAATCCTTTCTTTTTTTTTTTTTTTTTTTTTTGAGATGGAGTTTTGCTTTACGCCAGGCTGGAGTAAAGTGTCGCGATCTCAGCTCAGTGCAACCTCTGCCCCCTGGGATCAAGTGATTCTCTTGCCTCAGCCTCCAGAGTAGCTGGGATTACAGTCACACACCACCACGCCCAGCTAATTTTTGTATTTTTAGTAGAGATGGGGTTTCGCCATGTTGGCCAGGCTGGTCTCGAACTCCTGACCTCAGGCGATCCACCCAATTAGAATGACCCAGAACACTGGCAACACCCAATGTTGGCCAGGATGTGGAGCAACAGAACTCTCCATACCACTGCAAATTGCTGCAGCTGCTTTGGAAGGCAGTTTGGTGGTGTCTTAAGAAACTAAACGATTCAGCAGTTGTGTTCCTTCATATTTATCCAAATGAACTGAAAACACAAAAGCCTGCACACAAGTGTTTATAGCAGCTTTATTCACGCTGCCAAGCCTTGGAAGCAACAAGGATTTTCTTCAATAAGTGAACAGATAAGCTGTGGCACATGCAGACAATAGAATATTATTCAGTGCTAAAAAGAAATGAGCTATCAAGCTATGAATAGGCGTGGAGGAAACCTTGATGCATACTTCTAAGAGAAAGAAGCCAATTTGAAAGCTCTACATACTATATGATTCCAACTACATGACATTCTGGAAAAGGCAAAACAATAGAGACAATAAAACCTCAGTGGTTGCCAGGGGCTGGGTGTGGGGCAGGGATGAATAGGAAGAGCACAGAGTGTTTTAGGCAGTGGAAATACAGTGGATGATACCATAATGGTAGACACATGTCGTTATACGTTAGTGCAAACCCATATAATTTACAATACTAAGAGTGAACCCTGAAGTCAACTAGGGGCTTTGGGGGATTGTGATGTGTCCATGTAGGTTCATCAGTTGTAAGAAATGTACCACTCTGGTGGGAGGTGTTGATAATAAAGTAGGCTGTGATTGTGTGGAGACAGGTGGTGATATGGGAAATGTCTGTACCTTTTTTTTGGATCTTGCTGTGAACCTAGAACTGCCCTTAAAAGACAGTTTTTTAAGGCAAGGCTCAGTGGCTCATGCCTGTAATCCCAGCACTTTGGAAGGCTGAGGTGGGAGGATCATTTGAGGCCAAGAGTTGCAGACCAGCCTGGCCAACATAGTGAAACTCCGCCTCTACTAAAAATACAAAAGATTAGCTGGGTGTGGTGGTGCGCACCTGTAATCCCAGATACTAGGGAGGCTGAGGCAGGAGAATAGCTTAAACCCAGGAGGCAAAGGTTGCAGTGAGCAGAGATCGAACCACTGCACTCCAGCCTGGATGACACAGTAAGACTCTGTCTGAAAAAAAACCAAAACCAAAACCAAAAAACAAAAAAAAAACCTCTTAAATAAATCAATCACAATTCCTTAACGTCATCAACTATCTGGTCAGAGTCCATGTTTCCTTGATTGTCTTATTGTTCAATTTTTACAGTTTTTTGAACAAGGATGCACTAGAATTTAAACTTTGTGACTGATTGGACATTGAATCTCTTTTAATTTATAAATTGCCCCTCCATCTATTTTTTTCTTTGCAATTTGGTTCTGTAGAGTATTTCACGTATGAATTTTATAAATTGTACCTATCCAGTTTGTTTAACATGTTTTTTTCTCCCCTGTATTTCCTGTATATATATATGGTTATTAGGTCTAGAGTTTTGATTAGATTCATTTTGGTAGGATTTTTTTTTTTTTTTTTGAGACTGGGTCTCGCTCTGTCACCCAGGCTGGAGTGTAGTGGCGCGATCTCGGCTCACTGCAAGCTCTGCCTCCCGGATTCAAGTAATTCTCCTGCCTCAGCCTCCTGAGTAGCTGGGACTACAGGTGGGTGCCACCACACCCGGCTAATTTTTTGTATTTTTAGTAGAGACAGGGTTTCACTGTGTTAGCCAGGACGGTCTTGATCTCTTGACTTTGTGATCTGCCCACCTTGGCCTCCCAAAGTGCTGGGATTACAGGTGTGAGGGATGTTTTATAGGTAATGGTTTGTGGGTGTGTAGTTCTACCAGGAGGCAACCATGCCTGGTTATTTTAGTTTTTGTGATATTAGCAGCCATGAATCAACATTATCTAGATCCATTAATCCATTAGGTGTTGCGCAATCCTCTAATTAGGGGTTACCTTGATTTTTCTAATTCCAGAATTCCTTCATCATTTATCAGCTGAAATAATTCTATAAAAAGAAACTTGCTCTCATCAACTATTTGATTACTCTGGGATATAGTTCACAAAAGAAAAGTAGGATAAATTCTTGTTTCTTTCCTTTTATCTACCAAATTTTAAATAGTAAATTGATTCCCCAGCATTCTTCAAAGATAACAAGGGAGGTCTTTTCAAAATAGCAGTTTAGGCCTGTGCAGTAGCTCACGCCTGTAATCCCAGCACTTTGGGAGGCCAAGACGGGCAGATCACCTGAGGTCAGGAGTTTGAGACCAGCCTGGCCAGCATGGTGAAACCCTGTCTCTACTAAAAACACAAAATTAGCCGGATGCAGTGGCGCACTCCTGTAATCCCAGCTACTCGGGAGGCTGAGGTAGGAGAATTGCTTGAGCCTAGGAGGCAGAGGTTGCAGTGAGCTGAGATCATGCCATTGCACTCCTGCCTAGGTGACAAGAGTGAAACTCTGTCACAATAAAATAAAATATCAGTTTAAATTCACTTTTTTGAAGGCATTCTAACTTTCACAGAAAGATATTGCAGGCTCATCTTGTAGATTTCCAACTGTGGACCTGGAATCAGCTATTCCTCCAAGAAGGCTTGGGTCATTTTAGAGGAAAATAGTATTTAGAAACCACAATCTGAGAAGTAGGGGAAATAGGACTTCATTGAATTAAATTTTTTTTAGATTCAATATAAAATCCTTTGAATAGAGCCCCATCCACTTGTATGGATCCACAGACTTCTGAAGATTTTTTCCTTAGAGAATTACTACTTTGATAAAGCATCGTATTCTTTGAACATCTGAGTTTAAAAAGAAAACTTACTATATAGAAGAAAATAATAGCAATAACATTAATTTGCACTTAGGGCTTATGATAGGCCAATTGTGTGTGACACCCCCATTCCCACCAGAGATGTCCATAACTTACTCCCTGGAACCTGTGGATGTTATTTTATATGACAAAACAAATTTTGCAGATGTTAAGTTAAAGATCTTGAGATGCGGAATTATCCTGGATTATCTGGGTAGACGTTATACATAATCCCAAGTGTCCTTACAAGAGGGAAAGAGATGGAGATTTGACAACAGAAAGGGAAGGCAATGTGACAACGAAAGCAGGAATTGAAGTGATGTGGCCACAAATCAAAGGACGCCTTAGCCTCCAGAAGCCAGAGAGACACAAAACAAACTCTCCCCTAGAACCTCCAGAAAGGACCAGCCCTGTGGACATTTTGATTTTAGCCTCGTAAAACTCAATTTAGACTTCTGTCTTTCAGAACTAGGACAGACTAGGCCGGGCTTGGTGGTTCACGCCTGTAATCCCAGAACTTTGGGAGGCCGAGGTGGGCAGATCACGAGGTCAGGAGTTCAAGACCAGCCTGGCCAACATGGTGAAACCCCGTCTGTACTAAAAATACAAAAATTAGCTGGGCATGGTGGCGGGCGCCTGTAATCCCAGCTACTCAGGAGGCTGAGGCAGGAGAATCATTTGAACCCGGGAGGCGGAGATTGCAGTGAGCCGAGATCATACCATTGTACTCCAGTCTGGGTGACAGAGCGAGACTCTGTCTCAAAACAAAAAACAAATAAAAACAAAGAACTAGGAGAGAATAAATTTCTGTTATTTTAAGCCATTATATTTGTAGCCATTTGTTACAGCCACACTAGGAAAGGAATGCAGAGCCTCATCCTAAAATGAGATATGGGAGGTAGGGAAGTGTATTTTGGAGCATAACAAAAAAATTAAGAAAAATTGTGCACCTTAGAAGATTGCTGGGATCTAGTGCAGGGCTTGTGTTTACGTGAAACTAAAAGGACTAATTAACAAGGCAGTTGTTAAACTTCACCTTTTACACCTGTTTTAGCAACTTGAACTTTTGCTCAAGCAGCTCTGAAGATAACTTGCTAGGAGGTTCTGCGGCAGGAGGTCAGGTTGCAGGCCTCCAAGCCAGGTTTTAAGAAATATGTGAAGCTCACAGGAGCAGTCAGGTGCTGATATGATGGGATTTGGCAACCCCACGGTGTTGTGTGGGGTTGACCTTGGGATGGGTGAAGAGCAAAGGCTTTCAGACTCACTACTGTTGGTAATAACAAATGCTGTTAGCAAGTAATAAAAGAGCATTTCACCAACAATCAGTAGCGGAATAATTCAAAACATATTTTTGTAAAGAAAGGAGCGGTAATGGAATTGTGTAATAGTGGGAATGAAGGAGCTGAAACCATTGCTTTTTAAGGGGGATTCGGAGGCTGATGCTGCAACCTTCTGCTCTGTGTGGTTTACATGAGAAAGCAGGACTCATCCTGCTGACCTAACGCTTCATAAACTCTTATCTCTGACTTATGGTCTCTAAGACAGACATTGTACACACTGGCTGCATTTTGCTTCATGCTTCAAAAGTTTAAATAAATAAGCCTTCACTTCAATTCAGCAGCTATCAGGGAAAATGATATTGTTTTTACTCATCCTAGCAAGGGGAGGCACTTCTGAAGTACCCACGCTTTCAAGCAGAAAGAGAGCATTTCTGCCAATGAAGCGTGTCGTGCGTTCCCAAGTCACAGCCTAACTTTTTATCACAAAGGAAAGATGAAGGTCCCAATCTAAACTTTGGCTGCTTGTTATTTTTCCTATATATGGCCAGTGGTTTCCGTAGAATCAGTATGAGAAAGACTTTTGATAATGATGTTTTTTTTCTCCTGGATAATTGAAAGTTGTTGATATTTAGGTGAAAAAGTCAGAATACTTTGTCGGATGGGTTGTGCAATTTATGAGAGAACAACAAATTCACACTGGTGTTGAGTGGCCTGGAGGGGCCACGGCAAGGTTACTGTACTTAGGAAGAAGAGAAATGGATGTTCTTTAAAAATCCCACTAAGTTCCTTTCATAAAAGTGTATCAATCCCCATTAAAAAATGCAACGTGATGACTTTGACTTCCTTTGGCAAAATAACCATGAGAGTTTGCCATGAATCTGACATCAAAGAACCAATAAATTTAATGAGTAATTTTCAGCACTAAAGACTCACTAGTTGGTCTGTTTTGCTATTATTACGCCTATGTTAAGGAAAAAAAAGAATCTTGATTCTAATTAAGAACATACTACCTGTCAAGCTTCAATAGAGAGAATATGCCTAACATCTAGCTCATAAATAGGTAGAATAGTGAGGTAACCTCTTGTGGGCAAGAATAGGCCTATGGTACTTAGATGGTTGTCATTAAAAAGTCACTGCTTTTGGCCAGGCGCGGTGGCTCACGCCTGTAATCCCAGCACTTTGGGAGGCCTAGGTGGGCGGATCATGAGGTCAGGAGATCGAGACCATCCTGGCTAACGCGGTGAAACCCCGTCTCTACTAAAAATACAAAAAATTAGCCGGGCATAGGTGGTGTACTCCTGTAATCCCAGCTACTAGGGAGGCTGAGGCAGGAGAATGGCGTAAAACCTGGGAGGCGGAGCTTGCAGTGAGCCGAGATCGAGCCACTGCACTCCAGCCTGGGCGACAGAGCGAGACTCCATCCCCAAAAAAAAAAAAAAAAAAAAGAAGTCACTGCTTTCAGTTAAAGAGTCTTTTTTAGATGTTCTCTGAAATGCAAAGGATGCTATTTGAAGTCACACATTGTCAGATTTTTTTTCTCTGGGAAAACAGGAAGCAAGTTAGGAAGCATTGGGAAACAGGGGTAAGAGGAAGCTGTCAGATAGGGGCAGTACTGGATTGTCTTGAATCTTCCCAATATCATGGTGATTGCAAAGTCAGACGCGTGTGGGGCATGCAGGTAACTTACGTGAGTGATGTGGGCCTAATCAGTGGAAATCGTGACAAACTGGGTAACAAACCCTCTTTAAAGAGTCCAGCATCGGCCGGGCGCGGTGGCTCACCCTAGCACTTTGGGAGGCCAAGGTGGGTAGATTGCCTTAGCTCAGGAGTTCGAGACCAGCCTGGGCAAAACAGTGAAACCCCGTCTCTACTAAAATACAAAAAATTAGCCGGTTGTGGTGGCGTGCACCCGTGGTCCTAGCTGCTCAAGAGGCTGAGGCAGGAAAATTGCTGGAACCCTGGAGGTGGAGGTTGCAGTGAGCCGAGATCGCGCCACTGCACTCCAGCCTGGGTGACAGAGCAAGATTCCATCTCTTAAAAAAAAAAAAAAAAAGAGTCCAGCATCTTCTTAGCTATAATCATGGTTGCCATGCACACTATCAGATGCAAATATGGGCTTAGTCCTGTTACAGCTTCTGATTTTCTTCAGAAAAGCTGGGAATCCATATCTCTGTACATAATCCTCAGATTTTTGAAACATAAACAACTAACTCCAGTATTCTTAAAACATTGTGAAGACTAAATAAAATATATCCGTAGGCTGAATCAGGCCCTTGAACCACCATTTTACAACCCTTGCATTAGCTTAGGAAAACATTTTACATTTTTGAGAATATGCAGTTTATTTATGAGAAAAAGGACTCATATCTTCTACACAGAACACCCCAGGTAAGAACGAAGAAAAGAAATAATTACTTAAAAGGGAATTTTAAAAAATGCTTTTTAAAAAAAGTTCCTTTTGCCTTTAATTTTAGAGATTCTACTCATGTTCAAAGTTACTTAGGTTGGCATGTTTCCTTCCCAATCCTTCAGTGAGGTTGTTTCATATAGTTATTTTGTTTTGTTTTGAGACGAAGTTTTGCTCTGTTGCCCAGGCTGGAGTGCAGTGGTATGATCCCAGCTCATTGCAACCTCCGCCTTCCAGGTTCAAGGGATTCTCCTGTCTCAGCCTCCCAAGTACCTGGGATTACAGGTACCCACCACCACGCCCTGCTAATTTTTTTTTTTTTTTTGAGACAGAGTCTCACACTGTTGCCCAGGCTGGAGTGCAATGGCATGATCTCGGCTCACTGCAACCTCCGCCTCCTGGGTTCAAGCAATTCTTCCCCCTTAGCCTCCCGAGTAGCTGGGACTACAGGTACAGGCCACCACACCGTTAATTTTTGTATTTTTGTAGAGACAGGGTTTCACCATGTTGGCCAGACTGGTCTTGAACTCCTGACCTCAGGAGATCCGCCAGCCTCGGCCTCCCAAAGTGTTGGGATTACAGGCATGAGCCACCGTGCCTAGGCTTGTTTTATATAATTGCAATAGATTAGATTCTTGGGTCATATTCTTCAGAAGATCCCCAGCTTCTTAAGTGAGTTTTTAAAGATTTGCATACATTAAGGTTCACCCTTGGTGCTGTGAAATTCTGAGTTTTAACAAATGTGTAGCATCATGTATCCACCATTACTCTATCATACAGAATAGTTTTATCACCCTAAAAAAATCTCCTAGGCTGGGCATGGTGGCTCTTGCTGTAATCCCAGCACTTTGGGAGGCCGAGGTGGGCAGATCACATGAGATCAGGAGTTCGAGGCCCGCCTGGCCAACATGGTAAAACCCTGTCTCTACTAAAAATACAAAAATTAGCTGGGTGTGGTGGCACGCTCCTGTAGTCCCAGCTACTCAGGAGGTTGAGGCAGGAGAATTGCTTGAACCAGGGAGGTGGAAGTTGCAGTGAGCTGAGATTGTGCCACTGCACTCCAGCCTGGCGACACAGCGAGACTCCGTCTAAAAAAAAAAAAACTCTTGTGCTTCATTATTCAAATCATATCATTTTTTGGCCTACTCGCCATGAGCCAAACCTAAGAGAGTATATAGAGCTGAATCTAAAGTGATGCTATTTTATTTTATGTTATCTTATTTTATTTATTTTTGAGGCAGAGTCTTGCTCTGTCACCCGGGCTGGAGTGCAGTGGCACTATCTCGGCTCACTGCGACCTCCACCTCCCTGGTTCCAGCAATTCTCCTGTTTCAGCCTCCTGAGTGGCTGTGATTACAGGTGGAAACCACCACGCCTGGCTAATTTTTGTATTTTTAGTGGAGACGGGGTTTCACCACATTGACCAGGTTTGGCTCGAACTCCTGACCTCAAGTGTTACACCCACCTCGGCCTCCCAAAGTGCTGGGTAAAATTATACTATTTTACATATTAAAAATTTACTTTCAGCTGCAACAACGACAAAAAATGTATTGGCAGAGTTCAGTTGCAGGAAACAGGACTAACATATTATTTTAAGCAGAAAGGGATTTAATACAGGGAATTATATACTAAAGTTGTAGGTTCTAGGTCGGACCCTAGAAGCTCCCAGCACAACACCGAAGAACTGACTCAAAAGAGAGCTGCATCTGTTCCACTCGGGACGGTGGGAATCATCAGACCCCTGTTGATTTGAAGAACATAGAGCTGGAGCTGCACTCTTGAAATCAAGAAGCCACTGCACAGCCCTGCAATTGCCTTTGAACTTCACTAATTTAAAGGCTGTCCCCCGTTAATTTGCTTCAGTAAATCCCAAGGTCTCCATACCTGTGATGGCTTCAGCCAGAGCAGTAGAAAGATGGCTGCCTCCTCACTTCTGCCTTGCAATTCCACACAGTGCATCTCACGGACAGAGCCTAGTTCACATCCAGAAGCCCTGGCGTAGTGGGTTGAAGGCTGGCTCCCCAGAAGACTGGTCCACCGGGAACCCAAGAATGTGACATTATTTGGGGAGAAAAAGGCCTTTGCAAATGCATTTATGTTAAGGATTTCAAGTGAGATCATCCTGATTACCTGAGTGGGCCCTAAATCCAACGATAAGTGTCCTTACAGGAGACAGAAGAGAAGACACAGAGAGAAGGGAAGGTCATGTGAAGACAGAGGTGGAAATTGGAGTGATGCAGCCACAAACCAAAGAATGCCTGGAGGCACGGGGAACTGGGAGAGGCAAGGAAGGAACCTCCCTTAGAGCCCCCAGAGGGAGCACAGCCCGGTCAACACATTGATTTTGGACCTCTGGCCTCCAGAGCTGTGAGATGGTACATTTCTATTATTTTCTTTTCTTTTCTCTTCTGTTCTTTTGCTTTCTTTTCTTTTTTCCTTCTTTCTTTTTTTTTTTGAGACAGAGTCTTGCTCTGTTGTCCAGGCTGGAGTGCAATGGCGATCTCTGCTCACTGCAACCTCTGCCTCCCAGGTTTAAGCGATTCACCTGCCTCAGCCTCCCGAGTAGCTGGGATTACAGACGTGCGCCACCACACCCAGCTAATTTTTGTATTTTTAGTGGAGACGGGATTTCACTATCTTGGCCAGGCTGGTCTTGAACTGCTGACCTCGTGATCCACCCACCTCAGCCTCCCAAAGTGCTGGGATTACAGGCGTGAGCCACTGCGCTGGGCCATTTCTATTGTTTTAAGACACCCAATTTGTGGTTATTTGTTACAGCAATGCTAGGAAATCACAAACTTAGCTTCAAGTGACTTTAGAAGGTGTCATTTCTGCTTCCCGGCCTCTGCTGTATAAGAACGCTACTATTTAGAAAGAACTTGGACTGATGCTGAGTGCTAATCTATCGTGTCCACCACTTGGAAATTGGAGTTACGTGAATCGGGATGGAACAAAGATTTCTTCCGAGCATATCTGTTTGGTCATAGCTAAAATCAAACCAGTTTGTTTACATTTATAAAACCACAGTTTTAGCCTTGATGTTTACCCCTTAAATGAACTGCCTCCAATCACGCACACATAAAGTACAATACCAATAACAGTGCCCTCTTCCTTTAAAAATGTTGTATAAAGATGGGCCAAGTCTAAATTGGCTGAA
Source organism: Nomascus leucogenys (assembly GCF_006542625.1). Taxonomy (NCBI): domain Eukaryota; kingdom Metazoa; phylum Chordata; class Mammalia; order Primates; family Hylobatidae; genus Nomascus; species Nomascus leucogenys. Next base: position 92,855,706 of record NC_044395.1, on the reverse strand, counting down.
TTTATCTTGATATTTGAAGTGTCAAAAAGCATCTTATTTTTGCAAAAAAAAAAAAAAAATCATGGGCATTCTTTATTTCCACTGCTACTTGCACAGCAAGCTTCAATGGTAATGACAGAATGTCTCCTGAAGTTAAATGTGAGGCATTAAATAACATATGATGAAAATACCTTCTGTTTAAGACGTGCAATAATATGTCATGCTTTTGGCACCATATAAGTTTGGTTAAATAGTGTTTATAATTTTACAAAATAAAAGAATCATTTTCTCAGGTTGTCCCAGTAAAATGAGGTTAAGTAGGCCATTATATAACAAATTATTATCTCATCAATAGTTTTAAAGGCAAGATTTTGGATTTTGTTCCTTTTTTCCTTTTTTTTGAGACAAAGTCTTGCTCTGTCGTCCAGAGTGGAATGCAGCGGCATGATATTGGCTCACTGCAACCTCCGCCTCCCAGGATCAAGTGATTCTCCTGCCTCAGCCTCCCAAGTAGCTGGGATTACAGGCATGAGCCACCTCTCCTGGCCTTTTGTGTGTTTTTAATAGAGACAGGGTTTCACCACGTTGGCCAGGCTGGTCTCGGACTCCTGGGACTCCTGACCTCAAGTGATCTGTCCGCCTTGGCCTCCCAAAGTGCTGGGATTACAGGTGTAAGCCACTGTGCCAGGCCAAGGTAAGACTGAATTTAAAGGAGTTTCTCATCAGAAACTAAATGCGGTACCAAAACTGAGAGAAGGAATGGAGTTTAGAATTTTGTGAAAATCCAAAGCTCAAAAAGCCAGGAGATATGTGTGGGTGGATCTTCAAACAGAAGAGACAGTAGCATAACTAACGTAACTGAAGTCAGGATGTGGAGCTGAGAATCTGAGACCGTAGAGCGAAAGATGACACAAGTGATGAGACAACCTGGGACCCAGGAGGCTACTGCTGTTTGTGCCTTCTTTTCATGAAGAGTTAGATCATGGTGCCTGGTGGGTTAAACAAAGGGCCAGGGTAGAAGGGACACCCTTGGACAACCAATGCTCCAATAAAATAATAAATTTTTGATAAATATAGTGGAAAACTCACTGAGGTGATAGACATTTTTTAAGCCATGTGGATAGTATCCACCCAATAATAAGCAATTTAACACTCAAGATGCTAAGTTCAACGTCTAACTACAAACCAATGAAATTCAGAAGCCTTGTATGTTTAACAAAGTTGCAGAATAGATAACACCTATACCTTGTGATTTATAGCTAATTGGCTGGCTGGCTGGCTGGGAAACCTCTGTTTCCCAAAACCTTCCTCCCATTTACCATTCTACCACTAGAGATTTATTCCTTGGGTCAAGGTATCACCACAAGCAGCCTCTTTTAATATGCACATAAACCACACTGAGGATTAACATGTTGGTTACAATAACAAAGGCCATTTATATAGAGCTGTGCAGTTTTCAAAGCAACATCATGTATGTGTTCTGTATCATTTTTCTAACATCTATGGGGAGGGGTCAATGTGAGCAAATTGGAGCTTTGATAGGGATATGGGAGGACTAATTTGGAAGCATGGGGCATGGTCAGAGGTGACAGCTTGGCTGGGGAGACACATCAAAGGGCTCCAGGCATCACAAGGGTAGTCAGAGCCACCAGGGGTCTGAGAACACCAGAGAGGGAGTGCTGCAGACAAGGGCACACCCCTGATGACTTTGCTACTTCAGTGTCTGTGCCCCCGACTCACAGTGAGCTGCTGCCCTATTTGCTGCGCTGCTGTATGTGACTTTGATCTGCTCTCTCAGTGCTCTTAGCAGCACCATGGTCCGTTCTATTTTCAGAGGCAAATCCAGCATAGATTGATTTCCAGTGGTGAAAATGGGACAATGTTTTTGTGGTGGAAGAGCATAGTGGAGGCTATTATATTATGGCTACAATGCTAGTATTTGATGACTTAATTCATGAACTTTTCTTTGACAATTTATGCTTGGAATTTGAAAGACTTTTTTGTGATCATCTCAGTATTTTAGTAGCAAATCATATTCTCTAAGTACTAGTTATTGGCAGGCATTCTTGTGTCCTTTTTGGAGTGAAGAGACCAATAAAAATGTATTTTTAACACAAGGTGAGCCTTAATAATGGGTAAAACCATTGAAGTGAAGAAAAGACAAAAAAAGAAGCTATCCATGTTAAATAAGCAAATGCTAACAGCTACGAGCAGCAATTCTCAGGTTAGTGGGCATTTTTTTGGAGCTGTGGCTTCAAATGAGTTTCATAAACACTACTTTGAATAGTTGATAAAAATGGAGTATGTGGGTTTACGTATTGATTTGGTGGTGCTGATAGTCTTATTAAAGCAAGGCTGTAGAGGCCAGGTCACATTCTTTCCATGACATTTTAATGAGCAGTTTAGGGAGGGTGGTTGGCGTGGTGATTGTAAGTGGGGACAAGTGGCAAAGATTAACTCACTATTCATTTTGCCTGACTGCAGAATTTAATACCTCACTGTTGCTGGTACTGTCAACACGTGGTAGAAAATATAAATTAGATTGTGCTCTACACTGATTGTATATCATAATTTCACTTGTTAAAGTATTTTTAAAGGTTTTCAGTTGTTAACATTTCTTTTCCACATTTTTCTATAAGGATCATGTATTATTAATAGCATGTTTATGTTTTTATTAAGATATAATCCACATACTATAAAATTTACTTTTTAAAAATGTACAGTTCAGTGTTTTTTTCAGAAGGTTGTGCAGTTATCACCACTATCTAATTTCATTTTCATCACCCCCAAAAGAAACCCTGTACCCATTCGCAGTCACTCCCCAAGAATATTTATATTTAATTGACCGACATATAAAAGGCTAGAGAGAGGTTATCCAGGAACACATCATCTAAGAGAATCAAGTGCTTAAGAAGTCTGCTTAAGATGGTGTGAGGCTGCCACTTTCTCTGATGAGCCAGACTATTCCAGGGTCTCCAGTTTTCAAATTCTTGCCAATTTTATTTTTATTAACTGTATGCAAATCTCAGCTGCTGCCAGAGCAGAGAGATCAATATGGACTGTGAATAACTTAATGTATAAGAACCTCATTTTATATTATTCTTTTTCAAAAGAATCTTTTCCAAATTTTAATTTATTTTATTAGTTAATAAAAATTTAATAACCTACTTGCAAAGTTGTGGGCAGGATTTGGGAAGTGGTAAGTAAAGAAACGAAGGTGATATCTGGTACAAAGCCATTAAATGAACTATGACTGCTGCTTCTAACAGCACTAATTTGTTCCCCCATGTAATGAAATTCATAGATACGGAAACACTTTGTAATCCACTCATTATCTATTTTTCAGAGGAAGTGCATAAAATCCTAACATGAAAAATACTTTACAATAAGCGATAGTATATTGCTCTTAGCAAAAGCTACAATTTATTGTCATGTAGTTGACAGTAGATACCATTGTTTGCTTATTTTACACAGTAGATGGCAATAAAATAAGACATGGCTGTGATGTAATATTAAAAAAAGTAACTGAATTTTTGCCAAGTTGAGTAACAAAATTTTATAGGGCTTATTTTGTACATCTGAATATAATGTGAATAAGAATATCCAACTTTTGCCTGGGCATGGTGGCTCATGCCTGTAATCCCATCATTTTTGGAGGCCAGGGCCAGAGGATTGCCTGAGGCCAGGAGTTTGAGGCCAGCCTGGGCAAACATAGGGAGCCCCCTCTCTAGAAAAAACAATTTTAAATTAGCCAGATATGGTGGCACATTCTTATTTAGTTCTACAGGAGGCTAAGGTGGGAAGATTGCTTGAGCCTAGGAGTAGGAGGCTGCAGTAAGCTATGATTATTCCACTGTACTCCAGCTTGGGTGACAGAATGAGATGAAGAAGAAAGAAGAAGAAGAAAGAAGAAGAAGAGGAAGAGGAAGAGGAAGAGGAAGAAGGAGAAGAAGCTTTTATTTCAAATATGTATTTTTATATATACACTGAGAAATAAGGTACATTTGTTTGAGTTTACATTCACTTGGTAACCGGTAGTTAATTACTGAGCTCCACCATTTCTAGAAGTATTTCATGAGTTTTATGGTGTGGCAGTTTTTAAAGATGGGCACAAATTCTTTGACACTTATCCCTTCAAGAGATGGGGTCTGTATCACTTCTGTTTGAAAATGGGCAGGCTTATCACTGCTTTTACAAAAAGTACAGGAAAGTGATGGTATGTGACCTCCAAAGCTACATCATAAAAGGTCATATAGATTCCCCATTGATCACTGATGCAGTGGCTCTTGTAAGAAGTCCCACCTCTCAAGCTTCCATGCTGGAGAAGCCCCATGAAGGCATTTTGGTCAACAAATGTAGCTGAGCCTTGCCTTACAGCCATCCCTCATGTCCTCATGTCTAGTCTCCTGACATTTGAGTGATGCCATCTTGGATCCTGCAGATAAGCTCACCCACCAGCTGAATACTTCCAAGTGACCTCTGTTGACACCACATGGAACAGCTATACCCTGGTCAAAATCCTGACCCACAAAATTGTGAGATGTAAGAAAAAGAGCTATTGTTTTAAGCCACTGAGTCTTGGGATCGCTTGTTATGCAGCAATAAATAACTGGAACTGAGGGTCATCTGTCGGTATCCTTTGCTACACTACTGACCCTTTGAATTGATCATATCAGCTGAGTGGGCATTCCCTCTCTCCCTCATAGCTCTAAATGTTCCTCCAACAGGAAACCTTCCCAGAAAGAGACAACTATTTAGCTCTAGCCTGCTCTCCCCTCCCTCGTTCCCTGCTGCATTCTCCATCATTTTGTTTGCTTTGTTGCAGTTGCTGAAGGGCTTTTGAATTTATGTCAAACATTAGTTGTTTTAGTTTCTCAGTGACTCAAATGATCTGGTCTAAGGCTTACATGAATGGATTTGGAATTTTAGAAAAAATAGTATCTTGAAAGATTTAAAAATTATTTCTACTTACATTCACCCAATGTAACATGAATGTTCTTGAAGTCTCTTATTTCATTAAGCTGGGTATTCAACTACAAAGTGGAGTGGGAAATTCAGGTCATTATCCTTGACCTGTACTCTTTTTTTTTTTTTTTTTGAGACGGAGTCTCGCTCTGTCACCAGGCTGGAGTGCAGTGGTGTGATCTTGGCTCACTACAACCTTTGCCTCCTGGGTTCAAGCGACTCTCCTGCCTCAGCCTCCCAAGTAGCTGGGACTACAGGCGTGCACCACCATTCCCAGCTACTTTTTGTATTTTTAGTAGAGATGGAGTTTCACCATGTTGATCAGGATGGTCTTGACCTCTTGACCTTGTGATCTGCTTGCCTCAGCCTCCGCCCAGCCTTTTTTTTTTTTTTTTTTTTTTTTTTTTTTTAGATGGAGTCTTGTGCCCAGGCTGGAGTGCAGTGGTGCAATCTCAGCTCATTGCGACCTCCGCCTCCCAGGTTCAAGCAATTATCCCATCTCAGCCTCCCGAGGAGCTGGGATTACAGGCGCCTGCCACCAGGCCCAACTAATGTTTGTATTTTTAGTAGAGTTAGGATTTCACCATGTTGGGCAGGCTGGTCTCGACCTCCTGACCTTAGGTGATCCACCTGCATAGGCCTCCCAAAGTGCTGGGATTATAGGCGTGAGCCACCGCACCCGGCCACTTGACCTGTACCTTTGAAAAATGGAAACAAGATATCAGAAAACTAATATACCAGTTTTCTACCTTTCTAAATTAGTATACCTCTTGCCCTAAAGGGAAAAAAAGAATAATCCATGAAACCTGGCCCACAATAACAATAGCTTCTAGGTCAGCCAATTATTTTTTAAACTTGGGGAAACTTTTCGATTCGTGTCTTGCAATTAATTCTTAAACCTTGCAATGCAGGTTTAAGAATCATTCATCCCTAGCTACAGGTATACCATGAATGAGGTAGGAATGAGTTACACTGGAGAAAGAAGCCTCCTGGATTAGTGGCTAAAACCTCAGGATATGGGAACATATATGGTGAATCCACATTGCCTCCCATCCTTCTTTGAGAACACAATGATGCTTTGAGTAACTTTGTATATATCTTGTCAGAGGCACAGCTCAGTATCTTTTTTTCTTTTCTTCTAACAGTACAGTTTTGAGTTTCTGAATGATGGTTGGTGAATAAAAGCAAAATTTATGTAGGTATAGGAGCTACCCAACTGAATGTGTGTGGGGGAGAGAGGTCAAGGTTATTGGAAGAAAAGGGAGAGAGGGAGAGAAGGTGATAACATGAAAATGAACAAAGCCGTTTTCTCTTAATCCAAGACATCACACTTGCTGCTCATCAGTGAATGCTGGGCTTCTTTTTCTTCTCCTGAAGGGGAATATATGTAGATGCCAAAACTTTAACTTTTCTCATCAGGATTTTGGACCATTTCATAAACTCTCCAGTGACCCTACAAGAACCCCACTGGAACCCTAGGATATGACATCTAAAGTTGGAAGGGACCTTTCTCTGCTTCTCCAAGTGCAGTCCAAGGGCCAGCACCATTGGCATCACTCAAGAACTTGTTAGAAATGGGAAATTTCTGGCCTCAGATCAGACCTGCTAAGACAGAATCACCTTTTGAAACACAAGGCCTAAGTGATTTGTGCACACATGCTATGTTAAAGTATGACGGGCACAGATCTAGTCCATCTGCTGGCTACACCATTTAGGAGCCAAATAAAATGAATGTTGGCTTAACCTGATAATGAAATTATCATTATAAATACAGGTAAAAAGAGTTTAAAGTTCAATTTTTAAGTAGGAAAACAACAACGTTATAAGCTAAAAACCAAACCAAACAAACAAAACCCACAACAAAATGATGATAAATCAAATAAGATGAATGTAGAAGCTTTCATGGGAAGAATTAGCAATTGTCTCAAGATAACATCAAGAAAACGGCTTGGTGGCGGATAGGGATCCCCATACAGCAGCAGTCTCCAATCTTTTTGGCACCAGGGACCAGTTTCGTGGAAGACAATATTTCTACCAATGGCTTGGAGTGCGGAGGGTGCTGGGATAGTTTTGGGATGATTCAAACACATTACTTTTATTGTGTAATTTATTTCTATTATTATTACATTGTAATATATGATGAAATAATTATACAACTCACCATAATGTAGAATCAGTGGGACCCCTGAGCTTGTTTTCCTGCAACTAGACGATCTCATCTGGGGGTGATGGGAGACAGTGACAGATCATCAGGCATTAGATTCTCATAAGGACTGTGCCACCTAGACCCCTCTCATGCACAGTTCACAGTAGGGTTCATGCTCCTTTGAGAATCTAATGCTACCACTGATCTGACAGGAGGCAGAGCTCAGGTGATAATGCAAGCAATGGGGAGTGGCTGTAAATACGGATAAAGCTTCACTTGCCTGCTGCTCACCTCGTGCTGTGGCACCTGGTTCCTAACAGGCCACAGATTGGGGGTTGGAGACACCTGCCGTATGGGATAGATTGGGAACCACTGGTCCAAGGGAACAGGATACTTGGGGATGATTACATACAGTTTGTAAACAGAGGATGTTTCTCTTCTGATTTTCAAACAGCCCTGTCCTTTTGGATTCCTTAGTGAAAATTCCTAACCTGTCACAGATTAGGAAGTCTACAAGAGAATTCCAGTGCTGATGTATTTGTTTGTTTGTTTATTTGTTTGTTTCAGTATAATTTTGTTTGAAGCAAGTAAACCATGTTTTGGACTGTTGCAGCAGGTGTTTTTTCTTAAATTTTTATAAAAGGAGAACTGCTGAGTTCAGAGGAAATGAGTACTCTTTTATTTAAATTTCCTGAGATTAGAGGAAGAACATATTGCCAAACAATGCCTCCTCACTTCAAAACCTCTCTCCATAAATTTTTTGAGGATATCTTATTAAAAGTCTGTAAAATTTCCTATTAAGAACAGTTGATTGCAGTCCAGACCATCATAGCTTTGGTGCTTTCCCTGAAATACCACAGCTGTCGGGAAGAAATATATTTTGAGACAAAAGGTTTTGTTTCCCCAGCAATAAATTATTTCAGTGATATCTCAAGATAGATAAAACTTTCACTTATGTTTGAGTGAAGGAAGATTCTACTGATAACTTGTTAAAAATCTATAAAAAGAATATAAGAATGTAGATGTAGATAGCAAATTAAAATCAGACTTCCTTTAAGTTTAGCAAAGCAATTATTTGTAAAGCCAATGAAGATTATTATTATGGATAATGAAATGATTTACTGGAAACTGTGGAAATGACATTCAATATAGCCACATCTCTGCACAACATCAAGCTGGTATTTTCAACTTTAACCTTGGAGCCATTAGGGAAAAAAAAACTTACCTCCAGTAATATTTTATGTAAACTGCTGAAAAAAAAAAAAACCCTACAAATAGTGGTGTGGATCCTGGGTGAGGTAGGAAATACCTTGTTTGTAGTGCTGAGGTACTAATCTATTGATTTCAGGGGAAATGGGCTCTTTAAAACAAAGCCATTCTCCCTAATTGTGATAGGGTAACCCCCTTGCTTCTCTCCACCCAGCTCCCCATCCATAAACCAAAGGGCTTTTCTTACCATAGTCATAAGAAAATGTATTTTATGAAACACATTCATTTTCAGAGCTGCAAATTTCCTTTTACCCACTGAGAATAATGACATACACCAAACACATTGCTAAAGACTTATTTTATTTGAAAAAAATTTCCTGTGCACCTTTTCAGGGGACACAGGGCTCATAAAACATTTAGTAGGCTGATAGAACTTCTTTTTCTTTTTTCTTTCTTTACTTTTCCTTTTTTTTGTCTTTTGTTTTCCAGGCTGATATAAAGCCAATGACAAAAATTTGTTATGTCCTCACCATTTCCAGAGTGATGTTAGTTAAGAAAGATCCAGTCCATTTTTTTGTCCCGTCCCTGAAAGTAATTCTATTGACTTCTGATAAATGCGGACCTTTGATATTTAAGTTTTGAATTTTAACAGGAGATGGAGTTGGGCGGGGGATTGAGACTTTACATAGTTCAATAATCACATAACTCACCAACTTTGATGATAACACCAAAGTGATACAAAATGCTGCAAAACCTTGATCAAACAATAAACATTTAAAATGTCTGATAAGTCCAGGCTCAGTGGCTCATGACTGTAATCCCACACTTTGGGAGGTTGAGATGGGGAAATACCTTGAGCCCAAGAGTTCAAGACTAGCCCGAGCAACATGGCGAAACCCTGTCTGTACAAAAAATACAAAAATCAGCCAGTATGGTGGCACAGCCTATAGTCCCAGCTACTTGGGAGATGGAGGTGGGAGGATCACTTGAGCCTAGGAGGTCAAGGCTGCAGTGAACCGTGATCGCATCACTGAACTCCAGCCTGGGCAACAGAGTGAGACCCTGTCTTAAAAAAAAACAGTATGATAAAGTAATCCTAATTATCCATTCATTTTGAGTTTAGAGATAATGAATAAGTTGTGTCAACATAGTGTTCATATTTTTTCAGAAATTAAAAAGCTGAGGGACCCTTTACAACTTTTTAAAATAAAAAGTATGTATCTCAAGAATACATAACCTACAAAACCTTCCTCTTTAGTAGGGTATCTGAAATTTAAAAATGATGCAACTATGTACTAGAGTGCATATTATCAGCAGTTTTGTGTTTGAACAACTTCATTTTGCCTCGAATAAAGGATCTGCGCATGGTGAATGCATGCTGCCTTCTAAAGCCTGCAGTCGTTAAAAGAACATTAATCATTTAAACAAGGTCACAAGCAACAAAGGCCAACGAGGGTTCAAAGTTTACAGGTCCAGGCATTTATCAGGTAGAAATAGGCTACATTTCAATATTTTGTAAAATATCCTTTTATGAAAGAGCTGTCAGTCATGGTACAAGGCTGGTAAAACTCTGATTATTCCAGTGAACAAAATGAATGGTGACAATGAATCAAGAGACCCTTTATGAGTTTATATTTCTGCAGGACCACCATGGCTTGAACATACGTTTTCAATTTCTATAAGGATGTGATTATTATGTGGGAATGTCTTCCTCCCCCTGGCTAAAGCCAAAGCTATATGAAAATTGCATCCACTTCTGATAGGCAGATTAGGGTCCCTTGATAGGCAGAGCTGGCATTTCTAAATACCATGCAAATTATGATTTTCCACTGAGTTGGGTGATAGTTTAAATTATTTTTATTGGAGAGGTCTAAAACTTCAGTTTTGGTTTATATTTAGTATGTTTAATTGCATCAACTTTGTGGATGGTGCCTTAAAAATTAGTCCAAATGGCCAGGCACAGTGGCTTATGCCTGTTATCCCAGCACTTTGGGAGGCCGAGGCAGGTGGATTACAAGGTCAGGAGTTGGAGACCAGCTTGGCTGACATAGTGAAACCCCGTCTGTACTAAAAATACAAAAAAGTTAGCCAGGCGTGGTGGCGTGCACCTGTAATCTCAGCTACTTGGGAGGCTGAGGCAAGCAGAATCACTTGAATGTGAGAGGTGGAGGTTGCAGTGAGCCAAGATCGTGCCATTGCATTCCAGCCCAGGTGACAGTGCAAGACTCTGTCTCAAACAAAAAATAAATAAGTAAAAAAATTAGTCTGAATGTGTTGCATTTCTGATCCAAGTTCTAGAGTGAGTAGTGTCCCCCAGTTGTTGGTGGCTCCAAATATACATTTTCCCATTCCTTTAAAATCTTGGCTTTTGTGGACTTCTAACCTTTCAAGTTCAGAGAAGAAACAAATGCTTCACTTTCCATTGCATTTAATCAAAGAGCATTTTGTCTCTGAGTTTATTTCTTACCAAATTTGCATACCACAGAATTCACCCAAATAAAGTGTACAATTCAATCATTTTTAATGTATTCACAGAGTTGTGTAACCATCACCACAATCAATTTTTGAACAGGTCATAACCCCAGAAGGAAACTCTATACCCACCAGCAGTCACTCCCATTTTTCCCCAAATTCCCCCAGCTCTGGGCAACTACTTGATGTGGTTTGGATGTTTTGTCGCCTCCAAATCTCTTGTTGAAATGTAATCCCCAGTGTTGGAGGTGGGGCCTGGTGGGAGGTGTTTGAGTCATGGGGGAGGATCCATCATAAATGGCTTGGTGCCCTTCTCATGGTAATGAGTTCACTTTATGGTTTTTACTCAGAATTTACTCAAGAGCAGGTTGTTTAAAAGAGTGCAGGCCAGGTGCAGTGGCTCACGCCTGGAAGGTCGAGGCGGGCAGATCGCTTGAGCTCCACAGTTTGAGACCAGCCTGGGCAACATGACCAGACCCCCATCCCTATAAAAAAAAAAGCCCAAAATTAACCAGGCGTGGTGGTGTGCACCTGAGGTCCCAGCTACTTGGGAGGCTGAGGTGGGAGGATCCCTTGAGTCTGGGAGACGGAGGTTGCAGTGAGCCTGAGAGCGCACCATGGTACTTCAGCCTGAGTGACAGGAAAAAATAAATAAATAAAGAGTTTGGCCCCGTGGCCCCTCCCCCACCTCTCTCTCTTGCCTCCTCTGCCGCCAGGTGATGCCTGCTCCTCCTTCACCTTCTGCTATGATTATAAACTTGCTGAGGCCCTCACCAGAAGCAGATGCTGGCAGCACTCCTGTACAGCCTGCAGAACCGTGAGCCAAAATACACCTCTTTTCTTTATAAATTACTCAGTTTCAGGTATTACTTTTTTTTTTTTTTTTTTTTTTGAGACAGTCTCACTCTATCACCCAGGCTGGAGTGCAGTGGCTCAATCTCAGTTCACTGCAACGTCTGCCCCCCAGTTCCAGCAATTCTCCTGCCTCAGCCTCCTGAGTAGATGGGATTACAGGCGCCCACCACCACGCCCAGCTAATTTTTGCATTTTTAGTAGAGACGGAGTTTCAGTATGTTGGCCAGGCTGGTATTGAATTCCTGGGCTCAAGTAATCCACCGCCTTGGCCTCCCAAAGTGCTGGGATTACAGGCGTGAGCCACCACACCTGGCCTCAGGCATTCCTTTATAGCAAGAAAAACAGACTAACACATCACTAATCTACCTTTTGCCTTTATAAATTCACTATTCTTGATGTTTCACAGAAATGGAATCATACAGTATGTTGTCTTTTTTTTTTTTTTTGAGACAGAGTCTTGCTCTGTTGCCCAGGCTGGAATGCAGTGGCGCAATCTCAGCTCACTGCAAGCTCCGCCTTCCGGGTTCAAGCCATTCTCCTGCCTCAGCCTCCCGAGTAGCTGGGACTACAGGCATGCACTACCACGCCTGGCTAATTTTTTGTATTTTTAGTAGAGACAGGGTTTCACCATGTTAGCCAGAATGGTCTCAATCTCCTGACCTTGTGATCCACCCACCTCGGCCTCCCAAAGGGCTGGGATTACAGGCGTGAGCCACTGCGCCCGGCCATGTTGTCTTTTTTGACTGGATGTTTTCATTTAACATAGTATTTTCAAGGTTCATCCATGGTAGCATACATTGGTATTTCATTCCTTTTTTATGGCCAAATAATATTCCACTGTATGGATAGACCATATTTTGTTTGTTCATTCATCAGTTGATGGAAATTTAGGTTGCTTTCACTTTTTGACTATCATGAATAATGCTGCTGTGAACATTTATATGCAAGGTTTTCTGTGGATATACATTTTAATTTCTCTTAGGTATATGCTGAGGAGTAGAATTTCCAAGTCGAACAGTAACTGTATATTTAACATTTTGAGGAACTGCCAAACTGTTTTCCTAAACAGTTGCACCATCTCACATTCCTACAAGCAATATATGAGGGTTCCAATTTCTCCACATCCTCCATGAAACTCATTACAGTCTTTTTCATTATAGCCTCTCTGACTTCACTTGTACTATTGTTACAATGTCAGAATTGTACACTGAAAAAGCATTAGGCTAGAAACAGTATTTACTTGGCCAAAAAAAATTATTTAATTAGATTAGAAAAAGCATTTAACAGAGATAACACGTTTATATGGCACTTTTAACTTTTCAAGAGTTTCACATCTTTTAGTATACTGTAAAGGATTAAAACCCCACTTCTAGAGTTAACTACACCCCTCCCATTCCATGAATCCATTGGAACCTAGACATTTGCTGTCGTAGTCATGGTTAAGAGGCTACAAGATGTGCCAAATTAATATCATGTTTGGTAAATGGAGATGTTATAAAGGTACTCGCCAATGCTGTGTAAATACTGTTGACAATATGGGTCAAAAATGTAAGTTCAGGGGCTGAGCAGGGTGGCTTATGCCTATAATCCCAGGATTTTGAGAGGCTGAGGCAGAAGGATCATTTGAAGCTAGGAGTTCAAGACCTGACTGGGCAACATAGGGGGATCACATCTCTATAAAAAATACAAAAATTAGCCATGTGTGGTGGCAAGTGCCTGTAGTCCCAGTTATTGGGGAGGCTGAGGCAGGAGAATCAGTTGAGCCCAGGAGGCTGAGGCCACAGTGAGCCATGATTGCACCACTGCACTCCAGCCCGGGCAACAGAGCAAGACCTTGTTTAAAATATATATATACATATATGTAAGTTTAGTCATTTTAAAAATTAGCCGTGTAAGATTCTGGGATTCTCAGAAAGTCTAATATTCACTGGCTGCATGATATTTCTTCCTATAAATGGATCATAATTTATTCAAACATTTCTTACTTTTTGGATGTGTAGGCAGTTTCCAAACTTCACTATGATAAGTTGTGTTGCAGCGAACAGTATAGCAATTTCTGTCATGACAAATAAAGAGTTGATAGACTGAATTTCCTATTGCTGGCTTTGGCTTCATGAAAATCAGTCTGAGATTATCTTGAGACTGTGTAGAGCTGACACAAAACAGACTGAGCTTTACTTAGCAAGGGACTCATCCGAAAGACTCCTATGAGCCACTAAACAGGGGCATTCCAAGGACCCAGTTTATCTGTCTTAAAAGGTTAAGCTCTCATGTTGACCCTGCCAAGATTCAGACCGGTGCTCCCAAGAAGGCTGTCTATTTTGGGGCTGCTGTTGGCCCTGAGTAGCCATGCCCTTTAGCTATACCTGTGTGATTTCTCTATCTTCTGATTGCAAGGCAAGGACTCTGTGATCCAACAGAAATTTCTCTTCCCATTTGAGACTATGCAGTATAGACCTCTCTTTGCTTCCAAAGAAGTAGATTTGACCATAACGGAAAGACTGGAAAAAAATTACATATGATATAGAAGAAATAGCATGTTATACTTCAACACATAAGTCAAATACTAGAAGTAGCATACTAAATGGAATGAACACAAGATTAGGAAAAATCAGGAAAGCTTGGGTCGGTCCTGATCCTGTCACTTACTAGCTCAGTCCTCTCTATCTGTGGGGTTCTGAATTGGCGGATTCAGCCCTTCTCAGATATCCCTCCCCATTCTCTTCCCACCTCTTGAACTATACCTTAGCGTTCTCAGGGGTTCCTCTCCACCTGTGGCTCTAGGCTCTGTTCTTTGACTGCTGCTCTGCTTATTCTAACATTTCACTCAGATGATCTGCCTACTCCCATGGCATCAACCACCTGTCTGAGGCCTCCCCAAGCCGTACTAAAATCCTGTTCCCTTAAACATGTCAGCAGTCTCTCTCCTCAGTCTCCCAGCCTTGGCTCATGCCCTACAGGGACTGCCACCCAGCCCCCAGCCTCTTCTCCCTGGCTAGCCTTCCCTCACCTTTTCAGACTCAGGGTGGATATTACGTCCCACAGCAGGGATCTTCCAACACTTTTGCTCTTATATCTACTGAATTTATTTTGAAAAGCAATGCACCCCTTGCATAATTTATGTTGATTGATCATCAGAAAGTGTTATCATACATTTAGATAGTTGCAAAGAACGTAATTTCTGACTTATTGTAAACATTGGCATTTAAAAATAAACTGTTATTCTCGTAAGTGTATCCAATGTATTTTTTTTTTTTTTTTTGAGATGGAGTCTTGCTCTGTTGCCCAGGCTGGAGTGCAATGTTGTGATCTAGGCTCACTGCAACCTCCGCCTCCTGGGTTCAAGTGATTCTTGCGCCTCAGCCTCCCAAGTAGCTGGGACTACAGACTGCGCTACCATGCCGGGCTAATTTTTGTATTTTTAGTAGAGACGGGGTTTTGCCATGTTGGCCAGGCTGGTCTTGAACTCCTGACCTCAAGTGATGCACCCCCCCCCTCCCCTTGGCCTCCTAAAGTGCTAGGATTACAGGCATGAGCCACCGCGCCCGGCCTTTGAACTTTTATTTCGTTCTACTTCCCCCCAAAGAATTTCATCATATGTAAATTATTTTAACCTCAAAATTCTTCCATTGGTCATTCCTTCATATTTCTCTACCATAGAAATAGGTAAATTGAAATAAAACATTTTTCAAATTCCTATAATCATTAACCTCTATGAGTTAACATTTTTCTACTCGATAAAGGCTTCATTACAATTACATTGTCATGCCCAGCTAATTTTTGTAGTGTTTTTCAGTAGAGATGGGGCTTCACCATGTCGGCCAGGCTGGTCTCAAACTCCTGACCTCAGGTGACCTGCCTGCCTCGGCCTCCCAAAGTGTTGGGATTACAGGCGTGAGCCACCATGCCTGACCCAGATAGACATTTATAACAATTTATAGATCCATGGATGACTATAACTTATTACTAAAATGAAACAGATTTGCTGCAATATTTCTATTCTAATTTTTCTTTTGTATGTAAGCATCAAAAAACTTCACTTACAAATGGAAGAAAACAAGTTTTATTTGGGCAATGTCATTTAATACTTTGAAGTCTTTCTAAACTACGGGTTACAAATAACATAATTATCTAGCATCAAAATTTTTTAAAAACTACATTATGTCCATTTTAATTCTGTAAAAGGTCTTATGCTTCAGCTATTAGAATAATTTGACTTCTTAGTTTGGGAGGTAAACCCAAAGTTTGGCCAAAATTTATCAAATGATTATTAATTATATTTATTAAATATATTAATTATATTTGTTATTCTCTTGATTATGATGTTATGATGTCTCCTATTCAACCAACAGATTCAGAAAGGGTTGGGAATATCAATTTTTCTATTTCAATACTCATTTGTTAATGCTTTTTTCGGTCTAAAATTATTTTATATTGCCACATGCTTTCAATACATTTTTACCAAATCTTTGGAGCTTCAGATTATACTCATTTAATTTATGGAAATTACCCTATACAACCTAATTGGCAAAAACAGTGCTCACTCTTCAGGTAGATGCATTTGGTCTTTCTATGTGAAAAGAAATCAGCTGTTTTATGGTCTATTTGGCTTTGATTATGTGAATGTGTGTTTTATTTAATGACATCATAACTGACCCGGCTGTTCAGTTAATATTCACATTTCTCTGACTTTACAGCTTCCTGTGTCCTGCTGGCATTTCTGAAGGGCAATTATTGTCTGGAGATTGAACATCAGAGTGAGTTCATTTAATCTAAAAACTAATTTCTTCTTAAGCTTTTATTATTATATGGTTTATCTGATTCAGTTAAGACTGGTAAAAGAATGAGATGCAACAATAGAATTGTACTGATCATATGTTGACGTGATTAAACTATATTGATCACATGACAACCAACTTTGAATAATCAGCATAGTTATAATGAATAGGTGCTCAACAAATGCTTGCTGAGTAAATGAATAATGAGTAGAAAAACCCCAAACAGATGTCTGAATGGTTGCTTGAAAAGTTTCCAGTAAACTATGTCTATTCCGAAATTTGTCACTGTTTCTAAATCTTCCAAATAGAAAACTAATAATAGTAATTCTCACAATACTATGGGATTGCTATAAAGATAAAAGTGTCACTTTGGGAGGCTGAGGCGGGCAGATCGCGAGGTCAGTGGTTCGAGACCAGCCTGGCCAACATAGTGAAACCCCGTCTCTACGTAAAATACAAAAAATTAGCTGGGCGTGGTTGCAGGCACCTGTAATCCCTGCTACTCAGGAGGCTGAGGCAGAAGAATTGCTTGAACCCGGGAGGTGGAGGCTGCAGTGAACCGAGATCACGCCATTGCACTCCAGCCCAGGTGACAGTGCAAGACTCTGTCTCAAATAAATAAATAAATAAAATAAAAGTGTGTAAAGTTCTTACACAAACATGGAAATTTGTATCTAGAATTAAGTTAAAAGACTTAGTTGATACCTTTCTAAATTTGAGACAGGGGAATAACATTATTTCCTAGTCTTCTAAGAGTATAAGTTAGATATTTCTACAGTTGCTACAGAGGGCTTTGATTTTAAACAACCAATTCAAATTCTTAGTACAGAGGCCCAGAACCTATGTTAATAAAACAAACTCTGCTTGATTTTTTGGCACTTTGAAGTATTTACTATTTTTCTAACAACAATAGAATTCAACCCAGCACATTTAACTGTTTAATTAAATCTCATCTAAAATGGTTGTTTTACAATCCTGTTAAAAAGTGGGCAACTGGCTGGGCACAGTGGCTCATCCCTGTAATCCCAGCACTTTGGGAGCCCGCGGCAGGTGATCACCCTTGGTCAGGAGTTTGACACCAGCCTGGCCAACATGGTGAAACCCTGTCTCTACTAAAAACACAAAAATTAGCTGGGTGTGGTGGTGCATGCCTCTAATCCCACCTACTTGGGAGGCTGAGGCACAAGAATTGCTGGAACTGGGGAGGCAGAGGTTGCAGCGAGCTGAGATCACACCACTGTGCTCCAGCCTGGGTGACAGAGCCAGATTCCGTCTCAAAAAATAAATAAATAAAAATAAAATGTTGCAATAAACCTTTTCAGCAGTTGCTTAGATTGGGTTTCTGAGAAGTAGATTCTGAAATGGAGGTTTGCCTTCAGGAAGTTTACTGGGGATTACTCTTGGGAACAACACCTGTGAGGGGGTGAGGGTAGCCGGATTGGGCAGAGGGAGAAATTGACCTGCAGTGCTCGTGCTGCAGAGGCCTCCGTTGATCCTATGGGAATCGCGGAGCTGGGATGGCCTTTCAGGGTTGTCCTGAGATGAGGCACGTGAGCCAGGCCTTTATATTTTATCACCACCTCCCACCCCTACCATTGACCCATTATGGTATGGAGGCTGCCCCCAGGGAGGGAGCGTATTTAGATAAGGTAGCTTGTTTTGGCCCAGGGCAATTCCTAGAGATGGAGTCAACTGTGAGCTGCCAACAGCCATCACTTTCAGCAGCTGCCACGGTCCTGCAGCGGGGATCTGGGCAGCGTACCACAGTATTCACTACAGTAACAGTGAGAAGAAAGAAAAGAAGGAAGAGAGGGAGGAAGGAAAGGAAGAAGGAAGGTTTCATGAAAAATTAAATACTGAGTTTCTGTATTTCAAGAAAGTTGATGAGCTTATAACTTGCACATAATGTCTGTGAACATTTACTGTCTATTATTGAGTCCGTAGTGATATCATTGACTAATGAAAACCAGAAGACACAACTCTGCTGAAGAAAAGTTAGTGATTATTTTAAGACAATAACATAGGCAATAGTGGAAGTTGTATTTATGTGTCACTCTTCAAAGGTGTCCCCATGGACCAGTACCCGATGGACCAGTACAGGTCCATGGCCTGTTAGGAAGCAGGCTGCATAGCAGGAGGTGAGCAGCAGTCGAGCAAGTGAAGCTTCATCTATATTTACAGCCGCTCCTTATCACTCACATTACTGCCTGAGCTCCACTTCCCGTCAGATCAGTGGCAGCATTAGATTCTCACAGGAGTGCAAACCCTATTGTTTACTGTGCATGCCAGGGATCTAGGCTGTACGCTCCTTATAAGAATCTAGGCCGGGTGCTGTGGCTCATGCCTGTAATCTCAGAACTTTGGGGGGCCGAGGAAGGCGGATCACCTGAGGTCAGGAGTTCGAGACCAGCCTGACCAACATGGAGAAACCCTGTTTCCACTAAAAATACAAAAAATTAGCTGGGCGTGGTGATGCATGTCTGTAGTCCCAGCTACTTGGGAGGCTGAAGCAGGAGAATCACTTGAACCCAGGAGGTGGAGGTTGCAGTGAGCCGAGATCGTGCCATTGTACGGCAGCCTGGGCAACAAGAGCAAAACTCTGTCTCAAAAAACAAAACAAAACAAAACAAAACAAAACAAAAGAATCTAATGCCTGATGATCTGTCACTGCCTCCCATCACCCCCAGATGAGACTGTCTAGTTTCAGGAAAACAAGTTCAGGGGTCCCACTGATTCTACATTATAGTGAATTGTATAATTATTTCATTATATATTACAATGTAATAATAATAGAAATAAAGTGCACAATAAATGGAATGCAGTTGAATCATCCAGAAACCATCCCCCGACCCCCATCTGTGGAAAAATTGTCTTCCACAGAATGGGTCTCTGACGCCCAAAGGTTGCGGAGAGGAGTCACTGCTTTAAAGCATGACTTTTCATTTTGTTAAACGAATTTTGCTTCTTTTGATCTGAGCGATCTTGGCCTGGGTTCCCCGGAAAGTGGTGCCTAAGATAAATACTTACACTCAGATATTTCACTGGTGAATGTAGTTTGCCAGCAGGAAAGAGAGACAGGAAGAGCAAAGGAGGAAAAGAGGGAGCATCAACATGAAGAAGTGTTACCACTACATGTGACTCATTATTCAATCTCATGGGACTGCCTGAAGAGCCACATTCAACACATCTCCAGGCAGCCCTTCAGATGAAGAAAGTGGTAACATTGAACAACTGGCCCCTGGCCGGGCACTGTGGCTCATGCCTGTAATCCCAGCACTTTGGGAGGCCGAGGCGGGCAGATCACGAGGTCAGGAGATCGAGACCATCCTGGCTAACACGGTGAAACCCTGTTTCTACTAAAAAATACAAAAAAATTAGCTGGGCATGGTGGCGGGCGCCTGTAGTTCCAGCTACTCGGGAGGCTGAGGCAGGAGAATGGCGTGAACCCGGGAGGCGGAGCTCGCAGTGAGCCGAGATCGCGCCACTGCACTCCAGCCCGGGAGACAGAGCAAGACTCCGTCTGAAACAAACAAACAAACAAACAAACAAACAAACAAAAACACTGGCCCCTGTTCCCTGTTGGTTAAAGGTTCCTTCCAGGGACCATTACCTCCTCTCACTTCCACTTCTAGGCTCTGCCCAGATGTTCACAGAGAAGCTTTGGGAAAGAAAGTAAGAAACTGAAACCAAAGGTGCAGAGCTGAGGTGAAAGACGGTTTAGATGCTCCGATGTGATGACTGAGTAGAAGTGATGAGGCTAAGAAAACTGAAGTTAGTGCACAGCAGGTACCTGATATATATATATGATGTTTTTTTTCTTGTGCATGTATAAGAAATATACAGCAAAATCTGTTAATGTGTTGGCTCCATTAGATGAACAAAAACTTTACAGTCAAGTGATGATACCTGATGATAGGGACTGAATCAGATATTTCTTTTTCTTTTATTTTCTTTCTTTCTTTCTTTTTTCTGAGATAGAGTCTTGCTCTGTCACCCAGGCTGGAGTGCAATGGCACGATCTCAGCTCACTGCAACCTCCACCTCCCGGGTTCAAACATGAATCAGATATTTCAAATAGAAACCCAGTTAAATTCATTTCAATGGTGGTTCCACTTTTTAATTCAATTCATGAAATCAGTAAAATATTTGAAAGTTCATTTGGTCAAAGGTGAAATATCTGCCGTTATTCTAGATGTTTTTATAAATTCAGTTTAAAAATCCATCATTGAAGATAAAATTATTTATGTTTCTGGCAAAAATACAAATACGAATTTTGGTGGAACACAGTATTGAGGTAGAAACAAAACTTGTGTTAAATTAATGAACTTGCCAGGAACAGCGGCTCACACTTGTAAACCCAATACTTTGGAGACTGAAGTGGGAGGATTGCTTGAGGCCAGCAGTTCAAGACCAGCCTGGGCAACATAGCAAGATTGCATCTCTAAAAAAAAAATTAGCCAGGTGTGGTGACATATGCCTGGATCCTAGCTACTTGGGAGGATGAGGTGGGAAGATTGCTGAGCCCAGGAGTTTGAGATGACAGTGAGCTATGATTGAGCCACTGCACTCCAGCCTAGGTGACGGAGTGAGACTCTGTCTCCAAAAATAAGTAAATAAATAAGAAAAGATAAACCACTGACTAAACGCAATGTTTATAGTACATATACCTGAAAAGGGACTTGTATCTAAAATACATAATAGGCCTTTAGAACTCAATTATAAGACAAGAAAACAATTTAAAATGGGCAAAAATGGCCAGATGTGGTGGCTCACCCCTGTAATCTCCACACTTTGGGAGGCCAAGGCAGGTGGATCACTTGAGCCCAAGAGTTCAAAATCAGCCTGGGCAACATGACGAAACCCTATGTCTACTAAAAATACAAAAATTAGCCAGGCATGATGGTGTGTGACTTTAGTCCTGGTTACTTGGGAGGCTGAGGTTGGGGGAATCACTTGAGCCCAGAAAGCAGAGGCTGCAGTGAGCTGTGATTGTGCCACTGCACTCCTGGCGAATGAGAGTAGACCCCGTCTCAGACAAACAAACAAACAAACAAACAAACAAACAAACAAAAAAGGCAAAAGATTTGAATAGGAACCTCATTAAAGAAGATATATGAATGGCCAACAGGCATATGAAAAGATACTCAACATCATTAGCATCAAAGAAAAGCAAATTAAAACCACAATGATATGGCATTACTCGTTTGTTAAAAGGGCTAAAATAGACTCACAATACCAAGTGTGCGTGCAGGTGAAGTAATTGGAATTCTCTTCACTCCACCTGTGCACTGACGGTGGGAGCGTAAAATGTATAGCTGCTTTGGAAGATAGTCTGTCTGTTTCTTACAAAGTTAAACATTCTTTTTTTTTGTATGACACAGCAGTTCTGCTCCTAGGTATTTATTATCCATAACCATAGCAGCTTTATTTATAATTGCTCGAAATTGGAAAACGAATGAGTAGATAAAGAAATTGTGTGGTATCCATACAACTCAGCAATAAAAAAGAATGAACTACTGAAGTATGCAACTACATGAAAGAATCTCAATACATTATGTTGTCACACCTGTAATTCCAGCACTTTGGGAGGCTGAGGCAGGCAGATCACTTGAGACCAGGAGTTCGAGACCAGCCTTGGCAACATGGCTAAATCCAGTCTCTAAAAATAATAATAATAATAATAATACAAAAATTAGTCAGGCATGGTGGCTTATGTCTGTAGTCCCAGCTACTTGGGAGCCTGAGGTGGGAGGATCGTTTGAGCCCAGGAGGTTGAGGCTGCAGTGAGCCATGATCAGACCACTGCACTCCAGCCTGGGGGACAGAAAAAAATAAAAACGTTATGTTGGCTGGGCGTGGTGGCTCATGCCTGTAATCCTAGCACTTTGGGAGGCTGAGGCAGGTGTATCACAAGGTGTGGAGTTCGAGACCAGCCTGGCCAATATGGTGAAACCCTGTCTCTACTGAAAATACAAAAATTAGCTGAGTGTGGTGGCGGGCACCTCTAGTCCCAGCTACTCGGGAGACTGAGGCAGGAGAATCGCTTGAACCTGGGAGGTGGAGGTTGCAGCGAGCTGAGATCGTGCCACTACACTCCAGCCTGGGTGACAGAGCGAGACTCCGTCTCAAAAAAACAAAAACAAAAACAAAAACAAAAAAATTTACTGTGAGTGAAGGGAGCCAGATCCAGAAGATTATATTGTGTATAATTCCATTTACATGAACTTCCAGAATAGGCAAAACTTATTTACAGTAAGGGAAAGGAAATAATGGTTCTGAGAGGGGGACATGGGGTGGTGAAACTAATTATGGAAATGACTTTTCAAAAGAATTATTTGTAATATGGCTGGGCTTGGTGGCTCATGTCTGTAATCCCAGCACTTTGGGAGGCCGAGGCAGGTGGATCACCTGAGGTCAGGAGTTTGAGAGCAGCCTGGCCAACATGGTGAAACCCCCTCTTTACTAAAAATACAAAAATTAGCCGGGCGTCATGGTGCATGCCTGTAATCCCAGCTGCTCGGGTGGCTAAGGCAGGAGAATTGTTTGAATCTGGGAAGCAGAGGTTGCAGTAAGCCGAGATCATGTCACTGCACTCCAGCCTGGGCAACAGAGCAAGATTCCGTCCAAAAAGAAAAAAAAATTATTTGTAATATACTCTATAGCTTAATTGTGTTGGTAGTGTCATGGGTGGGTGCATATGTCAAAATTTATCAAACTGTACACTTAAAATAGGTTCTTTTATTATAGGTAAACTGCACCTCATTGAAGTTGATTAAAAAGGCATTTATAAATTGGTAATTTTATAAAATAGGGATAAAATATTCACAAGATTTACTTTAAAAAATAGAACTGATAATATCTTCCATTTAGTATACTTTATTCTGTGCTTTAACAGGAACCTCAGGACCTGTAGAGAAAGCATGTTTTTTTTTTGTTGTTTTTTTTTTTTGTTTTTTTGAGATGGAGTCTCGCTCTGTTGCCAGGCTGGAGTGCAATGGTGTGATCTCGGCTCACAGCGACCTCCACCTCCCGGGTTCAACTGATTCTCCTGCCTCAGCCTCCTGAGTAGCTGGGACTACAGGCGTGTGCCACCATACCCAGCTAATTTTTGTATTTTTAGTAGAGATGTGGTTTCACCATGTTGGCCAGGGTGGTCTTGATCTGTTGACCTTGTGATCCGCCTGCCTTGGCCTCCCAAAGTGCTGGGATCATAGGCGTGAACCACTGTGCCCAGCTCAGAAAGCATGTTTTTTAAAAAAATTATGGTCTACAAAAGGTAATCAATTAAAAGTTCAAAGACACATGAAAAAATGCTCATCATCACTGGCCATCAGAGAAATGCAAATCAAAACCACAATGAGATACCATCTCACACCAGTTAGAATAGTAATCATTAAAAAGTCAGGAAACAACAGGTGCTGGAGAGGATGTGGAGAAATAGGAACATTTTTACACTGTTGGTGGGACTGTAAACTTGTTCAACCATTGTGGAAGACAGTGTGGTGATTCCTCAGGGACCTAGAACTAGAAATACCATTTGACCCAGCAGTCCCATTATGGGGTGTATACCCAAAGGATTATAAATCATGCTGCTATAAAGACACATGCACAAGTATGTTTATTGTGGCACTGTTCACAATAGCAAAGACTTGGAACCAACCCAAATGTCCAACAATGACAGACTGGATTAAGAAAATGTGGCACATATACACCATGGAATACTATGCAGCCATAAAAAAGGATGAGTTCATGTCTTTTGTAGGGACATGGATGAAGCTGGAAACCATCATTCTCAGCAAACTATCACAAGGACAAAAAACCAAACACTGCGTGTTCTCACTCATAGGTGGGAATTGAACAATGAGAACACTTGGACACAGGAAGGGGAACATCACACACTGGGGCCTGTTGTGGGGTGGGGGGATGGGGGAGGGACAGCATTAGGAGATATACCTAATGCTAAATGACGAGTTAATGGGTGCAGAACACCAACGTGGCACATGTATACATATGTAACTAACTTGCACGTTGTGCACATGTACCCTAAAACTTAAAGTATAATAAAAAAATAAATAAAAGTTCAAAAGTTTCAAACTAACTTTAAAATGCAACTTTGAGGAACAATTTTCTGAAAAATTCTAAAATAATTCCTTTTTCAGAAAAATACTATTGCTGTGGTATTAAAAACAAATCTACCCAAGGAATTGATTCAAGTATGTGATATTCACCAAGGATGATTGTTCTGATTATGTTATTTGTTAATGTCTTGATGATCAACATATTAAAAGTTTAAAAAATTTTGCTTGATTGTCCCCCACTATCTACATATCTAGATGTAGATAGATAAGTTTTAGTATTTTAAAATAATTTCATTTTTGAAAATAGTTTTCAAATAGAACTTTAAAAAAGATTTACCAATATAATAAAAATGTTTTAGTCAATAAATTTATATATATAATTTTAATTATTTTTATGACCCTTTTCACTCTCAAATGTGTCATGATCTGGATAATATATTATATAGTCCTCTCGTCTATGAATGTAACACAAACTTCCATAGTTGGGTATTCATGAATCTCTGCTTTTTAATACCCATTCTGCTCCTGTCAAATGGAACTATTCACTTTTCCACATCCAAGTAAGCAATCCTCAGCCCCATTCCCACTTCCCCATAACCGTTTCCTACCCTTTCTCCAAGGTCCCAGCTAACTCCTCTATGAAGTCCTTCTTTTTTTTTTTCCCAAGACAGAGTTTCACTCTTATGCCCAGGGTGGAGTGAAGTGGCGCGATCTTGGCTCACTGCAACCTCTGCCCCCTGAGTTCAAGCGATTCTCCTGCCTCAGCCTCCAGAGTAGCTGTGATTACAGGCGCCCACCACACTCAGCTAATTTTTGCATTTTTAGTAGAGACGGGGTTTCGCCATGTTGGTCAGGCTGGTCTCGAACTCCTGACCTCAGGCAATCTACCCGCCTCGGACTCCCAAAGTGGGAAGCCCTTCTGTTTAGCCAGATCTTTATCCCTGTAGCACTTTAATTCTCTTTAACTTATCATATTTTAAATCCCTATTTTTTAAATGCACATTTTATCACCTCTTCTTTCCTCCAAGTGCTTTAAGGCCAGGGGTATTAATAGTATCTTACTCGTCTTTATATCACTCTCAGGTCCTACTATAGTAACTGGCACTGAGTATGCACTCAATAAACACTTGTTATATAAATGAATATGTGAAAGAAAGAGCAAAGGAACCAACAAATGAATGAATGAATCATGAATGAAAACTCTAGGTGGCTCATGCCTGTAATCCCAGCACTTTGAGAGGCAGAAGCGGGCAGATCACTGGAGGCCAGGAGTTCGAGACCAGCCTGGCCAACATGGTGAAACCCCTTGTCTACTAAAAATACAAGAAAAAACAACAAAAAATTTAGCCAGATGTCATGGCATGCACCTGTAATCCTAGCTACTCGAGAGGCTGAGGCAGGAGAATTGCTTGAACCTGGTGGGTGGAGGTTGCAATGAGCCGAGATCACGCCATTGCACCCCAGCCTGGGTGACAGAGCTATACTCTGTCTCAAAAAATAAATAATAAAATAAAATAAAACTCTATTTAGCATGCGTGCTGAGTGTAGTTACCACTGCCTTTGATCTATTGGCACCCATGAAGCAGTGAAACAGATTTTTAAGTTCTTTTTATTTTCATTTGATTTGTGATCATTGGTTAATTCCCAAATTCAACTTAGGATAAAGTCGGTGTA
The DNA here is from genome assembly GCF_006542625.1 of Nomascus leucogenys. Classification (NCBI taxonomy): domain Eukaryota; kingdom Metazoa; phylum Chordata; class Mammalia; order Primates; family Hylobatidae; genus Nomascus; species Nomascus leucogenys. The sequence goes on along the minus strand of NC_044395.1, from coordinate 92,829,550 downwards.
CATGGAGTAGCTTAAAATCTTTCTTTCTCACTCCTTCCGATTTCTTGTGGTTTACTAGAATGCTTTTGACATCCTGCTACAAAAGAAGAGGAAAGTTCTGAAGTGTCCTGATTCAAAGGTCCTGATCCATAGTTTCTCCTTCCACCAGGACAACCTGTTCCAGTGCGGAGGCAGGGGTACGGACAACAGCCCAGACACTGACGTGGGATGCCCATTGTTTGCAGATCCTGTTCCCAAGGTTCTTCATGGGGAAGAGCTGGGATTTTATCTGATCATAATTCAGGCTGAGCTAGGGCACACAGACATCTTGGTTTGGAATTTTTTTGTATTTCCTCCATAATGTGTACATTGCCTTATACATAGTGCATGCTCATGACTCAAAAATAATTCACTGAATTAACATATGAATGAACAATCTAATCATCACATAAAGCAGGAAGGGCTGCACTTTTGTCCAGAATTGTGAAACTGCGGGCTTCCAGGGATGTGGGAGTGCTGTCCTGCTCTGCCTCCCATCTTTCTAACTTTAGCCACCACTTTAGAGGTAGCATTTAGCTCCAGTGACACGAATCTACCAATGAGGCTTACACTTTGCATAACCTCTGCTCTACTGCCAAAAACTGAAAGCTGAATTAAAACAATGAAATATCCATCAGCCAGTGTTTGTCAGGCACTAACTCTATATGTGTGCAACACTCTTGTGAAACTTACAAAATTTACAGATAAAATGCAGCACACCATTCTTGCTCTTCGAGAACTTCAAATCTTTTCAGGACTAACATTAAAATATTCACAAGACAAAAAATGCAAAACTTTATAAATAACACAATATTGAATTGAGTGGTTCAGAAAATAAGGAGGTGCTGAGTTTAGAGAAGTTGATTTAGCTGAATAAAGTTTTGCTGTAGAGGTGGCTGGTATTCATTTGTCAGCAAATATTGTGCAGGTTGTTTCTGAGAATGTATTTAGATATTGCAGCCTAAATTCTTTTTTTTTTTTTTGAGATGGAGTCTCGCTCTCTTGCCCAGGCTGGAGTGCAGTGGCGTGATCTCAGCTCACTGCAACCTCCACCTCCCGGGTTCACGCCATTCTTCTGCCTCAGCCTCCCAAGTAGCTGGGACTACAGGCTCCTGCCACCACGCCTGGCTAATTTTTTTGTATTTTTAATAGAGACGAGGTTTCACCGTGTTAGCCAGGATGGTCTCGATCTCCTGACCTTGTGATCCGCCCACCTCGGACTCCCAAAGTGCTGGGATTACAGGTGTGAGCCACTGCGCCCAGCCTTGCAGCCCAAATTCCTTATCCTGATTCTGACATTGCTTATAAGCCATTAGTGGTTCCCTAAGAGTCTTGCCATCTTTCTGGTCCTAAGGGTTGGGTAGTGAGCGCTAGGCACGAGCTCTCCATCAGGTATAGAGTAGTATATCTAGAAGCAGGCTGGGCCAGGTAGAGTATTTATGTCGCTCCAGAGGTATGGAGCTAGGGGGAAAAAACCAGAGAAGTGGAAACTGAACAATGGGTAGAAACTACTAGATATTAGGGATAAGGAGAGGTAATAATCAGGAAAATGACTTGCTAGGCCATAAGAAGCTCTGGCAGGTCAAGAGAGAGATACAAGCTGTCCTGAGTGGTTCTGGAACTGTGAACGTTGTAGGGATGCTGGAAGCCCAAAGTGGCCAGGGTGGAAAAAGGGAGGCAGGTATTAGAATGCGAAGGGACTACGCAGAAGTGAGGCCATGATAGACAAACCTTATTTTAACAACCACCAGTTAAAGATTAGTCAATCCAGGAAGTCCAGAAATAGGATTTTGACCCAGTCACATCTTGGGGAGTCCCAACCTGAGTGCAAAATTTTCAGTTCTGTCATTGCCAGTGCTGTCATCTGTATCAAGACTGTATTATTGTTAAGAGTATTAGAATGTATTTAGATTGATTCATCCATGTGACCTCTACGCACCATATACCAGTCTCACTGGCTCCTTCTTTCCTTCCTTCCTTCCTTCCTTCCTTCCTTCCTTCCTTCCTTCCTTCCTTCCTTCTTTCCTTCCTTCCTTCCCTTCTTTCCTTCTTTCTTTTTTGACGGAGTCTCACTCTGTTGCCCAGGCTGGAATGCAGTGGTGCAATCTCAGCTCGCTGCAACCTCTGTCTCCCGGGTTCAAGTAATTCTACTGCCTCAACCTCCCGAGTAGCTGAGATTACAGGTGCATGCCACCACACCCAGCTAATCTTTTGTATTTTTAGTAGAGACAGGGTTTCACCACATTGGCCAGACTGGTCTGCAGCTCCTGACCTCAAATGATCCGCTGCCTCAGCCTCCCAAAGTGCTGAAGTTACAGGACGTGAGCCACTGTGCACAGCCCACTGGCCTTTTTCAATTTTTTTTTTTTTTTGCATGTGAGGCATATTTGCACTGTAAGGCCTTTGCACATGCTGTTCCCTCTGCAGATAATTACTTTGCTTTGGATCTTCAAATGTCACACCCTCAGACCACCCAGTCTAACATTGCTTCTGCTCCATCCTCAACTTGGCTGAGCCTCTACTGGACATTTCTGGGTTGGATTCGACCTGGCATAGGCCATCCTGTCTAAGGAGACTTGTCCACATCCCCCAGAGGCTGCTTAGTGGTGCTTGGTGACACAGCATGGGACAGGATTGATGATTTGGAGGAGCCAGGGAAGTGGCTCCAGGACCAGCCAGCCAGCAAAGGCCACTTAAACTTAGCTTTTTCCGAATTAGTTAAGATGACTAGAAAAAAACAGAAAACAGAATGTGGTCAGCTACAGAATACTTTAATGATTGAAAACATTGAATCAGTAAAACTTGGGCATCCTTGGCCCACCAAGAAATTGGTAGGTTTGGCAGTGCAGAGTTATCAAAGCCAAATATTCACAAGTTCTTAAAGAAGTGAGAACATTAAAAATATAAATCAAGGAAAAGCGTATTAAAGCATCTTGCTGAGGTGCTTTTAAAATTAAGCCATTCTTATCCCTGAAGTGAAAACTGACAAAAGTTCAGTCCATTGTTTCAAGAGGTCTTGGTTGGTCATGCAGGCATCCACTGCTAGAAACCATGATAGCGATCTATTTAGATAAAGGCTCTGAATAAAAGAGCAGCGACTCCTCAGTCAATTCTCACTGACTCCATAAAAGACATCTATTCAACTCTATGATTTTTATCACCTCTGTAGATCTTAATGATCTTATGATTTTTGAAGTAATATGTCTAAGACTTCTGAATCCCATACTAGAATAAAATGATCTAACCATGGGATAGACTATTACAAGTAGGACTGTTTTTTCCTTATCTAACATCAACTTATCCATCCTTAGAAATAATCAAATTTTGGGCATGGAACCAATACCAAAATATGAACTCATCCTTTCCCTCCATTTGTATGTGGCCTCAAAGCCATGGAGTGGTTGAGAGGGGTGACATTTGAAGACCCAATGCAAAGGAATTGTCTGCAGAGGGAACAGCATGTGCAAAGGCCCTATGGTGCAAATATGCCTTATGTGCATAAAGAAAAATAGAAAAAGGCCAGTAGGCCGGGCGCAGTGGCTCACACCTGTAACCCCAGCACTTTGGGAGGCCAAGGTGGATGGATCACTTGAGGTCAGGAGTTCAAGAACAGCCTGGCCAACATGGCGAAACCCCGTATATACAAAAAAATCCAAAAAATCAGCCGAGCGTGGTGGCTGCCTGCCTGTAATCCCAGCTACTAAGGTGGCTGAGGCATGAGAATCGCTTGAACCAGGGAGGCGGAGGTTGCAATCAGCGGAGATTGCGCCACTGCACTCCAGCCTGGGTGACAGAGCGAGACTCTGTCTCAAAAAAAAAAAAAAAAAAAAAAAAAACAAGAAAAGAAAGAAATAGAATAGATGAATAGTCTGAAAGTGTAATGGATTGCATGTGGCTTACAGATCCATTTTTCATGAGATGCCCTGGTGGTTGTCAGCCGTCTTCTAGGTGAGATTAAAACTTGGTCACTCTTTCAGCTAATAGCAATGTCTAGGGGTTGTGAGGTCATCCTCTAAGGTTGTATCAGTAAAAACATGATTTAAAAAGGCTTGCCCCCTACTTGCCTTTACCGTTAATGGCCAAGACTTAGAGGTAGACGTGAGGTCTGTGCTTCGAATGCACCATAACCTTTCCAGAGAAGTTTTGGGCTGGGCTCCACTTCGGGGCTCCAAGCCAGGGTGGACCATGTGTGTGCTGCTGTGCTCAGCTCTGCGAGTTCAAGGGCAGGCCTGGCTCCTCTTTTCTAAGCTTGGCTCAGATCTTCAGCCAGCTTACCCACTTAGGAAGTTCCCCTGCCCTTGTGGAGAACAAACATTTGTAAAAGATGGCCTGGAATTTTGTTCTGGTTTCATTTAGACAGGCCAGCTATGCCAAAGGCAAATCCTAGCAGCAGCAGAAGAAAGAACTGGACATTTCATTCTCTCTGCAAAAAGGAAGATAGTGTCAGGCCCCTCCATGTGGGCTCATGATGATATAGTCAAGAGTGTAAATGAGCCTGATTTTTTCCCCCCTTTCTCTTCTTTCCTCCCATAGACAACAAGATTCATGGTGTTTTCCCTAATTTTATCTTCATTAATCTTATTAATAGGTTTTGGCAAAGTTTGTTCCATCAGCACTCTCCATGGGGAATGTTTTCTTTACCAAAGTTCACGATTCTCCTATTCAAATCCCTAATTTCCATGGTTTCACTTCAGTGCTTTAGTGCTCCTGAGGCCTTTCAGGAATGAGCTCAATTATCAACCCCGAGTGAATCTGAAACCTGATTCAGTCTTCTTATGGTCTGATTAAAACAATGCGCTTTTATAAATGTCACTAAAGAAATTGTCAAACCTCAACTGCTAGAGGTTGGCCAGGCAATAATTTCCTCCTGTGAACTTGTGGCTTATTATCTTTCAAATATTTGAAGCAGATCAGTGGTCCGGTGGTCATTGTGTGTCTTAGGGGGTTAAGATTTTACCGTGAAAAACATTCCTTATGATTCTTGGCATGCACATTCCAAAAAAAAAAAAAAATCCTATCAAGACCTGACAGTTATAAAATTAATTTTTTGAGCTTGAACAATTCAAAAGCATCATCAAATTAAAACAAGGTAATTTGGCACAGAGGTTATTGCTCATCATGTCTTCTAATTACTTTTCTGTATTTTGTAAAAACAAAAACAAAACATTAAGTGCTGAGATAATGAACTTTGGGGGCGGCGTTCCGCAGCAGTCCCCTTGGTGATGGAAAACAGCACTGACTTCCAAACAAACCCATCTAATCTTTCCCAGAAGGATGTGGGTTATTACAGGATGTGGCCACTCTGACACTCAGTCTCTTCAGAACACCTTTACAACACATGAACATGAACCACACGCATGTCTCTGGCAGCAAAGGAGAATAAAAAGAAAAAGAGACTCAAGAGTGCTTTTTAAAAAATTCAACTTTATTAAAGCACAATTGACATTTAATTAAGTGCATTATTTTAGGTGTGTAGTTCTGAGTCTTGACACTTACGCACACTGTAGTGTACCCACCGGTACAATCAAGATATAATACATTTCTGTCACCCCCAAAACCTCCTGGTGTCTGTCACAGTCAATCCCCACAATCCATCCCACTTTCCAGCCCCAGGCAACCTGTTTTCCATTGCGATAAATTAGAATTTCATATACATAGAATCACTCTTCAGTATTTGACTTCTTTCATTCAGCAAAATGTTTTTTATTTTTATTTTTATTTGAGACAGTCTCACTCTGTCACCCAGGCTGGAGTGCAACCTCCACCTCCCGGGTTCAAGCAATTCTCCTGCCTCAGCCTCCCTAGTAGCTAGGATTACAGGTGCCCACCACCATGCTCAGCTAATTTTTGTATTTTTAGTAGAGACCAAGTTTTGCCATGTTGGTCAGGTTGGTCTCAAACTCCTGACCTCAAGTGATCTGCCTTACTTGGCCTCCCAAAGTGCTGGGATTATAGGCATGAGCCACCACGCCCGGCCAGCAAAAATGTTTTCTAAAATTCATCCGTGTTGCCACATGCATCAGTAGTTTCTTCTTTTTGATTGCTGAGCGGTATTCCATTGTGTGAACGTTACCAAAATTTGTTTATTTATTCACCCATTGGTGGACATTCGGGTTTTTGCCAAGTCTTTTTTTTTTTTTTTTTTTTTTTTTTTTTTTTTAAACACAGACTTGCTCTGTTACCTAGGCTGGAGTGCAGTAGCATGATCTTGGCCCACGGCAACCTCTGCCTCCCAGGTTCAAGCAATTCTCCTCCCTCAGCCTCCTGAATAGCTGGGATTACAGGCACCTGCCACCATGCCTGGCTAATTTTTTTGTATTTGTGGTAGAGACAGGGTTTCACCATGTTGGCCAGGCTGATGTCGAACTCCTAACCTCAAATGACCCATCTGCCTCAGCCTCCCAAAGTGCTGGGATTATAGGCATGAGCCATTGTGCCCGGCCTTTTTGTGCTATTTGAATAAAGCTGCTGTAAGTCTTTTTGTGGATAATCACATCTTTTTTAGAAGAATAAGTAGGCCAGGCCTGATGGCTCACACCTGTAATCCCAGCGCTTTGGGAGGATGAATTCAGGAGGGTTGTTTGAGGCCAGGAGTTTGAGACCAGCCTGGACAACATAGTGAGACCCCCATCGCCACAAAAAATAAAAAATATTAGGCAGGTATGGTGGTGCTCACCTGTATTCCTAGCTACTTTGGAGGCCACAGCTAGAGAATCGCTTGAGCCCAGGAGGTGGAGACTACAGTGAGCTTTGATCACACTACTGCACTCCAGCCTAGGTGACAGAACCACACCCTGTCTCAAAAAAAAAAAAAAAAAAAGAAGAAGAATAAATATAAGAAACCTAAAAACCTTATGCAAAGGCCATAGTTCTAATGTCAAACAAGAGAAGCAGGTAACGTAAGTGAGGGAAGCAGGCTAGGTGTAAGACAAGAGGGAGTGGTAGGAACTATGGCAATTGGCCACAGGAAGAGTTTGAAACTCCTAGTTTACAGAAATAACGTTAAGAAATTCGAAGATTTAATAAACTCAAACTGTCAAAAGAAAAAGCTTTATAGGTCAGTGCATTCCTTTGGGTCAAGGAACAAAGAGACCTTTTCAGACTTTCTCCTTCCCACAGGCGTCATGGCATAAAACCCAAGAACATAAAATCTGGGCTAGACAGCCTTGGGTTTGAATTCTTGATCCACACTTAATAGTTGTTTGACCCTGCTCAAATATCCCCAACTCTCTGAACCTTAGTTTCCTTATTTGTAAAAATGGGGATAATAATAACACCTACCTCCTAGGGTAGTGGTAAAGAAGGAATAAAATAAAGACATGGGTGGAGTTAGCCTAAACATTTGCAGAAATTCCTGGCTGTATGCCAGGCACTTTACTGTCATCATTTTGTTTTATTAAAACCTCATCCCAAGGAGAACTACAAACCACTGCTCAACAAAATAAAAAAGGACACAAACAAATGGAAGAATATTCCATGCTCATGGATAGGAAGAATCAATATCATGAAAATGGCCATACTGCCCAAGGTAATTTATAGATTCAATGCCATCCTCATCAAGCTACCAATGACTTTCTTCACAGAATTGGAAAAAACTACTTTAAAGTTCATATGGAACCAAAAAAGAGCCCACATTGCCAAATCAATCCTAAGCCAAAAGAACAAAGCTGGAGGCATCACGCTACCTGACTTCAAACTATACTACAAGGCTACAGTAACCAAAACAGCATGGTACTGGTACCAAAACAGAGATATAGACCAATGGAACAGAACAGAGCCCTTAGAAATAATACCACACATCTACAACCATCTGATCTTTGACAAACCTGACAAAAACAAGAAATGGGGAAAGGATTCCCTATTTAATAAATGGTGCTGGGTAAACTGGCTAGCCATATGTAGAAAGCTGAAACTGGATCCCTTTCTTACATCTTATACAAAAATTAATTCAAGGTGGATTAAAGACTTAAATGTTAGAGCTAAAACCATAAAAGCCCTAGAAGAAAACCTAGGCAATACCATTCAGGACATAGGCATGGGCAAGGACTTCATGTCTAAAACACCAAAAGCAATGGCAACAAAAGCCAAAATTGACAAATGGGATCTAATTAAACTAAAGAGCTTCTGCACAGCAAAAGAAACTACCATCAGAGTGAACAGGCAACCTACAGAATGGGAAAACATTTTTGCAATCTACTCGTCTGACAAAGGGCTAACATCCAGAATCTACAAAGAACTCAAACAAATTTACAAGAAAAAAACAAACAACCCCATCAACAAGTGGGCGAAGGATATGAACAGACACTTCCCAAAAGAAGACATCTATGCAGCCAACAGACACATGAAAAAATGCTCATCATCACTGGGCATCAGAGAAATGCAAATCAAAACCACAATGAGATACCATCTCACACCAGTTAGCATGGCGATCATTAAAAAGTCAGAAAACAACAGGTGCTGGAGGGGATGTGGAGAAATAGGAACACTTTTACACTGTTGGTGGGACTGTAAACTAGTTCAACCATTGTGGAAGACAGTGTGGCGATTCCTCAAGGATGTAGAACTGGAAATACCATTTGACCCAGCCATCCCATTACTGGATATATACCCAAAGGATTATAAATCATGCTGCTATAAAGACACATGCACACATACGTTTATTGCGGCACTGTTCACAATAGCAAAGACTTAGAACCAACCCAAATGTCCAACAATGATAAACTGGATTAAGAAAATGTGGCATATATATACCATGCAATACTACGCAGCCATAAAAAAGGATGAGTTCATGTCCTTTGTAGGGACATGGATGAAGGTGGAAACCATCATTCTCAGCAAACTATCGCAAGGACATCATACACCAGGGCCTGTTGTGGGGCGGGGGGAGGGGGGAGGGATAGCATTAGGAGATATACCTAATGTTAAATGACGAGTTAATGGTTGCAGCACACCAACATGGCACATGTATACATATGTAACAAACCTGCATGTTGTGCACATGTTCCCTAAAACTTAAAGTATAATAAAATATATATATACTTATATATATATAAAATATATATATACTTATATATATATAAAATATATACATACTTATATATATAAAATATATATATACTTATATATATAAAAATATATATATACTTATATATATAAAAAATATATATATACTTATATATATAAAATATATATATACTTATATATAAAATATATGTGTGTGTGTATATATATACATATACATATACATTTACATACATATACATATACATACATATACATATACATACATATACATTTTATATATATAAAATAAAACCTCATCCCAGCCTGGGCAACATGGTGAAATCCCACTTCTACAAAAAATACAAAAATTAACGGCATGGTGGCGTGCACCTGTAGTCCCAGCTACTCAGGCGGCTGAGGTGGGAGGATCACCTGAACCTGGGAATAAGAGGCTGCAGTGAGTTGTAATGGCTCCTGAGCATATCAAACCTGCAGGCAAGGGGCCAGCAGGGCTGGAATTATTGGGGAAAGGTGAGCTTTGCCCCAAATGTGTGGAGAGATGCATCCAGGGTCCTCAAGACTGTCACAGCCAGAGGTGGTGGTTCTCAGTCTCTGCTTTCATCACTCGGCTTCCTGCCTGAGACTCAGTTTCCAGTTTAGCAAAATGGGATGAAGTCTTCTTTTTTTTTGAAACGAGGTCTCACTCTGTCACCCAAGCTGGAGTGGAGTGGTGAAATCATGGCTCACTGCAGTCTCAACCTCCCAGGCTCAAGCAGTCTGCCTGCCTCAGCCTCCTGAGTAGCTGGGACTACAGGCTGCACCCCCATGCCCCGCTAATTTTTGTATTTTTTGTAAAGAGGAGGTCTCGCCATGTTGCCCAGGCTGGTCTCAAACTCCTGCGCTCAAGTGACCCACCAACCTGGACCTTCCAAAGTGCTGGGATTACAGGTGTGAGACACTGTACCCGTCGGAACTATTTTTTGTTTTTGTTTTATTATTACTGTTATTATTTTTGAGATAGAGTCTCGCTCTGTTGCCCAGGCTGGAGTGTAGAGGTGCGACCTCGGCTCGCCACCATGTCCAGCTAATTTTTGTATTTGTTGGTACAGACGGGATTTTGCTATGTTCGCTAGGCTGGTCTGGAACTCCTGGCTTCAAGAGATCCTCTGGCCTCGGCCTCCCAAAGTGCTGGGATTGGAGGTGTGAGCCTCCGCACCCAGCCTCACTGTAGTTTTAATTTGCAGACTTCTTACTATGAAAGAGGATGAGCATCTTTTCATATATTAAAGAGCTGTTTGTATATCTTTCTCTATAAACTACATGGTCATGTTTTATGTTCATATTTCTATAAGGTTTTGCAGTTTTTCCTCTCAATTTTAGGAGGCCTGTATGTATTAGGGAAATTGACCCTTTGTAATAAGAGTTGCAAATACCTCCCACCACTTGTCTTTTGTTATTGCTGCTGTTTGCATATGGTGTTCTTTTGTTTCTCCATAAGAAGTTTTTAATGCATTTAAATTTATCATTTTTTTATTGCTTCTAGGCTTTGAGTCATAGTTAGAAAGGTTATGAAGCAATTTGCCCATGTTTCCTTTTAGTAATTCTCTGATTTTATTTGTTACATTTAGGTCTTGGATCCATTTAGCATTTATTTCAGTAATACTGTAACTTTTCAAACAAATTTTATTTTGGCATTTGATGTTTATTTCATATTTCAGGATTAATCCATTCAGTGTTTTCATATTTTATCATTGATGTTGCTTCTGAATTTAAGTGTTATATGTTAATTATAGATGAATGAAAAGTAAAAGTAAAAGTAAAAAGAAGCAGAAAAAATTCCAAAGATTTCACATATATGCATATTTTAATTTTTTAAAATCATATTTTACATTATGATGATAATACTGCTTATACAATTGTACATCCTCCTCTTTATCACTTAACATTCTAGTACAAGCACTTTCCCATGGTACTAAAAGCTCTTTATAGACGTGCATTTTAGTACCTGCAAAATGGTCCATAATTCAGATATATTATTATTTACTTACCGATTTTCATATTGTCGATTCACTTTTTTGGTCACTCTTTCATTTGTATAACTCTGAGATGACTGTAGCTGGGTGATTCAATTCAGAAGATAGATTCCAAAAGAGGAATTGCTTTGTGAAAGCTTAAACACATTTTTTAAAAGGATCTTTTACATTGCGCTGGATTGTGCTCTAGAAAGGCAGTAGCAATTAATATTGCCACCAGCAGTATATGACACTGTCACCACACCTTAGTAAAGCATTTTCTTTTTTTGAGACAAGGTCTTGCTCTGTCTCCCAGGTTGGATGCAGTGGTGCGTACTTGCTCACTGCAGCCTTGAACTCCTGGGCTCAAGAAATCCTCCTGCCTCAGCCTCCTAGGAGCTGGGAACTACAGGTGCATGCCACCATGTCCTACTATTTTTTTTCTTTCTTTTTTTTTTTGTAGAGACAGAGTCTTGCTCTGTTGCCCAGGTTGGTTACTCCTGGCTTCAAGCAATCCTCCCACCTCAGCCTCCCAAAGTGCTAGGATTACAGGCATGAACTACCATGCTTGGTCTACTATAGCATTTTTGAGAAATATCTTCTTCCAACAAACTTTTTTTTTTTTTTTTTAAAGAAAGTAAAATTTAGTCCAGGTCCCGTGACTCATGACAGTAATACCAGCACTTTGGGAGGCCGAGGCGGGTAGATCACCTGAGGTTGGGAGTTCGAGACCAGCCTAACCAACATGGAGAAACCCTGTCTCTACTAAAAATACAAAATTAGCTGGGTGTGGTGGTGCATACCTGTAATCTCAGCTACTCGGGAGGCTGAGGCAGGAGAATTGCTTGAACTCGGGAGGCGGAGGTTGCGGTGAGCTGAGATCAAACCATTGCACTCCAAGCTGGGCAACAAGAGTGAAATTCCATCTCCAAAAAAAAAAAAAAAAAGCAAGTGAAATATTTAGTGTGGATCAAATAAAATATCTTTGCCTTGACAAGTAAATTTAGTTTTATGCACCTTTAGTGTTGTGTAAGTCAACATAGCAGTGTTTATACAATTAAAACACTACTAAAATTTCAGATGTGTAATTTGTACCCATTTAATAAAAATATTTTATATTAATTCTTTCAGCAAATATTTATTGCATGTCTCCTATGTAGCAGGCACTATTTGGGCCACATGAGATATATCAGTGAACAAAACAGACAGCCCTTCACATATTTAAGTTACCTGGCCAAGCCCTGAAGGCATTTGACTTTGCAACATTTTTCTATACATATGTTTTCTTGTATTTATTTTTTTTGCAAATATTTACTCATTCATTTATTAAACACATATATATTGATTGCTCATGCTGTGCCAGATATTTTTCTAGGAGCTCAGGATAAACCAGTAAACAAAACAAAGAACCTCAGGAAATTTGTCTTCTAGTGGGGGAGCATACAGTAAAACATACACATGACAAAGCAGTACATTATATAATATGTTAGAAGATGGTAAGTGCGGCTGGGCGTGGTAGATTATGCCTGTAATACCAGCGTTTTGGAAGGCTGAGGCAGGTGGATCATGAGGTCAAGAGATCAATACCATCCTGGCCAACACGGTGAAACCCTGTCTCTACTAAAAATACAAAAATTAACTGGGCATGGTGGCACGTGCCTGTAGTCCCAGCTACTTGGGAGGTTGAGGCAGGAGAATCACTTGAACCCGGCAGGTGGAGGTTGCTGTGAGCCGAGACCCTGCCACTGCATTCCATCCAGCCTGGTGACAGAGCGAGACTCTGTCTCAAAAAAAAAAAAAAAAAAAAAAAAAAAAAAAGATGGTAAGTGCTATGGGAAAACAGGATGGGGAACAGTCAGTGGCAGTGGACTATGTAAGTGGGGCATCCTAACACTGATTTTGTTATTTTTTATTTTTATTTTTGAGATGGTGTCTCTCTCTGTCACCCAGACTGGAGTGCAGTGGCACCATCTCTGCTCACTGCAACCTCTGCCTCCTGGGTTGAAGTGATTCTCCTGCCTTAGCCTCCCAAGTAGCTGACAAGTAAATTTAGTTTTATTCACATTTAGTTTTATGCACCTTTAGTGCTGTATAAGTCAATATAGATATATCTATAGATATATCATGGCACACTCTACCACACCCGGCTAATTTTTGTATTTTTATTGGAGACGGGGTTTCACCATGTTGGCCAGGCTGGTCTTGAACTCCTGACCTCAGGTGATCCACTCGCTTTGGCCTCCCAAAGTGCTGGGAATACAGGTGTGAACCACCGTGCCCAGCCAGATTGTTAACATCTTATATAACCATAGCACAGTTATCAAAACCAGGAAACTAACATTGAGACAATTTAATTTTCACCAGTTTTTTTCTCTAATTTCTTTTTCTGTTCCAAGTTCTTACCCAACACGCCCCGGCATATCGAGTTATTCGGTCTCCTCAGTCTCCTCCGGTCTGTAAATTTCTTGCTCTTTCCATGGCTTTCATGACCTCAATACTCTTGAAGCCTATCCTACCATTATGTAGTGTCCCGCCATTTGGGTTTCAGATGTTTTCTCATGATTGGAACGACGTTACTCAATTTTGGCCAGAATACTTTAGAAATGATGTCGTGCCTTCTAATATCAAAGGGTTGAGGATGTCAGTTCTTATTGTTGGTGACTTAAGCTTGGTTCATTTGGTTAAGGCGTCTGTGAGATTTCTCCATTGTAGAGTTACTGTCTTTCCCTTTGTAGTTAATAAATACCTTGGGAGAGACACTTTGAAAGTTTAAAACACCTCACGCTCTTGCCTGCTGCTTATGGCATCCATCTGTGGATGTTGTCTGCAGCAAGTATTATTGTGATATTTGACTAATGGTGATTTTCTACTTCCTTCTTCCCTTCTTCATTTATTTGTTGGAATTCTACTGTAAAGAAGAGCTGTCTCAGCCATTATGGGAAACAGTGTGGAGGTTTCTCAAACAACTAAAAATAGAACTACCATACGATCCAGCCATCCTACTCACTACTGGATATTTATCTGAAGGAAAGGAAATTAGCATATCAAAACAACTCCCATGTTTATTACAGCACTGTTCACAATAGCTAAGACACAGAATCAGCCTAAAGGTCTAGCAACAGATAAATGGATAAAGAAAATGTGGTATATATGCTTAATGGAATACTACTCAGCCATAAAAAGGAACAACATCCTGTCATTTGTGGCAACATGAATGAGCCTGGGGCACATTACGTTAAAGTAAAATAAGTAAGGCACAGAGAACAAAGACTGCATATCCTTGCTCATATGTGGGAGCTAAAACAAAAATTGAGCTCGAAGAAGTAGAGAGTAGAATTGTGGGTAATAGAGGCTGGGAAAGGGAGCAGGAGAGGAGGATGGGGAGAGGTTGATTAATGGATACAAAATTACAGCTAGATAGAAGGAGTAAGTTCTGGTGTTCTGCAGCTTTGCAGCCTGAAAATGATTAACTGTATTTTTTTTTTGTTTTTTAAAGAGACAGGGCCTCACTGTGTCAACCAAGCTGGAGTGCAGTGGCACCATCATAGCTCACTACAATCTCAAACTCCTGGACTCCAGCAATCTTCCCATTTCAGTCTCCTGAGTAGCTAGGACTACAGGTGTGTGCCACCACACCTGGCTAATTTTTTAAGTTTTGTGTACAGATGAGGTCTCATTTCCAATTCCTGACTTCAAGTGATCCTCCTGCCTTGGCCTCCCAACATGCTGGGATTACGGGTGTGAGCCACTGCACTCAGATCAGCCATCTGTTTATTCAATTATACATTTATATCAGTATGGACTCATGGAAGTTTATTTTATTCTGTAGGCAAAACTCAGTAGTATCAAATTTTATTTTGTTGCTCAAGTTGTTCTAATTTGTCCATAAGGAGCTCCTCAGCTTGGCTTGTGTTTTCTTTTGCTATGCCTCATCTGATTTTGAGCACTTTCTTACTTTCTGGCTTTACAGATTTTTCCAGACTCATCTTGTGTTTTCCCTACTCCTGGCTTGTCACTTTTCCAAGGAGCTCTGGTTCCTTTTACTGAAGGATGGTGTTTAGAAACTGAGATCTGGGGCTGGGCACTGTGGCTCACACCTGTAATCCCAGCATTTCGGGGGGCCGAGGCGGGTGGATCACGAGGTCAGGAGATCGAGACCATCCTGGCTAACATGGTGAAACCCCATCTCTACTAAAAATACAAAAAATTAGCCAGGCGTGGTGGCAGGCGCCTGCAGTCTCAGCTACTTGGGAGGCTGAGACAGGAGAATTGCTTGAACCGGAGGGGCGGAGGTTGCAGTGAGCCAAGATTGTGCCAGTGCACTCCAGCCTGGGTGAGAGAGTGAGACTCTGTCTCAAAAAAAAAAAAAAAAGAAACTGAGACCTGGATATGGGACTGGGTATCATTGCTTCTAGACACTTCCAGCAGACAAAGCTATAAAACTATGTATGTATAAGCCATGCATATATACCCATCAATGCCACCTATCTTTCCATATTTGCATATACATATGTATATATAAAGATATTAGTATCTGTTATTAATATATACTAACATATAATTTCATATATTAATATGCAATTTATATATATAATGATGATGATGAGTTAATATTGATTCCTTCGATTCCAGTCCAACATCAGAGGGTTCATTTTAACCTTTCCCCTTTCTTTGTTTAAAACTTTCTTCTCCAACAGTGAGAAACCTGGCTGCAATTATTTACAATCTATTTACTCATTTGTTCGTTTCATGTAAATTCTTAATGAGGAACACATTTACTAAATAGAATACAACATTTATGTATAGTTCTTTTTGTCTTTACCCTGACAGTATTCAGTCAAGACACTGTTTTCCACAGTTACCCGAGTTTTCATTGCACTCAGGCTGGAGTACAGTGGAACAATCATAGCTCACTGTAGGCTGGAAATCCTGGGCTCAAGCAATCCTCCCACCTCAGCCTCCCAAAGTTTTGGGATTACAGGCATGAACCACCATGCCCAGCCTAAATTCTCTCTATATCTGGGCGGATTCGGAGATGTTATTAATCTTTTAAAACTCGGTTATTGACACAGTACTTGGAAATTCAATTACTATGTATAGAATAAAAGAATCAATTAATGTATTATTTACTTGAAATTTATTAAGAGAGTATATCTTAAGTGTACTACACATACACACACATAACTATGCTTGGAGATGGATGTGTTGATTAATTTGATTGTGGTAATTATTACACAATGTATATGCATATCAAATCATCACATTGTACAATTGAAATTTATACAATTTTATTTGTTACCTATACCTCAGTAAAGCTAGGAGAAAAATAAAAGCCTCCTGGGTGATTCTAATGTGAGAAAAAGAATTAATACGTGGGCCGGGCGCAGTGGCTCATACCTCTAATCCCAGCACGTGGGGAGGCTGAGGTGGGTGGATCACGAGGTCAGGAGTTCCAGACCAGCCTGGTCAAAATAGTGAAACCCCGTCTCTACTAAAAATACAAAAATTAGCTGGGTCTGGTGGCACTCGTCTGTAGTCCCAGCTACTTGGGAGGCTGAGGCAGGAGAATTTGCTTGAACCTGGGAGGCAGAGGTTGTAGTGAGCTGAGATTGCACCATTGCACTCCAGCCTGGGTGACAGAACAAGACTCTGTCTCAAAAGAAAAAAAAAAAAATCAATATGTAAATACAATTTCTTTTTTTTTTTTTTGAGATGGAGTCTTGCTCTGTTGCTGGCCCAGGCTGGAGAGCAGTGGCGTTATTTCGGCTCACTGTAAGCTCCGCCTCCCGGGTTGACGCCATTCTCCCGCCTCAGCCTCCGGAGTAGCTGGGACTACAGGTACCCGCCACCACGCCCAGCTAATTTTTTTTTTTTAAATTTTTAGTAAAGACGGGGTTTCACCGACTTAGCCAGGATGGTCTCAATCTCCTGACCTCGTGATCCTCCTGCCTCAGCCTCCCAAAGTGCTGGGATTACAGGCATGAGCCACCGTGCGCAGCCAAAAATTTTGATATCCTAAAGGCATAGTTGCAGCAGTATTGGAAACTAAAATGATGGCATAGGACAACATGGCAGAGAAAGAGAAAATGCTTAGAAGAACAAATGTAACAGAATCAAACTAAATCAGATGGGAAAAAAAATGAGACACTTACTTTGTAGTTCATCATTGAATTTTATAGCTTTTCAACCAGCACTTCTAAGGAGTCTTGCACAAATCTGAGAAATGCCAGTTTGTCAAAGACTTTGCAAAGACTGGGCAGTGCCTATATCAGAATTTAAGTTAGCCAGAACGCAGAGTTACCCATCATACCATTTTCTTTCTTTTTTTTTTCCCTTTTCTTTTTTGAGTTGGAGTCTCGCCCTGTTACCCAGGTTGGAGTGCAGTGGCGTGATCTTGACTCACTGCAACCTCTGCTTCCTGGGTTCAAGCAATCCTCCTGCCTCAGCGAACCGAGTAGCTGGAATTATAGGCGTGCACCACCATGCCCACTTAATTTTTGTATTTTTTAGTAGAGATGGGGTTTCACCATGTTGCCCAGGCTAATCTCATACTCCTGACCTCAGGTGATCCTCCCACTTGGTCTCCCGAAGTGCTGGGATTACAGGCGTGAGCCACCACACCCAGCCCCTATCATACCATTTTCTTATCCTCAGGTTTCCTTATTTCTAAGGAACCTGAGGAGTCTTCCTTTCATTTCCTGTGTCTCACTGCAGAACTTTAAACACTTTCGAACAAAATAACATATTTAATCATTTCACATTATAAATCTGTGGAAAGAAAATGTTATAATTGGCCACAGATAATTTAAATTTCTAAATAATTTAAATTTTATTGTTCAAAATGGGGGTGAGATTGGAGGAAGGTTTCACCTCTGTTATCTGCTATGGTGGGACATCTTCCATTGTTACTTTTTTCTAGGTCATGTTTGGAGAAAGTAAGCACAGCATTCTTCATCAAGTCTGTCAACAAGTTTGTTTTGTTTTTATTTTTATTTTTTACAGTGGGGAATGATCTAGATACATTACAACCATAACAAAGTCTATTACAGAAAGAGTTTTCTGAGGAGAGTCTGAGTTAGGTTCTGGTCAGTTGGACTTTTCCTGAAACATGGTCTTGTGTGTGTTCAATCTGGCTTCTAAGCATCCAGTGACCTTGATTTTGCAGCTGTTCCCATGAGTAGTCCTCGTCTGCTAGCAAGCTAGGAGCTCTCACCAAAACAGCACCTTTACCCCAGCTCCCCACTGGACTCCTCCTTGGCCTTCGTGCCTCTTTCTCCTGTCGAATCAGGCTCTCAGGAAAGAATCTGCATGCCTTTACTCAAACTTTCATGAAGTAAAGCTCAAAGCGTGGGAAAGAGAAGGAAACCAGGATCTGAGAGCATACATCAGGTTCTAGCTAGGGGACCTACACATATTCCTTAAAAATATATATATTTTATAATATTTATAAATATTATATTTTATATATTTAAAAGTCTAGGCATGGTGGCTCTTGCCTGGAATCCCAGCACTTTGGGAGGCTGAGGTGGGTGGATCGCTTGAGCCCAGAAGATTGAGACCAGCCTGGGCAACACAGCGAGACCCTGTCTCAAAAATAAGTAATTATAAAAATAAATATTTTAAGTCTCATGTCCAAAATCGGGAGTGAAGGAGATTTGACCACCGTGTTAAAATAACAGTGAGAAAGTTGAAAAAAAAATTTAAACAGATGGAGTCATCCATGGAGTAGCAGATGGCTACTCTATTCAATCCATTGGGAAGGCTGGAGGCAACATCTTCTTTAACTTTTGCTTGTCTATTCCTCGTGCCCTGGCTAGTCTAGTCCCTTATATGCCAGACTGTGAACGTTATTAGCTGAAGATGAAATTGTTTCTAGTGACAATCAGAACAGAGCCTCTTCTCTGACTGAGTTCATTTCACAAATGTTTATTGAGCTCCTGACTCATAAATCTCATTTCCTGTTAAAGGATCATGACACAGGGTGGACAGGGAATAAAACACCCACCGCTCTTCAGGAAACTTACAGCCTAGTGATAAACACATACCCAGAGTGTGATTAGAGAATGTGTATGTGTGTTTGTCGCTGAGGTTCTCCATGCCATGTGATCTTTGCTTTCTAATCTCTGTCAGTCTCCACGATGCTCATAAATCCCACGTGAAGTGTTCTGATTTCCCTTTAGCCTACCAAAAACACAGGCCCTTTCTCTGGCTCTCAGACAATAATAAACAAGGTAGGTGAGTGATAACTTTATGAAGGCTGGTCTGTTTCCAGCTGGAAGGAGCCTCCTTCTCCATATTAAAGCTAGGTAGGATTTAGGGGCTTAAGTTTGGTGTCAGAGCACTCTTTTCTCTCCCAAGATACTTTTTTTTTTTTTTACTCTTATCTTGATTCACTCAGGTGTGTCTCTTTACATATTCTCCTGTATGTCTCTTTCATATGTCTCGTGTATGTCTTGATTCACTCAGTGTCTCTTTACATATTCTTTTGTACCAACACAAGGTGGATGTGAGGGTGTGTTGGTATCTTGTCTTCCTGGCAGAGTTGAGAGACACCCAAATTCCTCATCCCAAGAACATCCTTATCCCTCTAGATGGGTCTTTCCCTCCTGATGGGGTTGACTTGATACAGAACAAGAGAAAAGAACAGTTGGGTTGGCACAACCACTGTGAACTTCCACTCTTCCCTCCTCCCTCTCTGGAGTCCTGAGCATAGGACAGGATTCTACCTCATGTTTGTTTTTTCAGAAACTGCCTACAACTTGAAAAGAAAGGTGACTTCTAAGTCTACTTTTGGACTCACTCCAGCCAGTTTCATTAAAATGCTAGCTATTCCAACATCGTAGTAAATTCTTGGCTGTACTCTTTATTGTGATGTGCTTTCTAAGGGCCCTGCGTACTTGACTGATGTCGTTCAGGTCCTAGCCATCCTGTACGTGGCAACCCCAGAGTGGGCGAAACTTGTCTGCACAAGAACACACACCACTTCCTTGTCCTCAGATAGGGCCGTGTGGTGTTGGTAGCTGCAGAGAGACCTCTAAGGGGAAGACAGTATCTCTTGCTCCCACTTTTCCCTTGCATATGTCTTAAAATCTAGAGAAAAGCTGACGTCAATGAGTATTTCCCAGGAAAGAGAGAAACAGATCGTGAATAGCCATAGCTTCTCTAGTTTTACAGAGAAATAAAACAGTTATGAGTTCTTTGACATAATTCCTCATCCCAGACTAGGCTTTGGAACCTAATACCCTGGACCTCCTTGGATGAAGTTGAAAAGATAGTAACAATGAGCAAGACAAAGCAGATGTTTTGAGTTACTTTGTTGAGCCTCTTGTAGAACTTGATAAAGACCTCGCAGCTTTGCCTGGAGTTTCTAGATAATAGCTGGGAAAGATGTCCATGATACTTTGGTCACTGGGGAGAAAGAAAGCAAGTTACAGAGCAATATTTATCATATGTCTACGTGATAGCATGTGCATGTATCAACGGTTTTTAAAGTATTTACAAGTCATGGAAGGATATTCACAAAACCATTACCATTGGCTCACAGGATGGGCGTAATGGAATGGGAGGCAACGTAAAAGGGGTGGAGATAGAGAAACTGAATTTTTTTCATTGTACACCTCAAATCTGTGCAAATTGTTATAATAAGCAATTTTTAAAAATATTTACATTTAGAAAATAAAAATAAGGCATTTTGTTTTCAAAAGTAGCTAGAAGGTCTGTTTATGTGCCTGAGGCCGTCTGGGAGACAGATTAAATCAGAGCCTTGCAAATCACATGGGAGTGTGCTGGGCTGTCCATTGGGGGGCTCTGCCACAGGGAGGAGGTTGAGGCTGGCTGTTGGCAACTCGCCTACAGGAGCCTGCAGTTCTTCAGTCCCAACCTCAGTACCAAGAGAGTTCAGTCAAGAGGCAGTCTGGACCTGGGGCTGGAGGGAGGAGCTTGAAACCGAATGGGCTGATAACCAGGGAGACCTACAGCAGGGCCTAGAGTCTAATGTTGTTTTAAGGTATAGCCAGCATTGAGTGAGCACTCTGGGGGTAGAGAGCATGATAGAACTTTGCAAACATCTCATTAATCTACCACATGCGTGTAGGTTTGTACTGTTATTACTGCCCATCTTACAGATGAGAAACACGAGTTTCAAAAGCTAAGTAATTTGTCCAGGTGAAAATATAGCTATGATCATATCGTTATAGTGTGTGTGTGTGTGTGTGTGTGTGTATGCGTGCAGTTATATATTTATATACTTATAGTATATGCCATATAGCCTCCTAGTTTTCCACTACTTTCTCACACCTGAGTAACCTCTAGTCTGAAGTTTCCTAAAAAGCAACACACTTGGGCCAGGCGCGGTGGCTCACGCCTGTAATCCCAGCACCTTGGGAGGCCGAGGAGGGCGGATCACGAGGTCAGGAGATCGAGACCATCCTGGCTAACACAGTGAAACCCCGTATCCACTAAAAATACAAAAATACAAAAAAATTAGCCAGGCGTGGTGGCGGGCGCCTGTAGTCCCAGCTACTTGGGAGGCTGAGGCAGAAGAATGGCATGAACCCGGGAGGTGGAGCTTCCAGTGAGCCGAGATTGCGCCACTGCACTCCAGCCTGGGAGACAGAGCAAGACTCCATCTCAAAAAAAAAAAAAAAAGCAACACACTTACTGGACTCTTTAATCTTCCAGGATCCCTTCCATGTTGCAGGCACTCACTAAATAGCAGTTTTATTGTATTTGTGGAACATAACACTGACAGGACTCAGAGCTCCAGGAGGTTGGAATAGAACCTCTCCAGGATGAAGCCACTAGAAGCAGGTCCAACTTGGGGGAGAGCTTTTCCTTAATGTAAAGAAAAGGCCTCTATTTCTTCAGCCCACTCTTTCCTCATATCTTTCTCCTTTTCCTCTTCCTTCTCTTATAAAAATATCTGACTTTGTGCTCTAGGATAAGAGAAAAATGCGAGTCCTGCCCTACTGATTCTGATTAGAATTTAGTTCTTCCTCTACTGATCTGATTAGAATAAACAAGAGCCTCCTAGGACTTGAAAAAAATCCTTACTCAGATCTTGGATGAATTATTGCAGAGAGGTTTTAATCGGCTGTGGTTGGCCTCTGACCTCTTGTATAGATTGATTTATGAGGTGAATTTGCCATCAACTGCTGGAAAAATTGATAGCAGCATAGAGTACATGGTAGGAGATAGAAGTTGCTATTTGAATGGGGCTTGGAAAATATTAACACCATCCCCGCCCCACACCCCACACACCCAGTTTTCTAGTCCATGGACAACATTCCCCAGGAACACTGATGGGCCTTAAGTTGCTCCTACATGTTTGGCTTCTGGAGTCAGATAGGGGTTGCCATTTTCCAATCTGCAGGAGAAAAAATACTAAGTTAATGTTTAGCTTTATCTGTTCTATTTCTTCCCGTAATTGTCCTTAAAGCTGCTATGGGATTTTACATATGAAATTTTTTCTTTCGGCACAAAAAGGATTTGTTGTTGTTGTTTTTATTGCTGTTTTTTTGTTTCGTTTTGTTTTGTTTTTGAGATGGCGTCTTGCTCTGTAGTCCAGGCTGGAGTGCAATGGTGCAATCTCTGCTCATTGCAACCTCTGCCTCCCAGGTTCAAGCGATTCTCCTGCCTCAACCTCCTGAGTAGCTGGGACTATAGGCATGCACCACCATGCCCGGCTAATTTTTGTATTTTTAGTAGAGACGGGATTTCACCATGTTGGCCAGGCTGGTTTCGAACTCCTGACCTCAAATGATCTGCCCGTCTTGGCCTCCCAAAGCACTGGTATTACAGGTGTGAGCCACTGCGCCCAGCCCAGGGGATTTATTTTTTCCTTTTCCCACCATTTTAGTTTTCCACGTGGCTCTTCAAGGCACCTGATGATGTCTACTTGAGAACCAGGGCCCTAGAGAAGCACAGTGGTTCTCAAGGGCTTTGGGAGAAACTCTCGGACTATAGTCTAGCAGTTTCTCTCTCCTTGCTCAAAGAAGAGAGTCAGCTTTAGAGGGACTGCATGAGACAAAAGGAGCTGTGAGCACTTCCAGAGCAGCACAGGCTGGTTCTACATCATGTCTGTACCTGGCCCTGGATACTTTAGGATAATGGGAGGCCTGTGCTCAGTGATATTTCTCTTCAGTTCATATTACTTGTAGGATGTAAGACAGTTCAGCTCCAATAAGCCATTTTTGGAGAATGGTTTAGAAATAAGTGAAGCATTTCCTTGCAGGGATGGTTGCAGCCTGTGTGTTATTCTGATTATACAGCCATCTACTGTCTAGTCCCTGCTTTCCTTCTCCACAAGCTGCTTCTTTTTCTCTTTTCCATTTTTTTTTTTTTTTTTGACAGAGTCTCTGTTGCTAGGCTGGAGTGCAGTGGCACGATCTCAAGCGGCTGCAACCTCTGCCTCCTGGATTCAAGTGATTCTCCTGCCTCAGCCTCCCGAGTAGCTGGGACTACAGGTGTGCACCACCACGCCCAGCTAATTTTTGTATTTTTAGTAGAGACGGGGTTTCACCATGTTGGCCAGGGTGGTCTTGATCTCTTGACCTCAGGTGATCCGCCTGCCTAGGCCTCCCAAAGTGCTGGGATTACAGACGTGAATCACTGCGCCAGGCCTTTTCTCCAACCAGCTTCTAAACCTTCCATGGCACTTTGCTAGGTTTGGAGTCAGTGCCTAATAACTTCATAGTAATTTTGTACATTCATTCCACAAATATTTATTGATTGCCTACCATTAATAACCTCTTAGTAGGCACCTGAAAAAAAAAAGCATGGCTCTTACCCTCACTGAGCTTAGATTCTACAAGACAGCAGGCATTGAATAAGTAAACACATGAACAAATCACAAATTGTGGTATGTGCTAGAAAACAAAAGGAACAGGATGCTATGTGAGAGAATAAAAGGGGAAGCCTACATTACGGTAGGTAGTCAGGGAAGGACCCTCTGAGGGGGTGCCACGTAAGCTGAGACCTGAAGAAATAAGGCAGCCATGGGAGAATGGGGGAATGCACCCCAGGCAGAGGGGGCAGTATGTGCAAAGGCCCTGCACAGGAGTAGGGTTGAGCGGGTGAAACCCAGGAGCTCAAAAAGGCCTTGTGGCTGAGGCATCATGAACAATGCAAAAGTGCATAGGTGGTCAGAAGGCCAGATTCATTTAAGGCTTTGCATCCTATATTAAGCAGTCTGGACTTCATTCCCATGTGCAATGTGGAGACATGCTGACCCTTACAGAACCTCATTAAAAACTCTGCATCGAACCTCTGGCTAAAGAAGGCCTGTTGTCAGCCTTGAGCCAAATTAAACACAGTCATATGTTTTGAGAAAGTATAGTGTATCTCTTTCAATATTTTTTTCAAGGCCAGGCATGGTGGCTCACACATGTAATCCTAGTGCTTTGGGAGGCTGAGGTAGGATGATCTCTTGAGGCCAAGAGTTTGAGACTGACTGAGCAACACAGTGAGACTCCATCTCTACAAAAAAAAAACACAGTTACCCAGGCATAGAGGTGTGTGCCTATAGTCCCAGCTACTCAGGAGGCTGACATGGGAAGATCACTTGAGCCCAGGACATCAAGGCTGCAGTGAGCCAAGACTGCACCACTGCATTTTAGCCTGGGCAACAGAGCAAGACCCCATCTCAAATATATATATGCATATACATATTTAAAATGCAAATTATATACCCTGTATGAATATCATACAATTGGTATGGCATCTGCTTCTGTGTTTAATATGTTACAGGAGTGTCTCATATCATTGAATAGTCATCTACAACAGGACTTTTAATGACTTCATAAAATTTTCAGGCCTGGAGTGGTGGCTCACGCCTGTAATCCCAGCACTTTGGGAGGCCGAGGCAGGCAGATCACCTGAGGTCGGGAGTTCAAGACCAGCCTAACCAACATGGAGAAACTTTGTCTCTATTAAAAATACAATATTAGCTGGGCTTGGTGGTGCATGCCTGTAATCCCAGCTACTCAAGAGCCTGAGGCAGGAGAATCACCTGAACCTAGGAGACAGAGGTTGGGGTGAGCCGAGATCACACCATTGCACTCCAGCTTGGGCAACAAGAGCAAGACTCCGTCTCAAAAAAAAAAAAGTTCAGTATGAATGTTCCATAATGAATTTAGCCTATCTCTTATTAGACATTTGAGTCTAATAGCTTAAATAATAGCTTAGTAACAATGTAACAATATAAATAACTCAATAATAAATAACTTAAGTAACAATGCATAGAATTTACTTGTACAACCTTTGCACTTATGTATCTGATTATTCCCTTAGGAAAAACTCCTAGAAACGAAATTGCTAGGCCAAAAGAGTAAGCCTGTTTTTATGATTGGATCAAAACCACTAAGTTACCAACTTTCACACTGTGAGTGAAATTTGAGAGTGGCCATTTCAACAGGAGTTCTGTTTTCAAATGGCGTGCATCAGGCTGCAGAGAAAATGAGATGTTACTTAAGCCCACTTGGGTTGGAATCTTGAGTCTGGCCTCATAAGCTTCGGGTACTGCCAGTAAGATACTTGACCTTAAGGATTCAGTTTCCTCATCTGTAAAATAGGGGAGATAATAGTATTTGCCTCACTGGATTGATGCAAAAATTGAGGCATGGAAAGCATTTAATATGGTATCTTCCCCAAGTACGCACTTAATGAATATTAATTCTTTAGTTCTTTCTCTCTTTTTTATTCTGTGTGTGTGTGTGTGTGTGTGTGTGTGTCTTATGGGTGTGAATTTGGACACGCTTTTGAACAAATGGATAAAGGAAAATCCCTGTCTTCATTATCACATCTTTCAGGCATTTAATGAAGTGTTTACCCACTTTCTCCTGGTAACTAAGAGTGTAATCTTCATATTCAAAAGTGAAATTGTTCCTGCATAGATATTTGCTTTTAAAGGAGAAGACAGGTCATTTTTGGCTAACACTGGGCTTAGGAACTATCTGTTTTGCACTTAGATATTTCATTATTTGTTCATATTATGAGCCTAAAAAGTGACACGGGAGTAAGAGCCCCTAAATTCCTGGGTTTGAAGGCCGGCTCTTGCCACTCACAGGTGGCTTGGCTTTGGGTAAGTTGCTCACACTCAGAGCCTCATTTTCTCCTACTTTCATATGAGATTATAATACCACCTCTCAGTGTGGCTTTGAGGATTAAATGAAATTAACATAAGCAAGAGTACTTACCCTCTGCTGTATAGGTCAATAAATGTTCAAGCCAAATCTCTTACCCACCTCCCAAGCAATGAATAGTGAAGAACTGGGCACATAAATCTCCCACATTCATGAGAAAAGACATCTGCTTTTAGGGTAGCTCAGTCTTTTATTTCTGCAGTGATCTATTGCCTCTCTCCTTTCATACACTGTCTAAAAAAATCACAGTGACCCTGACTTATAATCAATATGAGAAAACATAAGTGATAAGGACACTGATGAATCTCTTGACACATTGCAGCGTTGTTTGAATGAGATCGACCCCCAATTTTCCTCCTTTGCCAACCTAGAAAAACTCTGAAATGTTGAAGAAGTCCCAGGCAGCCAGTAGCCCAACAAAATGAAATGTGGAAGGAGTGCCTGAGTTCATGGTGGTCCTAAGAAAGTGTCAGCAAACAGAATCGCTGGTTTCTGGAGTGTGCTGTAAAAGGTATATTCAGTCCTGCTGGTAGTGATGGCGTTGTTGTTACCATGCTGGAACCAACTTGAACTTGAACATATATAGATTTTATCTGGGGTGGGAGGAGGTAGCAATTAGGGTAGGAAAAAAGCCTAGATAATTAGAAAAAGCTTGGGAAGATCAGAAGTTTAAAAGTCATAGCTCAAATGGGATTTTGAGATTTTCTTCTTTCTTGCTTTCTTTCTGTTTCTTTCTTTCCCTTCCCTCCCTGCCCCATGCCCCTTCCCTCCTTTCCTCCCTTCCTCCTTCCTTCCTTCCCTCATTCCTTCTTTTCTTCCTTCTTCCTTTCCTTTCCTTTCCTCTCCTCTCCTTTCCTGTCTCTCTCTTTCTTTCCTTCTTTCCTCCCTCCTCTTTCTCTCTCTCTTTCTTTCTCTCTCTTTCTTTTTTCTTTCTCTTTCTTGTCTTTCTGTCTTTCTTTCCCTTCCTTCCTCCCTCCCTCTTTCCTTTTCTTTCTTTCTTTCTTTCTCTTTCTTTTCTCTTTCTTTCTTTCTTTCTTTTCCTTTCTTCCTTCCTTCCTTCCTTCCTTCCTTCCTTCCTTCCTTCCTTCTTTCTTTCCTTCCTTCCTTCCTTCCTTCCTTCCTTCCTTCCTTCCTTCCTTCCTTCCTTCCTTCCTTCTTTCTGTCTGTCTCTGTCACCCAGGCTGGAGTGCACTTGTGCAATCACAATGCACTGCAGCCTCAAACTCCTGGGGCTCAAGCCATCCTCCCACCTCAGTCTCCCAGGTAGCTGAGACTAAAAGTGTGTGTCACCATGCTCAGCTAATTTTCTTTTTTTAGAGACACAGTCTCACTATCTTGCCCAGGTTACTCTCAAACTCCTGGCCTCAAGTGATCCTCCTGCCTTGGCCTCCCAAAATGCTGGAATTACAGGCATAAGCCACCATGCCTGGTTGAGATTTTGAAATTTTCTAAGTTTTTTTTAATTCTCATTACTTCTGGAAATCTGTTCCTTCCACCTCTGTAAACAGGTACAAATCCTCAAATTTCAAGTTCTGAAGGTATTAGCTAGAGGCTGGGCCTTGGGGCTTATTGATCCCTGCAGCTGGCTTGCTGCACTCCTCCTGGGTGTCTAACAGGCATCACGAACCTCTCCATCGCTGTAGTGAGAACTCCATCGTTGCATTAATTTGTGAACATTTATTGGGCTCCTGGTATGTGTCAGTTATGGAGACAGAAAGATGAATAAAATATGGGCTTTCCCCTCAAAAGTTTGTGTCTACTGGATCATAATGATCTATTGCTGCAGACTAGCTCTTGATTTCCAACGGTGCATTGGAATACCACCCTCATTCAAAAACACTTGGGAAATTGTTCTCTTCTGAAAGAGATGTTTACACGTGTATGTACGTGTATACTATATGTGCATATTTATATATTTATATGTATGTATGTGTATATGTGTATGTGTGTACGTATATATGTATACTTGTATGTGTATGTGTGTATGTATATACATACACACACACACACACACAGACACACACGCATACCTTCGCTATCTCCTGCTATTTTTTTTTTTTTTGAGACAGAGTCTTGCTCTGTCACCCAGGCTGGAGTGTAGTGGTGTGATCTCAGCTCACTGCAACCTCCACCTTGTGGGTTCAAGCGATTCTCCTGCATCAGCCTCCTGAGTAGTTGGGATTACAGGCATCCACCACCACCCCCGGCTAATTTTTGTATTTTTAGTAGAGACAGGGTTTCACCATGTTGGCCAGGCTGGTCTCGATCTCTTGACCTCAGGTGATCTGCCCACCTCGGCCTCCCAAAGTGCTGGGATTGCAGATGTGAGCCACCGCCGGGCCTAAACAACCTTTTAAAAAATGTCCTCAAGTCTAACTTATGGTTTGGAAACATATCTCTAATTGGGTTTCCTATAATGTTTTATATTCCAGTGTTGTACTCTAGGTCAGCAGTCCCCAACCTTTTTGGCACCAGGGATCAGTTTCGTGGAAGATAATTTTTCCACAGACCAGGGGGTGGAGTGGGGGGGATGGGATGGTTTCGGGATGAAACTGTTCCACCTCAGATCATCAGGCAGATCATCAGTTAGATTCTCATAAAGAGTGTCCAACCTAGATCCCTCGCATGTGCGGCTTACAGTAGAGTTTGCGCTCCTATGAGAATTTAGGTTCTCCTGCCGCAGCTGATCTGAAAGGAGGCGGAGCTCAAGCAGTAATGCTTGCCTGCCCACCACTCACTTCCTGCTGTGTAGACAGGCCCCTAATAGGCCACGGATGGGTACCCATCCATAGCCCTGGGCTTGGGGACCCTTGCTCTAAGTCATTAAAATTTCTAAATTATTCTCATAGTTTTGAAATGCATTATAACTTTTGTATAATTATAACCTATAACTTCATAAAAACTGTAATCTTATAACCTCCTAAGTATTCTTTTGTAAAACTATTCCTTTTATTCTCAGAAAATTTTTGTACAATAGATAAACTCATAGGAAAATTAAAGACTCATCGTCTGTCACATAATCAAAAACATTTTATCCAGCTACCTTATTTACTATTTTTGTGGATTTTAATAATGTTTATTTAATATTTTTGATTTTTTTCTAGGTGATGCATGTCATTTGCAATTAATGACAATGAAAGTCAGTTATTTTCTAAACTTTATCTCTCTTATGTTTATGTTTTGTTGCATTGTGTAGAACAGGGTGGCTGGATGATTCTTTGTCCTGGGAGCTGTCCTGTGTGTTGTAGGATGTTTAGCAGCATTCCTGGCTTCTATCTGAGAGTGCCAGTGGCACCCTGCTCCCCAAAGTTGTGACAACCAAAAATGGTTCCGGACGTTGACAAGTGTCCCTTGCGAAGCAGAATTTTCACCATTTAGGAACCACTAATCTATACTTTTCTTTTCTTTTCTTCTTCCTCTTCTTCTTCTTCTTCTTCTTCTTCTTCTTCTTCTTCTTCTTCTTCTTCTTCTTCTTCTTCTTCCTCTTCCTTCTTCTCTCCTCTTCTTCTTCTTCTTCTTCTTCTTCTTCTTCTTCTTTTTTAAGATGGAGTCTTGTTGTGTCGCACAGGCTGGAGTGCAGTGGCATGATCTCGGCTCACTGCAACCTCCACCTCCCCAGTTCAAGCAATTCTCCTGCCTCAGCCTCTCAAGTAGCTGGGATTACAGGCATGAACCACCACGCCCGGCTTCTTGTATTTTTAGTAGAGATGGGGTTTCACCATATTGGCCTCAAACTCCTGACCTTGTAATCCACCCACCTCGGCCTCCCAAAAGTGCTGGGATTACAGGCATGAGCCACCACGACCAGCCTAATCTGTACTTTCCAAAACCCTATGTAATAATAACAGTGATATATGGCCATCCACAGTTTGTTTTGTATTTTACAGGTTATAAATGCTTCTGGCATTTTTCCATTAAATATACCAGATTAGCACAGGCAGTCTTTGTGAAATCAAGGAAATAGAATTTTACTCTTACTTTAAAACAAATAAAATGTTAAACTGCAACATGTATTCATTGGTGACAATGCAGGATAAGTTCCTGGTGGTCTAAAATAATTAGTACAATTTAGTGGACCCCTTGAGACCAAGGCTGTGTGTGTGCACATGCATGTAGGTGCACACGTGTGTGTGAATGTGTGTGCCAAGGAGCTGGGTAGGGAGTGTTATGTATCTCTTGACTCTGGACACTTGAATTGTAGAAGCAGAAAAGAGTATGTGCTGAGAGAAAGGGCTTTTTGCACTGTGAAGGAAAGGAAACCAAATATTAGATTATTGTTGTAACTGAGAAATAGCCCCTAGGTATTTTGAGTAGATGAATTCTTTAGCCACTGCTTTCAAATAGTAATTTATAGCTCTTCTTTTTTTCCTGAACTCATTTTTATTAGGCTTCTGCTTTCAACATTTCAAATACAATAATGAAGTTAAGAGTCGCTGTTATTAGCTTCCAATGGCCTTGCGAAATCTGCTTCTATGACGGAGGTGATGATGGCCAACTTGGCAAGAAGCTGCAGGGTTATGCTCACACCTTCAAAAACAGACCAGGGCTGAGGCCATAGACAGACGGCACAGGTGAGAGGAAGCATAAATTCTACAGCTTAGCCACTCTGACTCCACTTGGCCTGAATGGGCCTCCCTCCGTGGAGGGGTCTGAGGCCCCTTGGGCTGGCGGATTTATGTCAGTGAAAGCCGTGTAGTAGAAAGAGATTAAGAACGCTTTCAAAGGGTGCTTGAGTGGGTTGCTCCTCCATCTGAGCAGCCTGGGACACAGAGTTCAGTCTGTGAGGACCTGGGTTGGTGCCAGCGGAGGGAGTAGGGCAGGCCTGAGGAATGGAAGGTCACTGGCAAGTTGGGTGTTGTGATAATTATATTCTTGTTTCCTTGAAGGTACCAGCGTCCTTGATTTTCCAGCTTCAAAGTGAACTGCCTCTGAAGTCGGGGGACATTCACACCTGCTTTGCTGCAGTTGATTTCTGCCTTCCTGGCTGCAGACTCAACAAGACAATGCATCTGTTGACATTTTCAAGGCCATATTCATAAACCAGGCATGGGAAGATTCCCTTCCACCTTTTCTTTCTAAGAGAAAATAACAAGGTTTGTGTGTTCAGTGAGAATTCAGCAACGAATCCAATTTAATGGTTTTACCTTAAATTCAGATGCTTTATGAATCAGGTATTCTAAATCATCAACACCACCACTCTTACCTTCTCTCCCTCCAATTCTCACCTCCTCCCTAAACAGACAATCAGAGGACCAGGTCTAGTAATCACTAGAAGTGTCAGTGTACAATACACCTGGAATGGCTTTTTCCTTTATTTTTCCTACCTCATTCATCTCCAGAGAAGCTGTGCCAACAATGGTTAAGAAGTATAAGCACAACTCTGCCTTTCATATGTTCCCTATAGCACCTAGCTTCCTATGAGACCTCGAGAGAGGGCCTTGTGTGTCTACTGGGTGCAATGAATATGATCTAAATGTGGAATTTCCCCCAGCTAAACACACATATCTGCTGCCTCCCCTCCCCAACTTCTCACTGGCCATCTGAACCCTCCTATCATTAAATGGGCAAATTTAAAACCATATTTTCATGTAAGAATTCCATTTGTTACAGATCAAATGACTGGTTTCTGACACTTAAAACCTTCCCAAGAAGTAAACTAGATATTATGCATAGGTTTCTGGATCCTGCCCTCTGATGTTTTTCTGCTGTTGCTATCAGTTTTATAGACTACACTTTTCTTCCTAGGCACAAGCAGGTTCTGGTCAAAACCTAGAAATTGGAGAGAGGGAAATATTCTCTATTTTTCTGCCTAGTTCTTGTTCTGACCATGACAGTGATAAACAGCGATTCCATATACAAAATATTTCATAATTATGTTTGACTTTTACTCTGAGATTGTACGAATAGACACTATTATGTTGATGAATTCCGAATTTAGTGACATAAATAAAGTCTTTTCACATTGAAAGAAGACTCGCGGCCAGGCGTGGTGGCTCATGCCTGTAATCCCAGCACTTTGGGAAGCCAAGCCGGGCGGATCACTTGAGGTCAGGAGTTCAAGACCGGCCTGGCCAACATGGTGAAACCCTGTCCCTACTAAAAACACAATAATTAGCGGGGCATGATGGCGGGCGCCTGTAATCCCAGCTACTTGGGAGGCTGAGGCAGGAGAATCATTTGAACCTGGGAGGCAGAGGTTGCAGTGAGCTGAGGTCACGCCACTGCATTCCAGCCTGGGCAACAGAGCAAGACTTCATCTCAAAAAAAAAAAAAGACTCGCAGCTGGGAGCAGTGGCTCACACCTGTAATCCCAGCACTTTGGGAGGCTGAGGCGGGCAGATCACCTGAGGTCAGGAGTTCGAGACCAGCCTGGCCGACATGGTGAAACCCTGTCTCTACTAAAAATAGAAAAACTAGCCTGGTGTGATGACGCATGCCTGTAATCCCAGCTACTTAGGAGGCTGAGGCACAAGAATTGCTTGAACTCAGGAGGCAGAGTCTCAGTGAGCTGAGATCACACCACTGCACTGCAACCTGAGCAACAGAGCAAGACTCTGTCTCAAAAAAAAAAAAAGAAAGAAAGAAGACTCACCCCTACCTCTGTCTCTCCTTTCTCTCTCTCTCTTTTTCTGAGAGTTTTCCACTGCCTAGAATCAAGGGTAATGACTGCCATGACACCTAGATGGGAACAAAAGCTCTATCCTCCCAACTCACCTCCTGTCTGTCACCTGGGACCTCAGCATTCTGAACTCTTGCCTGTGATTTAATGAGAGGCCCAGTGGTGCAGCCCAGGTGCTGTGTCTCATACCCTCGCCAATTGCCAAGGGAACATTTAATCTGTTGACTATATTCAGTTATGCTAGTCTGGCAAACATACCTGGAGCTGTAAATTATTTAAATGATTAATTTATTTGGTGTAGAAGGCACTCTCTTATACCTTAGCTGTCTAATAGCAAAAGATAAAAAACCACTTCGTTTGCAAATCATAAAAACCTTAACAGACTTGTGCCTTAAGCAGTAAAAGAGATCTCTCTGACTTAAAAGTATAACAGGGGTCCAAACCAGCAGTGTTAACACTTTATTTCTCTTTGAGAAAAATTATGATATAAACCTGACTGGACCAGAGGGGGAATGGGAAACGAACACCTTCTATCGGCTGCTGACGGACAACCAGTTTAAAGGGAGCACAAGGTAAGTTGTGAATGAGAAATGGGGGGCACAGCAGGGACCCCACTATTACCATGTACTAACCAGTGGCCTAGAGGAAGAAGTTTAAAACTGTAGAAAGTTTTGATGCAAAAGTAATTGCGTTTTTTGCCATTGAAAGTAATGGCAAAAACCCCAATTACTTTTGCACCAACCTAATGTAACTTAAACCCTGTTAGTACACAAACATACTACCTAATAGTGAAATATATCATTGTTTTGCTTATTGACCTCATATTCAGTACATTTCATTAAAAAAGAAACTGAGTATATGTTTCATTAAAATAGAAACAAACAACAGAAACAAATGATCTTACGGAATGACTGGCCACTACAGCATGAGATTAGGGACCCAATCTTCCACTATTTCACTCAGCACTTTTTTTTTTTTTGAGACCAAGTCTCGCTTTGTTGCCCAGGCTGGAGAGCAGTGGCGTGATCTCGGCTCACTGCAACCTCTGTCCCCAGGTTCAGGTGATTCTCCTGCCTCAGCCTCCCAAGTAGCTGGGACTACAGGCACCCACCACCATTCCTGGCTAATTTTTGTATTTTTAGTAGAGACGGGGTTTCACCATGTTAGTCAGGCTGGTCTCGAACTCCTGACCTCAAGTGATCTGCCTGCCTCGGCCTCCCAAAGTGCTGGGATTACAGGCATGAGCCACTGTGCCTGGCCCTCACCCATCCTCTTGATGAAAAAGGGTTGATTTGTAGCAAAAAATTAGCATAACCTATGGCAATACAAAAATATCAACTATGGGAACATAGAAATTCTTTGTGAAATTTTTCTTTTATACCTGCCTTTTTTTTTTTTTTTTGGAGATGGAGTCTCGCTCTGTTGCCTAAGCTGGAGTGCAGTGGCACAGTCTTGGCTCACTGCAACCTCTGCCTCCCGGGTTCAAGCAATTCTTCTGCCTCAGCCTCCAGAGTAGCTGAGACTACAGGTGCATGCCACCACACCCGGCTGATTTTTTCTATTTTAGTAGAGACAGGGTTTCACCATGTTGCCCAGGCTGGTCTCAGGCAATCCACCGATGTCGGCCTCCCAAAGTGCTAGGATTACAGGCATGAGCTACCACACCCGGCCTTATACCTGCCTTGTTTTAAAGCTACTTCTGAAATAAGGTGACATTATTGGGCTTTTGTTTATCATCATCCAATTTTTTTTTTTTTTTTTTTTTTTTTTTTTTTTAGTTTTTCTTCACCAGTGAGATGCAGCAGAGTTTTAACTATGAACACTGGCTCTGCAGTCTGGCTGCCTGGGTTTGAATTCTTGACTACATCTGATTGGCTGTGTGACCTCATGCCTGTAATCCCAGCTACTTAACTTCTCTGTACTTGTTTCTCATCTGCAAAATAGGGACATTATCTTCTTTGTACTTCTTTACTTCTTGGGTAGTAAAGTACTTAAAACAGTGCATGACACATGATAAATGTGAAGTATGCCTCGACGCATGTTAACTTATTGTTGCGAATCATCTACTATGTGCTTTGCAGTGATTTCGTTATAATAAGAAATTCTATGAGGTAGTTATTATTATTCCCATTTTATTGAAGGAGGAGTTTACTTCAAGCCCCACAGCTAGAAATAAGCAGAGGTTAATTTGGAACTCAGGTCTGTATGTCTCTGTGGCAGGTCCGGATCCCCAAGAAGCAGACTGTGAGACAGAGATCTCTGTGCAGGGAGTTTAGTGGGGAGTGCTCCAGGCAACACCTGTGGCTGGAGGGAAAAGCTGAGCTGCAATGTGTTGGGAGCGGCCGCAATGAAGGCCTCGGCCTACCTTGCAGGAGCTCTGGCACGGGCGTGACCCTTCAGAGTTGGAGCCATTGGGACAAGAGGCCAGTGGTTAACCAACCCTTCCACTGAATCTTCAGTCCTTGGATGTAGGCTGCCCCAGAAGGGTATGTGGCTTTGGGCAAAGCAGCTCCTTTCAACCAAGGGCTAGCTCCAGCGAGGCTCTTAATTGCCAAGGCTCCTAGCAGCTGCAGGCACAAGGCTTCAGTCTCACAGGGGAATGTGAGCAGTGTATCACAGTGTCCATATGCCCCTGCAGCTTAGGGGGAAGGTGTTCAAAGTAAGCTCACGGACCATGGGTGGTGTGATGACTGCTCTTTTTGTCCTGAATCTCTCAGACCCCACCATGTCAGGCAGTCTAGGAAGCACATGGATGGACTACTGTTTCTGTAAACTACAGAAAGTGCGTGACTCACGCCTGTAATCCAACCAGTTTGGGAGGCCAAGGCGGGTGGATCATGAGGTCAGGAGATCGAGACCATCCTGACCAACATGGTGAAACCCCGTCTCTACTAAAAATACAAAAATTAGCCGGGCATGGTGGCACGTGCTTGTAATCCCAGCTACTTGGGAGGCTGAGGCAGGAGAATCGCTTGAACCCTGGAGGTAGAGGTTGTAGTGAGCCGAGATCGTGCCACTGCACTCCAGCCTGGCAACAGAGCAAGACTCTGTCTCAAAAAAAAAAAAAAAAAAAAAAAAGAAAAGAAAAGAAAAGAAAATGTGCTTGATGACTTGAAATAGGCACAGCAGCTGTTAACCAACACCAAAGACAAGTAAATCACCGGCAGACCCTGGATGCCACAGTTTATATTCTCTTCATAGCTGATGCTTGGTCATTTACAAAATGCTTAAATAGCCCAAGTTCTAAAAATTCAATCTCCGTAGTATTTTTTATGGCATATGTCATAATCTAGAGACTAGAATCACAGAATTTTAAGACTGGAAGGAGACTGAGAAATCTAACCCCTTCATCTGAGTCGGGGTGGAGGGGAGTGATTTCGTCAAGGTCACACAGCAAGTTAATAGTTACACACAATGGGATTGGGATCATAAGCATGAAAATTGATATCTCAAGTAGAGGTTAGCTGTTTGCCAACTGCAAAGAAATTATAAAAACAAATTCTTGGCTGAAAACTTGAAAGGATAGGTTTGGAATGTTATCTTAATGCACATTACAATCTTGAAGTTTCTTGTCATATCCAAGATAAAGTACTGTGTTTATATTTTATTCATTTCCATGCAAAATGGCTTCTAAAATGAAATGCCAAGAATTCTCACTGACATGGTGTGGTTTGCATTTCCTTGACTATATTTTGTTTCTCTTTGGCAGGAAGATATTTTTATGATTAAAATACTCTTCTACTCTTAGTACTGTAGTTTTCCCCCATATATTTGATCCAATCACATAAATACTGTACAGTGTTGGAAATCTTTAAATAACCTATTTCAGATTTGAGAGTAAAGTCTTATCTTTGAAATACTTTCAGAAAACACATCAGACATATGGGGCTGTCGGGTTTAAAACAGTACCACCAATTTTATAGTTACTTTTTATCTAAAGTGCAATATTCTCTGGCATATAGATATATCCATAACCTTGAAGATTAGTTCTCAGCCAAAAAAATAAAAGCTTTTAATTTTTCATTACCTCCTTTGTACACTACCTGGCTGGAGTTAGAGACATTTAAAAATCCCATATGATTGTTCAGCTTTTCAGAGTTGTTAACCCTTACATTTCCAGCAGAAAATCTACTGGACAACATTTAATTATTATTAACAATAGTAGTAGTTTAATACTGGAGCTTAGAGCACAGACTCGGGAGATATACTGCCTGTGGTCAAAACCCAGCTTCACCAGCTGTGTGACTTTGGGTAAGTTATTTAACTTCTACAAAATGGAAATGGTATTATCACTTGGCTCTTGTGGTTATTCTACGGATTAAATGAGGTAATATTACATGCAAAATGCTTAGAACCGAGCCTGCCCACAATAGCTCTCAGTTGACGCCCTATCATTAGAATTTGCTTTTTAAATTGTAGAGGACTGAATCTTTACAAAGAAAGTTAAAGATGAAATTTAAAAACTAGATGCACCTAAGTGATCGCGTTAAATTTTTTATTCTTAAAATGGAACTCTTTGGTGAAACAGAATCATAAGCCTAGACGGACCATGAGTTTAGATTTTAAAGGTTCATTTCACAACTTGAAACACATAATGAATGAGATGGCGAACTACCAATTTTTAACCAGAAGAAATTTGATTCTGGAAATCAAAACGGTGTTCTGATCGTAGGCTGTAGAAAATTATTCTCAACTGGCAGCTCCATGAAGCAGTAACTATGCCAAGTTTGCTCACCACTATATGCCCAGCCTTTTGCACACTGCCGTATAGTAGGAATTTAATATATGTGAAATCACTGAATGACTGAATGTAAGAGGCAAGGCCCTTAAATTCATAGAATTTCAGAGTCAGAAGGGGCTGCCTGCTGCTGATATCACAAATAATGAACCTGAGAATAAATGACTTAAAACTAACTATGTGGTTAGCTGGTAACAGAACCAGAATCCAAAAGAAAGAAAAAAAAAAAAGGGAGAGAGAAAGAGAGCCGGGTGCGGTGGCTCACGCCTGTAATCCCAGCACTTTTGGAGGCCAAGGCAGGTGGATCATGAGGTCAGGAGATTAAGACCAGCCTGGCCAACATGATGAAACCCCACCTCTACTAAAAATACAAAAAATCAGCTGGGCGTGGTGGTGCGCACCTGTACTCCCAGCTACTCAGGAGGCTGAGGCAGGAGAATCGCTTGAACCTAAGAGGTGGAGGCTGCAGTGAGCTGAGATCCCGCCACTGCACTCCAGCCTGGGTGACAGAGTGAGACTCTGACTCAAAGAAAAAAAAAAAAAAGAAGAAAAAGAAAAAAAGAAAAGAAAAATTTTGCCCTTGATATTTAATGCCACTGAACACCCAACAGTGTTCAGGGGGTATATTTTATGTTGTGTATATTTTACCACAATTTAAAATTTTGAATACAATACCAAACAATTTTGTTCTGAGTATTCTGATATATGTGTTATAACAAGAAATAGACATAGCATTTACTACCATAAAAAAAATAGTTTTCCATGTTGAGGCACCACAAGCGGTGTTCTGCAGAGGGAGGGCCAACGGAGGATGGTTTTGAGGAGATGAGTTTAGGAGAAGCGACGCCTGGTCAGGGAAGAGTGCAGATTCCTCTAGATGGGATCTGCCGCCTGCTTCTGAACAGTGGCTGGATGGACAGCACCTAGGGGGGAGAGGCTGCATGCGCTCCCACAGACGCCTAAGGCCAGCCTCCCCAAAGAGTCCTTCCCTGGCCCTAGGCGAGGTACAAAAGTGCCCGCTCAGCCTGGAGGAGAGGCACAGATTTCACCTCTTTTTGTGCATCGCTAATAATCAGCTCCTAGAGCAGGGCCTGACATGTGGTAAGAATTCAATACATATTTATTAGCTAAATGAATGACGATGGCAAAGCAGGGCTTTATGTTATATAAAACCTCTGGACTTCTGCACTAGCCTGTGGACTGGAGAGAAGGGAGGTAGACGGTTAACTTTCTCAAGAACCTGGCAGGATGAGGACTTGGAGTCAGACTTAGGTTGATTTATGGAATATATAATAATGACATTTTAGAGTTGGAGTGTGCACTGAGCTATGATTGTGCCACTGTACTCCAGCCTGTGTGATAGAATGAGACCCTGTCTCTAAAAATAAAAAATTTAAAACAGCTTTTCTTGCTCACCTGAGAGCCTTTTTTTTTTGAGATGGAGTTTTGCTCTGTTGCCCAGGCTGGGGTGTAGTGGCACGATCTCGGCTCACTGCAACCTCTGCCTCCCGGGTTCAAGTGATTCTCCTGCCTCAGCCTCCTGAGTAGCTGGGATTACAGGTGCATGCCACCATACCAGGATAATTTTTTTGTATTTTTAGTAGGGACGGGGTTTCACCATGTTGGTGAGGCTGGTCTTGAACTCCTGACCTCGTGATCTACCTGCATCGGCCTCTCAAAGTGCTGGGATTACAGGCGTGAACCACCACGTCCGGCCTGAGCCTTTTGTTTTAAACTGACTATTCCCTTGCATCCTTCATAATATGTTCTATAACCCAGTCTTGCGGACAAATGGCAGACTTACCACTTAAAAAGGATTTTACACACTAACTTATGAGCAGCAAAGAATCCAGAGACATGTGAAGAGTAAGACACTGGCTGGGAGCAGTGGCTCACACCTGTAGTCCCAATACTTTGGGAAGCTGAGGAGGGGGATCACTGGAAGCCAGGAGTTCGAGACCAGGCTGGGTAGCATAGTGAGATCCTGTCTCTACAAAAAGAAAAAGAAAAAATTAGCCGAGAACCATAGCCGCCACCTGTGGTCCCAGCTACTCAGGAGTCTGAGGCAGGAGGCTCGCTTGAGCCCAAGAGTTCGAGGTTATAGTGAGCTATGATTATACCACTGCACTACAGCCTGGGTGACAAAGTGAGACTTTGTCTCTAAAAAAATTTTTTTAAAATAAACAATTAAAGAATAAGACATCCTCCTGACGGGCAGCCTTGGATGTGAATCAAGTCTGGGGTAGACCTAATAGGGTCCTGCACTTCTCTTACATGGACTTTGAGGCTATGGGTTGCGGGGGAGAGGGCTAGATGGTGATCCCAGGAAACTTGGGATCTCTTCTGCAAAACAGAGGGTTGAATATGATGGTCTCAAAGACAGGTTTGGGATTCAGCCTGTACACACTTGGGCTGGCCGTCCCCAGTGTCTCCAGACTGTGTGGTTTCTGATTGGTTCGGTATGTATGGTACAGTGGTTAAACATTTTGCATATCAGCCCTACTCTCAGGTCTCTTCCATGTGAGGACAAATCTCTTTCAGATCTTCAGAAGACAGAGGTAATCTGGCTTTCCAGAAACAGAATAATCACAGGAATTCATCCAAAGCATTGATTTATCCTGATTATAAACACTCCTATGATGACTCCAGGAGAAATTGCTATGTGCAATATAAAACTGACTTATCACTGGCTCTGTGCCCCAATTTTGCATTTTCTAACACTTCTAAACCTTTTCTCTCTTTATTGTAAAGTACTATTTTTTTTCTGGCTTCAAAACACGTGGACACCTTCCCCATCAATGTGGAAAAGAAGAATAGGAGGCTTGAACCTGGAGTTTCTAAGGGTCTCTCTTGGTGCCTCACTGTTCCTCCTTGGGAGAAAGCCAAACACAAAGAGAAGATGCGGAGCTGAGACAAAGCTAGGCAGCCAAGGAGCAGCGTTTTCTCACCTCTCCTTACTTCTGCCAGTGTTTCCTCCACCTGGAAAGTCCTGTCTGCACTCTTTCCCCTGGTTAGCGTCTAACGAACCCTCAACAACTCAACCTATGGTTATTCTGCTTCCATAATACTTTCACAAAATGAACTTACCATTTTCAAATATAAATATTTCTAAGTCTATTTCCCATCAGAACTCCTGAAGGGCAGAAACTGGGTTTGGTTCCCTGTGTGCCCCACTGCCCAGCACAATACCGGGCTCTCTAAGTCAGGTGTGCTAGAAATGAACATTTGCTCAGCCTCCCTGGTTGAGACCAACAATCCTATTAGAACACAGTTTGGGCCAGGTGCGGTGGCTCACGCCTGTAATCCCAGCACTTTAGGAGGCCAAGGCGGACAGATCACTTGAGGTCAGGAGTTCGAGACCACCTTGGCCAACATGGTGAAACGCTGTCTTTACTAAAAATACAAAACACTTTCAACTGTTAAGTTGGTTATATTGTAAATCTAATCACCGTACTAAAATGAAGACATTTGTTCTGGAGGGAAAGGCAACACAGAAAAGGGTTTTAAGTGTTCACTCTTGGGGAGGAAGAAGGAATGCACGGGCCTCTTTGGGCAGAGGCTGCCTGAGGGTCAGCAGTCTGTGGGCTTCCCTGAGCTTTTGCTTTCTTCAGGAATTGGCAGAAGGAGACCTTGGGGGGAAATTTTAAACTCATTTGATTGTGAGATATAACCCTCATACACAAAAATGCAGTCTAACAAGTTGTTATAAAGTTAGCCCCCATATCAAGAAGTATAATATGGCTAACCCTCCCTCAAAGCTTCTCCCATGCTCCTGGAGATAACCATTATCGTGGCTTTTACGAGAATCACATTTTTGCTTTTGAAAACAATAATTTAGCACCAAAGTTTGCATCTAGATAGAATCTGGCTTTGAGCTTTATATAAATGGGAGGAATGCATTCTTCGTCTGTGTCTGGCTTCTTTTGCTCAACCTTGCGTTTGTGAGAACCATCCACCTTGCGTGTAATTGCAATTTAGATTCATTGCAGGGCAGTATTTTTTTTATTTGTCCGTGTACTGTTGATGGACATTTAAATTGTTTCTAGCTTGGGGATGTTACTAATAAGCCTGCTGGGAACACTCTTTTGCATGTATGCTGATGCACATGAACATTTGCTCACCCTCCCTGGTTGAGACCAAACAATTCTATTAGAACACAGTTAGGGCTGGATGCAGTGGCTCACGCCTGTACTCCCAGCACTTTGGAAGTCCAAGACAGGCAGATCAGTTGAGGTCAGGAGTTCGAGACCACCCTGGCCAACATGGTGAAACCTCGTTTGTACTAAAAATACAAAAATTAGCCGGGTGTGGTGGTGTGTGCCTGTAATCCCAGCTACTCAGGAGGCTAAGGCAGGAGAATCGCTTGTACTTGGGAGGTGGAGGCTGCAATGAGCCGAGATCATGCCACTGCACTCCAGCCTGGGCGACAAAGCAAGACTCTGTCTCAGAAAAAAAAAAAAAAAAAAAAAGAAAAAAGAAAAAGAAAGAACATAGTTTGAATCAAGGGTAGTTTAATGGCAAAATTAGCAAGATTTGTCACTTTTTCATTGATCCAATAAACACAAACCAAACTTCTATTACAAGAATAGCAAATGTGTGGCACAGGTTACCGCTCCTCATTTTTGCACTCAGAGCAGACATCACTAGTTTATAAGGGTGTCCTTTCCTGTTGAATCTGGATGTGGCTTCAGAATCCTTTGCAACATAGCCCTCAAGGCAATCACTGCCAGGGATCAGAGATGGGTCATGTGATTGTTAATTTTGGGGTCAGTCAAATGGTGTCAAATTGGCTAGGCCATAGTACCCAGATATGTGGTCAAACATTATTCTGGAAGTTTCTGTGAAGGTTTTTTTTTAAATTTTTTATTTTTTGAGATGGAGTCTCACTCTGTCGCCCAGGATGGAGTGCAGTGGTGCGATCTTGGCTCACTGCAACCTCCACCTCCCGGGTTGACGCCATTTTCCTGCCTCAGACTCCCAAGTAGCTGGGACCACAGGTGCCTGCCACCACACCCGTTTAATTTTTTTGTATTTTTAGTAGAGATGGGGTTTCACCATGTTAGCCAGGATGGTCTGGATCTCCTGACCTCGTGATCCACCAGCATTGACCTCCCAAAGTGCTGGGATTACAGGCGTGAGCCACTGCGCCCAGCCCTGTGAAGGTATTTTTTTAGGTGAGACTAACATTTAAATTAGCAGACTTTGAGTAAAGCAGATGACCTTCCATAACGTGAGTGGATTTCAGCCAATTAGCCTTAAAAAAAAAAAAAGACTGACTTCCCCCGAGGAAGAAATAATTCTGCCAACAGACTGCCTTTGAACTGAAACTGCACCCTTTTCCTGGGTTTTTCAGCCTACAGTCTGCTGTGCAAATTTTGGACTTAATGGCCTCCACAATTATGTGACCCAATTGCTTAAAGTCTCTCTTCTCATATGTATACATACACATATAAACATGGACACAACCCCGCCCCCTGCCACACAAACACACACACACAAGCATCTTGTTGGTTCTGTTTCTCTGAAGAACCCTGACTAGTGCAGGTGGCATACTATTTGCAAAAGATTGGTGGCAAAGGAACAGAAAGTCTCTTAAGCTAATTTAAGTAAAGGGGATACTTTTGAAATAAACACATGTTTTGTTTGTTGTGGTTTTTTTAGGTCAAGATCTCACACCGTGGCTGAGCCTGGAGTGCAGTGGCATGGTCGTAGCCACTGCAGCCTCGAACTCCTGGCCTCAAGCAATCCTCCAACCCCAGCATCCCAAAGTGCTGGGATTATAGGCATGAGCCACCTTGCCTGGAAAGAAACACTTTTAGTATTCAATATTAACCTCAATCCCAATTCATTATAGCATCATTCGTATCTGAAATATTTTTCAAAATAAAAATCCTCTATATGTCCGTACAGTTTCTCCCCAGTTTCTGAGCGTCATCATTTGTTCTCAGCCAGTGAGAGTTAGAGCAAAGGAATGATCCTGTTCTCAGCCAGTGAGCATTAAGGCACAAGACTGCCACTGCCTCCAGCCAATAAGCTGAGCTCCACCATGGAAATTGAATGTGTCCCACATGGCTTACGGAACCATTAAGAAACAGGACTGCCACTGCCGCCAGCCAATGAGCTGATACTACAGCATGGGAATTGAATGTG
This sequence comes from Nomascus leucogenys, assembly GCF_006542625.1. NCBI lineage: Eukaryota > Metazoa > Chordata > Mammalia > Primates > Hylobatidae > Nomascus > Nomascus leucogenys. The sequence continues at coordinate 92,785,870 of NC_044395.1, read as the reverse complement.
TCCCATGTGGTTTGTGTTTACTCTGCTCTGGCTTCCCCTTCTTTTCTGGCCTCCCTTTCTTCCCTGGCCTCCCTTTGTGCCATCACTTTGGTGTCCTGGCAAACAGTTTTGACCCAGACTAATTGACTAAGGGATACGGACAATAATACTGGACCTATTGCAAAGAAGTAAAAGGGATAGTGTTATGCTGGATGTTATTAATAGCATGCAGTTTTTTCTTTTCTTTTTTTTGTTTTGTTTTTTTGAGACGGAGTCTCGCTTTGTCGCCCAGGCTGGAGTGCAGTGGCGCGATCTCGGCTCACAATAGCATGCAGTTTTTTTGAGAAGTTCTGGGTCCTCCAAGGCATCAGAGGAAGAAGCAGAGGGTCTAACTCAGGAAGCAAATAGGGGTAGGTGGGAGTCTTTTGATACCCATAGCGCTTCATACAGGTCAGTGCAGCTCAGAAAGACTGACCAACAATTGTATGAGCAAGAGCTGGAAATAATTATGGGAGGAAAATGGAAGAGTCATCGCCGGAATACGAGTCCTGGGTCACATCTGGTGACTGTGCCGGGTGGGCTCCTGTGGGTGGCTGCTGGAGACAGTGGGTATGACGGCCAGGCTCTGCTCTCTGTGACTGCGTTGTCTGTCTTGCTTCTTGTGCTTCTCTACCTCATTTTCCTCTTGGCAGGTCAGCCTTCTCGGCAGGGCTCTTGGTTCCTGCCACCCCATAGCATGGGCTTTGCTTTGGCTGAAGGTTACCACAGCAGGCATTGTTGCTGTCCTGCACAGATTCTCTGGTCCATCTTGGTTTTCAGCTGCAATAGTGGCAGACCATTTCCTGCAGGCTGGAGAATCCCCGCCCAAGCATCCACAAAGCTCTGCTTCTCTGTGAGCTTTCTCCTTGGCCAGGGGAACGTGCTGGGCTGCTGCAGCCACAACCAGTGGGGGAGGGGAGTCATTGGATAAATGCCCCAGTCTTTCTGTTCCCTGGTGGGAAAATTCTGAAGTGTGCCCCACATGCCTTCTCAGAGGGTCTCAAGAGGGATTAAGCCATCATTTCCCAAGGCTGTATCTGCTTGTTAATGCACCTTTTATTGGCTTTTGTCTTTTTCTCTTTCTACTTTCTGCTTCCTGGGACCACCTCCCAAACAGATTTCCTATACCGACATCCTTGTTTCAAGGTTGGCTTTTTTTTTTTTTTTTTGAGATGGAGTCTCACTCTGTTGCCCAGGCTGGAGTGCAGTGGCGTGATCTCGGCTCACTGCAACCTCCGCCTCCCGAGTTCAAGCGATTCTCCAGCCTCAGCCTCCTGAGTAGCTGGGATTACAGGCGCACACCACCACACCTGGCTAATTTTTGTATTTTTAGTAGAAACGAGGTTTCACCATGTTGGCCAGGGTGGTCTCGAACTCCTGACCTCAACTGATCTGCCTGTCTTGGACTTCCAAAGTGCTGGGAGTACAGGCGTGAGCCACTGCATCCAGCCCTAACTGTGTTCTAATAGAATTGTTTGGTCTCAACCAGGGAGGGTGAGCAAATGTTCATGTGCATCGGCATACATGCACAAGAGTGTTCCCAGCAGGCTTATTAGTAACATCCCCAAGCTAGAAATAATTTAAATGTCCATCAACAGTACACGGACAAATAAAAAAAATACTGTCCTGCAATGAATCTAAATTGCAATTACACGCAAGGTGGATGGTTCTCACAAACGCAAGGTTGAGCAAAAGAAGCCAGACACAGACGAAGAATGCATTCCTCCCATTTATATAAAGCTCAAAGCCAGATTCTATCTAGATGCAAACTTTGGTGCTAAATTATTGTTTTCAAAAGCAAAAATGTGATTCTCGTAAAAGCCACGATAATGGTTATCTCCAGGAGCATGGGAGAAGCTTTGAGGGAGGGTTAGCCATATTATACTTCTTGATATGGGGGCTAACTTTATAACAACTTGTTAGACTGCATTTTTGTGTATGAGGGTTATATCTCACAATCAAATGAGTTTAAAATTTCCCCCCAAGGTCTCCTTCTGCCAATTCCTGAAGAAAGCAAAAGCTCAGGGAAGCCCACAGACTGCTGACCCTCAGGCAGCCTCTGCCCAAAGAGGCCCGTGCATTCCTTCTTCCTCCCCAAGAGTGAACACTTAAAACCCTTTTCTGTGTTGCCTTTCCCTCCAGAACAAATGTCTTCATTTTAGTACGGTGATTAGATTTACAATATAATCAATTTAACAGTTGAAAGCCTAAAATTCATCCTCAGCAGAACTTGCAAGGCAGCTGCAAGAAAGATGAATGTCACTCATGGGATGAAAAGCCTAGAAGGTTTTCGGGGAAAGGTTCAGTAGTGTGTACATGCAAAGCCTATTCTTAGCAGAAGGCCCCGTTAGGGGATAGAGTGTTCATCTGTCTCATTATCAGCTGGAAGTGCCTGGGATAAGTGGACTTTGCAAGGCTCCCCATTGTTGTTCAAAATTCCTGGTATAAAGAGCAGGCTCTCACTCTCACGATCTGCCTTCCAAGATCCTAGGCTTAAAATTCAGAATTCAGCTTCAAGGGAGTTAGAGAAAAGGCAGAGTGATTTTAAGGGCAGGTGCTGGAGGTTTACTTTTGCCTCTTTTCATAGCTTTTAGTACTAAGAAATATGTGGTTCAATATGCTTTCTTCCCTCTGGAAAACAGATTCTACTCCCCTCCACCTCATCTCTGCCTGAAGAATAACAAATTTCATATGGAAACCTGCAAACCCGAGGAGAAACATGCAATGCTACAGACACCTCATGTTGGACTGGCTGTCACAGACCCTGGTTTGGGTCAGGCTGTTTAAACTTCTTTGGAACAAACGTTTATCTACAGCAGGGTCATTTTATAGATCCATTAAATCTACATTTTCTCTTGGGCTCCCTTCCCCAGCTCCCCTCAACCCTGCTCTAGTCACACACTTTAAAAACCCCCTTAAGCTCCCGAAATAAATCTCTATAAACTGCCAAGTATTCAATCAGGCTTTTACTGTATCTCTTTGCAATTAGAATAAATTTACTGCTTGGAGAGATGGGGGGAAATATGCAAGGTACTCCTTGGATAAATATACCGCAGTGAGAAACGTAGAGACTCTGTAAAAATTATCTTTGTGAATTCAACAAGAATCAAGGTCACGGGAACCGCTACATACCAGGGAACGTTAATTAATGGGCCTGCAGCTGGTGGTACCACTTGGATGCTCAGCTCCAGCTGCCTGCTCCATATTTCTCTTGTTTGCAGGACTATTCTTGGACCAGATCCCATCTCTTTTTTTCCTCCAAGTACAAAAAGTACATAAGTCTACTCTGGAAGAATGCCAACCTTTCAGAGAACTAAGGAAAGTGTTGTTTCTTCGCTATTTTTATCTCCTTTTAAAAGGAAGGACACTCTATCACCTCTGGAGCTGGATTACTTGTAATCAGCGTCCAAGTTGTGGTCTGAGGTCACTGTTCTGGCACCGCGTCTACAGGGAGATGTCTTGAATATGGAGAGCAGAGAGGGACACTTGTAACTTCTCCTCAAACTAAAACAGAAAACAGCAGAAAAGATATACCTATTTTCACTGACAACACGGTTTGCATTTTAGGCTGGGTTGGAGGCAAGGTAAAATGGCAACCAGAATGCACCCAGTGTCTCCGAGCTGCAGGGGGAGAGAGAAGGAAATAGGAGAGAAAGGAGAAAAGAGTCCGACAGAGGAGGCGGAAAGTGTTTCCAGGGTGAGGGTGGTTTATGCCATTTAAAGCTCCTGAAGACCATGCATGTAAACCACTCAGCACACTTAGCTGGGACACAGGTAGCTATTGTTAATTATAACAAAATTCCAGAGCGGAGGTACAAAAGAAGTGTTCAACATGGGCCCATCCTTGCACTGCCAGGAGACTGTATTTAGGCAGCGCATCATTCTGGTTAAGCACAGACTTCAGAGTCAGGAAGATCTGAGTTTGAGTCTCACACAACCACTGAGTAGCGATGACACAGGCAGCTTAATGAGCCATCTACCACTGCAACTTGCTCATCTGTAAAATAGGGCTAGGAAGTGTTTCTGCCTCCAGGCTGTTGAGAGGATAAAAGAGACACTGCATGTAAGACCTTTGGCACAGTGCGGGCACATTGGTAGTCTCCATAAATATTCATTATTATAATGGGTCTGTTATAACTGCTGTGTGGATATGGCAGCAAGAGAAGAATCAGGGAAAGAGTTTGCCTCTCTGAGCAGGTGAAGGTGGCTTCAGAAGAGCTGCTTTCGGAAGCTGTGAAAATGGTCTCACTTGTCTCTATTGCACCCAGCCTTGTTTTTCTTCTCATTTGGAAACTTTCTTTCCACTGGTGTTACAGAGTGGAGGGACTGGGCATTCTTCCACACAATGACAGACATGCAGATCTCACCCAGAAATCACAGGGAGAATGCCTGACTCTGCTTCTTTTCTTTTTTTTGAGACAGAGTCTCACTCTGCCGCCCATGCTGGAGTGCAGTGGCACGATCTCAGCTCACTGCAACTTCCAAATCCCGGGTTCAAGAGACTCCCCTGTCTCAGCCTCCTGAGTAGCTGGGACTACAGGCGCGTGCCACCATGCCCGGCTAATTTTTTGTATTTTCAGTAGAGATGGGGTTTCACTGTGTTAGCCAGGATGGTCTTGATCTCCCGACCTCATGATCCGCCCACCTCGGCCTCCCAAAGTGCTGGGATTACAGGTGTGAGCCACCGTGCCCGGCCTGACTCTGCTTCTTCAAGGAATTTTCCAGGTAGTCATTAGCCACGAACTCCAGACCCAGGGCCCGAGGATGGCTGTCCCACTCTACTCCTAAAACAAGGGGTCATGGTCCACTGGGGCAGGTTTCTTTATGAAGGAGACCCAGCTTCACTGAGCCCTTTTTTAAGGAAGGAAGAATGTTCTCAAAAATTGGAAATGTTCTCCATGACTACTTCCAAACTGTAAAATGATATTTGGGCCTTTTAAAAGACTTGAGAAATTTTCTGAAATTAAGGAATATGGATTTAAAGGAAGCCTTGAGGGATTAGATTTGTCTTCCTCTTTGAAGCATTTGAAACAACTTTAATCTGCTTTGAGAGTGCTATCCAATTTGGCGTGGCATTCTGGTAAAGTATTTTTGCCTTCTTCATGGAACTGATCCTTTTGTGCCCCCTTTTAAACACATTTGGAGAAATATTTACAGCACAGAGAAAAATTAAACTTGAATTTTAAGCACAGGACTATTCAGAGTGAAGAAATGCCTTCTAAAAGGCTTTAAAGACATTATTAAAGTTTTGTTTGACATATAAAAAATCAAACAAACACAAATCTAGTTATATGCAGCTACAATGATATGACTGTGAATTCTTGGGTTTGGGGCCTTCTATCCTATCATAAATCCACTATTATGATAAAAAGGTTATTCTCAAATAATAGCATTACTTTGGGAGACAGATGCTACAATTATTATTTTACTGACAAAGGAATTGGGACTCAGGGAGTTTGAGAAAAAAAAATGCCTAAGGAAGATGTAATATGGCAAGAAAAACGGGACTCTGGGTTTTGATCCCAATATCTTTTCCATATTGAGGTAGGAGGTGGGACTCAACTCCAGAGGCAGGGGTTGGACACTGGATCAATCTGGGCACTAGCTGAAACAGGGACTAGGCAAAAGCAGCTTTCTTTTTCTTTTTTCTTTTTTTTTTTTTTTGAGATGGAATTTTGCTCTGGAGTGCAATGGTGTGATCTTGGCTCACTGCAATCTCTGCCTCCCGGGTTCAAGTGATTCTCCTGCCTCAGCCTCCCAAGTAGCTGGGATTACAGGCATGCGCCACCATGCCCAGCTAATTTTTTGTATTTTCAGTAGAGATGGGGTTTCTCCATGTTGGTCAGGCTGGTCTCAAACTCCTGACCTCAGGTGATCTGCCCACCTCGGCCTCCCAGAGTGCTGAGATTACAGGTATGAGCCATGGCACTTGGTCCTTTTTTTTTTTTTTTTTTTTTTTTTTTAGACAAGAGTCTCACTCTGTCACCTAGGCTGGAGTCCAGTGGCGTGATCTCAGCTCCCTGCAACTTCCGCTTCCCGGATTCAAGTGATTCTCCTGCCTCAGCCTCCCAAGTAGCTGGAACTACAGGCATGCACCACTACACTTGGCTAACTTTTGTATTTTTAGTAGAGATGAGGTTTCATTGTGTTGGCCAGGCTGGTCTTGAACTCCTGACCTCAGGTGATCCGCCCATCTCAGCCGCCCAAAGTTACAGGCATGAGCCACCATGCCTGGCCAGAAGCAGCTTTCTATAAGACACACTGGCCAGTGTGCCATGTCAGTTTCCCATTGTCATGCTAATCTCCAGGTGTTACTGCCCCTTTCCATGGCAATGATGCAGGACCCAAAAGTTACCACCCTTTTCCTAGCAATTGCTGCATAAACCATCCCTTAATCCACATGTAATTAGAAGTAGGTATAAATATGACTGCAAAACTGCCCTGAGCTTCTACTCCCAGCACACTGCCTGTAGGGTAGGTAGCCGTGCTCTGCAGGAGCAGTCACAGAGCTGTAACACTGCTGCTTCAATAAGGCTGTTTCCTTCTATCCCCATCCCCCCATTGGCTCGCCATTGAATTCTTTCCTCCTGGTGGAAGCCAAGAACCTTTGTGGGTTAAGCCCCCATGTTGGGGCTCACCTGCCCTGCATCAAATATCTTTTTTTTTTTTTTTTTTGAGTCAGACTGTTGCTCTGTCACCCAAGCTGGAGTGCAGTCGCACGATCTGGGCTCATTGCAACCTCCACCTCCCAGGTTCAAGCGATTCTCCTCCCTCAGCCTCCTGAGTAGCTGGGACTACAGGCATGTGCCACCATGCCGGGCTAACCCCTGTTCTCCATCAATTGAATTCTCCAGCTTGATCCATACTCATTGTTATGACCTTGAGACACTATGGGAAGAAAGACTGAATTAAATTTGGTAGAATTGCTGTTATTATATTTTATTTTTAAGATAGAGTATTGCTTTATCACCCAGGCTGGAGTGCAGTGGTGCAATTATGGCTCACTACAGCCTCAACCTCTGAGGCTCAAGTGATCCTCCCACCTCAGTCCCCTGAGTAGCTGGAACTACAGGCACAGGTCACCATGCCTGGCTAATTTTTTCTATTTTTCCCTAAGAAAGGTTTCACTATGTTGCCCAGGCTGGTCTTGAACTCCTGGGCTCAAATGATCTACGTGCTTCGGCCTCCCAAAGTGCTGGGATTATAGGTGTGAGCCGCAGTGCCCATCTTGCTTTATGTTTTAATGTTCCATATATTCATTTATTCAACAAACATGGGCAGAAGCATTAGATAATTCAGAGAGCTCATTCCCTAGTCATTCTGAATCAGCAGGATTGTTTAATTGTGCTTTTCCCTCAGTTCAGTTCAGTACCCAAAACCAAAGCTGAATCCTCCTTCCTCATCCCGGCAGAAGCTCTAGCTCATGAAGAAACATGCTTCAGGCTGTTCTGAATTAGCTTGTGGATAGAATTATCCTCAGTGAGGTGACCTGCTGGCCCTGTAAAAGAGAGGAGGAGTGATCTGTTTAGGAAGACCTTTTAAAAATTGTCTTTTGGCAGTGTGGCTCAGATGGTAGAGAAATAGACTGAAGTCAGGGGTCTTGGGTTCTAAGCCTTTATTACTACATTGCTGGATGACTCTGGGCTTCCGTTTCTTCACTGTAAAATAAAGAGTTCAACTAGGGGATTTTGTGGCATGGAGAGCAGTGCCCTCTACTAACTGGTGCATGGGATAAAGGATGCTAATAAAATCAAATTAAGGTAAGGCTCCATAATCCTAAAGGCATATGATTCTTTACAGAGATTTAAAAAAATCCTAAGGATGCTAAGAGCTCTTCTCTCGGACCCCAGTCCTAGCTGTGATTTTTTTTCCTCCAAGTCAGACCTTCCTTGTACTCTGGGATTCTGGTAAAAGCCTCTCCCTCCTAAACTAGATCAGCTGTCAACCCTGTCCTTCCTGTAGGCCATGAGAACCTGGAGTTTTCCTCAGGGACTCAGAGCTGTAAACCTGGGCACAACTGGTAACATTCTTTTTTGAAACCCTGTCTCTATAAAAAATACAAAAATTAGCAGGGCATGGTGGTATGTGCTGTAGTCCTAGCTACTCAGGAGGCTGAGGTGGGAGGATTGCTTCAGCCAGGGAGGTCCAGGCTGCAGTCAGCTGTGATCACATCACTGCACTCCAGCCTGGGCAACAGAACGAGACCCTGTTTCAAAAACAAATAAACAAAAAACAATTACATGTAAATTAAGGGGCAGGTCAATGCAAACTGAGGTGCTGGTTATTTAGAACTTTCTAGGAAAGGGGCGGAGGGGCAGTAACTTCCAGGTTGTTGCCATGGAAAGGGGTGGTAACTTCCAGGTCATTGCCACGGCATTTGTAAACTGTCATGGTGCTGGCTGGAGTGTCTCATGCAATGAGCGATCTAGGGGTCACTTTCGTTGCCATCTGCTGGTTCTTGCTGGTTTATTTATGTTATCCTGTCTGGACCAGATCTTGTATTGATCAGCTGGGTTGTGACCATAAAACAAGTCCTGCCAGTCTTTTGCCTCATTTCTCACTCACTGTCTTTGTCCCTTCATGGTCACCAGATATTATAGGACAGGTGAGCCCCAAAATTTAGGCTTAGCCTGGGAGGGTTCTTGGCTTTACCCAAGAAAGAATTCAAGGGTGAGTGGTGGTGTTGGACAACAATCTGTTATTGAACGGTACTGCTCCTTGCTAGGTGGTTCTAAAGGAACAGATTCTTTTTTTTTGAGACGGAAGTCTCACTCTGTAGCCCAGGCTGGAGTGCAGTGGCGTGATCTCAGCTCACTGCAAGCTCCGCCTCCCGGGTTCACAACATTCTCCTTCCTCAGCCTCCTGAATAGCTGGGACTACAGGCACCTGCCACCATGCCCGGCTAATTTTTTGTATTTTTTAGCAGAGATGGGGTTTCACCGTGTTAGCAAGGATGGTCTTGATCTCCTGACCTCGTGATCTGCCCGCCTCAGCCTCCCAAAGTGCTAGGAATGAGCCACTGCACCTGACTGGAACAGATTCTTAAGAATGAGATTTCTGAATTGGTTCTGGAGTTTCTGGAATTGATTCTCTAATCTGACTTGATATAAAGGCACTAATGATTTATTTCCAGTAGTAAAGAGCACTGATAGCCCATGGTTTGTTGTAACAATAGAGATCCACAAAATATCACCACTGGTACTCTTAATCAAATGCTTATCATGGGCAAGGTTCTGAGTGACCATGTAATGACTCTTCAAAGGAAATCCATTGCTGGCTTTTATAGGAAAACAACTGTCCTTCCCTGCTGTGCCCACCTCCACTTTCCTGTTAATTTAAAGACTTAATGCCAGCTTTGGAAATGGCGGGTTTCACTTTGCTTATTGCTGTAAGCCCTGGGGCTGGGAGCAGCAGTCTAGAGGCAGCACTTCTTGTGTTACTCGGCCAGGAGAAATCCCTTTAGGCAAGTGAAATGGATCATTGCATTTTCCCTGCTTTTCTATCACGTTTTTAAGAGGCCGTATAGTAACAGCAACAACTACAGCAATAGTGAACACTTACATGGCCCTTATTACATACCAGGCATGTAGCTATCAGTGCTGTAGACAGATTCATGTATTTTATCCTTACCACAATCTTAAGAGGCAAGTATTATTATTCACCCATTTTACAAATGGGGAAACAGAGGCAAAGTCAAATAACTAACAAGGAGCCTGTATTTGAGCCCAGGAAGTCTGGCTCCGGAGCATATACTCTTTGTTTGTTTGTTTGAGACAGAGTCTTGCTCTGTCACCCAGGCTGAAGTGCAGTGGTGCGATCTTGGTTCACTGCAACCTCCACCTCCTGGATTCAAGCAATTCTCCTGCCTCAGCCTCCTGAGTAGCTGGGATTACAGGTGCCCACCACCATACCCAGCTAATTTTTATATTTTTAGTAGAGATGGGGTCTCATCATGTTGGTCAGGCTGGTCTGGAACTCCTGACCTCAGGTGATGCACCTGCCTCAGCCTCCCAAAGTGCTGGGATTGCAGGTGTGAGCCACTGGGGGCACCCCGCCCAGACTATATACTCTTCAGGTGCTTGGCTGTTACACAGGCGTGTGGTGAATCCTGATCCTGCCATTCAGTGGTGATAAGATCTTGGACTGGACCCTAAAACCCTCTGAGTCTCCACCACCGAATCTGTTATCATTTACAGGAATGATAAAAGCATTCACCTGATAGGGTTTCTGGGAGATTTAAGTGGGATAATAAATGTTTAAGGCTCAGTGCAGTGCCTGACACATCATAAGGGCTCAGTGAATGAACTGTACATCCACTGAGATACCAGTGGGTTGTAGGCGCAGTCGTTTTGGCCCAGCTCTGATGTCATGGACAGAAGGGAGAGATGGTTGGCAGTAGGCTCCTGGTGACTGCATCACCATGGGCCAGCTCCAGACTTTGTGGGACAATGAGGAGAGGAGGGACACTAAGGGAAGGGGTTCAGTCTTCCACCAAGGGGTTAGAAAAATGTTGCTTTGGGAAAGACATTCCGTGCTTAGTCTTCCAGAGAGGCGGGTCAAGGTTGTGAGTAGGAGGCCCCCGAAATGTCCTGCTGCTTGGTAGGCATGCTGCCAGTCTCTCCTCCCTCCTGCTCCCACCGTCATTCATTGTGCTGGCGTATCATCTCTGATGGGCCACATGGAGAGCCGCACCTGTACAGATCCTGTGGATCCCACGTAATGATCCACCTGATGAGGCATCTTTATGTCAGCGGGTGATTCTGGACAGTGGGAAGATGGAAGCTAAGGGCCTCCATCTGCCCACATACGTTAGCCTCAGTGTGAATGGTCAGAGGTCACAGGTCACTCATCCAGGCTGGAGAGAATTCACCAAAGTAACCAGATGTAAAAGAGACTACAAGAGGGGAGTGAAGAAGAATTTTATTTAAAACCAAATTTAGGCTGAATATTAGCCTCAGTGTGAATGGTCAGAGGTCACAGGTCACTTGTCCAGGCTGGAGAGAATTCACCAAAGTAACCAGATGTAAAAAAGACTACAAGAGGGGAGTGAAGGCCGAGCACAGTGGCTCACGCTGTAATCCCAGCACTTTAGGGGACTGAGGCAGGTGGATCACGAGGTCAGAAGTTCAAGACCAGCCTGGCCAAGATGGTGAAACCCCTTCTCTACTAAAAATACAAAAATTAGCTGGGCGTGGTGGCAGGTGCCTGTAATCCCAGCTACTCGAGAGGCTGAGACAGGAGAAGTGCTTGAACCTGGGCAGCAGAGGTTGCAGTGAGCTGAGATCGCACCACTGCACTACAGCCTGGACGATAGAGTGAGACTCTGTCAAAAAAGAAAGAAAAGAAAAGAAAGAAAAAAGAAAAAGAGGGGAGTTAAGAAGAATTTTATTTAAAACAAAAATTAGGCTGAGTGTAGTGGCTTATGCCTGTAATCCCAACACTTTCGGAATCAGAGGCAGGAGGATTGCTTAACAAAAATTTTGTAATAAAATAAAGACAAAAATTAAGCATATTCACAGAATATTCTTCAGCTATAAAAAGAAATGATGTGCTGATACATGCTACATACATGGATGAACCCTGACCACAAGATGCTAAGTGAAAGAAGCAGAGGCAGATGGCTGTATACTGAGTCCATTTATACGAAATGTCCAGAGTAGGCAGAAAGGCAGAAAGGCAGAAAGCATTTGCCACAGGCTTGCAGGAGGGCTGAAGGAGGAGTGACTGGTAATGGGTATGGGGTTTCTTTTGAGGGTGGTGAAAGGTTCTGGAATTACATAGTAGTGATGATTGCACAATATTGTGAATATATCAAAAGTACCCTTTAATTGTACATTTTAAAATGCTTAAAGTGGGCCAGGTGAGGAGGCCTATGCCTGTAATTTCAGCACTTTGGGAGGCTGAAGCAAGAGAATAGCTTGCGGCCAGGAGTTCAAGACAAGCCTAGGCAACTAGTAGTGAGACACTTACCTCTTAAAAAAAAAAAATTAGCTGTGCATGGTGGTGCATGCCTGAAGCCCCACCTACTCCTTGGGAGGCTGATGTGAAAGGATCCCTTGAGCCTAGGAGTTCGAGGCTACAGTGAACCGTTTGTGCCACTGCACTCCAGCCTGAGCAACAGAGACCCTGCTTCTTAAAAAAAAAAAGTACATTAAATGTTGTTTTATGTTATGTGAATTTTACCTGAGAAAAATAAAAAACAAAAATTAAGTAATACATTCCAGCATTATGAAATGAATATCAAAAAGCTTATGAATTTTAAAGCTATCACTTTCTATTTTTCTGCGTATACCAAATTTTCTACATATGCATGAATTGCTTTTTAAAAATACTTTTTAATTTTGAAACAATTATAGATTCACAGGAAGTTGCAAAGATAGTACAGAGAAGTCCTGTGTACCTTCAGTCCCCCCTCCTCAGCCCTTACAATCTTGCATAACTATAGTAGAATGAAAACCAGGTAGTCAACATTGATACAAAGTATATGTATAGTTCTATGCCACTCACAGGTGCAGATTGTGTAATCACCACTGCAGTAAAGACATAAAACTATTCCATCACCACGAAGAGCTTCCTCAGTCTATTCCATTAGAATAACCCACTGCCGGCCGGACATGGTGGCTCGCACCTGTAATCCCAGCACTTTGGGAGGCCGAGGCGGTGGATCACCTGAGGTCAGGAGTTCGAGACCAGCCTGACCAACATGGTGAAACCCGTCTCTACTAAAAATACAAAAATTAGCAGGGTGTGGTGGCGGGCACCTGTAATCCCAGCTACTTGGGAGGCTGAGGCAGGAGAATCGCTTGAGTCCAGGAGGCGGAGGTTGCAGTGAGCCGAGATCATGCCATTGCACTCTAGCCTGGGCAACAGAGTGAGTCTCAAAATAATAATAATAACCCATTGTCCTCCTCCCCACCAATCCTAGCTGGATAGATGCTCATCTGTGCTACATCTCTGTGATTTTGTCATTTCAAGATGGTTCTGTAAATGAAATCATATAGAATGTGACCTTTTGAGATGGGCTTTTTTCACTGGCATAATACCCCTGAAGGCCATGCAGCTCATTGTGTATGTCAATGGGGTTGGCCTTGTTTTATTGCTGAATAGTATTCTATGGTATGGATGTACCATGGTTTGCCTAATTATTTACCTCTTGAAGGATATTTCAGTTGTTGCTAGATTTGGGCTTTTACAAATAAGGCTGTTATGGACATTCATGTGCAGATTTTTTGGTACATGTAAGTGTTCATTGTTCTGGGATAAATGCCCAAGAGTACAATTGCTGGGTCATGTGGTAAGCATATGTTTAGTTTTTTAAGAAATTGCTAGGCCAGGCACAGTGGCTCACGCCTATAGTCCCAGCACTTTGGAAGGACAAGGTGGCAAGCTAGCTTGAACCCAGAAGTTCGAGACCAGCCTGGGCAACACAGTGAGACCCTCTCTCTAAAAAAAAAAATAAGATAAAATAAGCTGGGCTTGGTGGCATGTGGCTGTGGTCCCAGCTATTCAGGAGGCTGAGATGGGAGGATCACTTGAGCTTGGGAGGTTGAGGCTGCAGTGAGCTGTGGTTGTGCCACTGCATTCTAGCCTGGGCAACAGACAAAGACCCCATCTCAAAAATATTAAATTTAATTTTAAGAAAGAAAGACTGCCAAATCAGTTTCCAGGGTGGCTGTGCCGTATTACACTCCACGAGCAATGCATGAATGATTCAGTTTCTCTGCATCCTTACCATCACTACTTCTATTATTTTATTTTATTTTTATTTTTTCCAGGGATGGGGTCTCCCTGTGTTACCAGGACTGGTCTTGGACTCCTGAGATCAAGCAATCCTCCCACGTCAGTTTCCCAAAAGCCATCACTATTTCTAAATTTAGCTGGTGTAAAGGGTGATAGCTCCTCATGGTCTTAATTTACATTTCCCTAACGATAGTGATGTGGATGTTGAATAGCTTAGCATGTGCTCTTCAGCAAATCCTTTTCATATCTTTTGTCTGTTTTGTAATTAGATTGTTTTCACCGCGAATTTTGAGTTACTTATATATTGTAGATATGATATATATATACATATATATATATGTATATATATATACTGTAAAGTCCTTTGTCAGAATGTGTGGTTTGCAAATATTTTCTCTGAGCCTGTAGTTTGTCTCTTCATCTTCTTAATAAGGTCTTTCCCAGAGCAAAAGTTTTTTATTTTTATTTATTTATTTAGTTTTTGAGACAGAGTCTCACTCTGTCACCCAGGCTAGAGTGCAGGGGTGCAAGCTTGGCTCACTGAAACCTATGCCTCCCAGGTTCAAGCGATTCTCCTGTCTCACCCTCCTGAGTAGCTGGGATTACAGGCACGCACCACCATGCCTGGCTAATTTTTTGTATTTTTAGTAGAGACGGGGTTTCACTATGTTGGCCAGGCTGGTCTTTAACTCCTGATCTCAGGTGATCCACCCGCCTTGGCCTTCCAAAATGCTAGGATTAACAGGTGTGAGCTACCGCGCCTGGCTGTTTTTAAATTTTTATAACATTGAATCTACTGATTTTTTCTTTTATAGATTGTACTTCTTGGTGTTGTGTTTTTCTTGCTGAAGCCCCAAATCCTGCAGATTTTCTCCTAAAACATGTTATAGTTAGGAATTATTTTTTGAAAAGGCATTTTTAAAAATATATAAAAGAAATACATGCTCATTGTAGACAATTTGGAATATTAAAAAATCTCAAAGAGAAAATTTAAATCACTAATAATACAAACGTCCAGAAATATGTTTTGGTATTAGATGCTGGGACTTGCAACTTTAATAAAAATGTGACCTATTAGGTTGGCACAAAAGTAATTGCGGTTTCTGCCACTACTTTTGTGCCAACTGAAATATTTTATAATGGGAAAACAGCAGCCTTCAACAGTAAACCGCACTAGTGAGTACCAACTGGGAGTGCCAAAGGAGAGGCCTCTCTCCTAATGCTGAGATCAGCTGGGGGAGTTGCCATTCAGAAAAGACCAAGAACTACTGACCCAAACGTTAAAACTCATGTTTATGAACTGCAGCTGTTAGTCACAGGCTGTAATTACCTCCACCAGATAAAGAAGCTATTTAAGAGAGCAGGTTGCTACAGCTGAAGAGAAACAGAAAATAGAATCTTTTTGGAAATCAGAGGATTGTAACTAAGGGAAATGTCAGGTTTGAGGGTGGAATGGATCTTTGTATATTTGCTGGCTTGGAGACAGACAGGATGATCTAGCAAGAGGATGGCCAAGCCTTGGCTCTTGTACTGTTTTGTTGGAGAGTAATCTGTTGAGGTTCCCTTTTTCAAGCCCTAGTATGTAGGGGCTTCTGACAGTAAGCATCCTCCCAGCCTACCCACTTCTGATTCCTGGGTGTCTGAACTCTGGCTCTTGCCCCACCTCCCTTCACCTGCCTGACTTCTTGGTCACGTGGTAACAGCTGTGATCAGAGCGTTGGACCCTAGCAGCACTCCACCCCCATACCTCCCTACAACAAACTTGAGCTACTCTTAAAATGAAGCATTAGTTATTTCCAAGACATCTCTTCCTACCTCCTACCTCCAACCTTCCAGGAAGCTGATATTCCAGTGAAATTTGCTGTTCAAATTCTTTTATGAAGTTAAGAAACAATCCTGAATTGATTTGGTCAGTCTAGATGTTCATATAACAGGATTGCACCCAATGGAACACTGCTTGAATTACTTGACCTAACTTGCAAAGAAAATCTTACTTTTTGATGACCAAGTAAGAATCACTGTTGTTTGTTGAATATTGAGGAATCAGGTGAAATCTCTGGATGGTAATAGACAAATAAAATTCATAAATATTTAGATTAAAAGTTAATTTTGCTGGGCCTGGTGGCTCACGCCTGTAATCCCAGCACTTTGGAGGAGGCTGAGGTGGGCAGATCACAAGGTAAAGAGATCAAGGCCATCCTGGCTAACATGGTGAAATCCCGTCTCTACTAAAAGTACAAAAATTAGCTGGGCATGGTGGCACATGCCTGTAGTCTCAGCTACTCAGGAGGCTGAGGCAGGAGAATTGCTTGAACCCGGGAGGCGGAGGTTGCAGTGAGCCGAGATCGTGCCACTGCACTCGAGCCTTGTGACAGAGTGAGACTCCACCTCACACACACACACACAAAGTTAATTATGTGGTGAAAAGTGCAACCTACATGTCCATCAAAAGGGAACTGGTCAACTTAAATTATGATACACCAATACAAAAGCTCAACATTTATTATTGACATGAAAAAGTGCATACATATATTGAATTAAAAAGCGGGTGATAAATTAACAGGTAAAATTTTATCCTATTTTTTAAAATGCATTGAGAAAGCAATATATCAAAATATCATCAGTGGTAATCATAGGTTGATTAAATTATGGTGAATTTTATTCTTTCCTCAGTTTTCCAAGTGTGATTGCATTGAGTTTATACTGTATTGCATTAATAATCAAAAAAAGTCGATGAAGTGAGTTTGGTTAATGGGTACCACTATACATCTAAATAGAATAAATAAGTCTTAGTGTTCCAGAGATCAGTAGGGTGACTATCGTGTGTGATAATCTATTGTACATTTATAAATATCCAGAAAAGAATGATTTGCATGTTTCTAGCGTAAAGAAAAGGCATATTTAAGATGATGAATATCCAAGTACATGGATCCAATCTTTACAAATTATATGATTGTATTAAATTAGCACATATGTTCTGAAAATATATACATCTATTATATATAAATTTAAATAAGTAAGTGATTATAAAAATCAGAAAAAGTATCCTAATTCTGTGGCATGTCAAAGAGAACTGTATATGTAATTTACCTTTTTATTTTATTTTATTTTTTTGGAGACAGGGTCTCACTCTGTCACCCAGGCTGGAGTGCAGTGGCATGATCACTGCTCATTGCAGCCTCAACCTCTCACACTTAAGTGATCCTCCCACCTCAGCCTCCCAAGTAGCTGGAACTACAGATGTGCACCACCACACCAAGCTAGCTTTTTATACGTTTTGTAGAGACCACTTTTACCATGTTGCTTAGGCTGCTCTCCAACTCCTGGGCTCAAGCAATCTGCCCAACTCGGACTGCCAGAGTGCTGGTGTTACAAGCATGAGCCATCAAGTTTACCATTTTTATTTACTAGTTGTATAATATAACTTATAAAAAGTTGATAGTTAAAAGTAGCCAAAGGGGACAAAGAGTAGAAGGGGAAAAGTAATAGTTCTCTCCCTTGTGAATCCTCAGTCTTCCTCCATATGTAACTATGGTCAATAAAAATGTGCATTGAAAGTAGAAATTGAGCAGTGAGAGCAGATGGGATATATGGAAGCTCATGTGAAGAGGCATGAGACAGCTCTGTAGACAGGTGAATGAAACTCACCAGCCTACTGCTTGCCATCTCCTCATAATCTCCCTGCCCTTCAAATAAGGAAGTCCTCTCCTTACACTCTGAACACATGGGTTCCAAGAGACAGTGACGCCCATTCAGGCAAGTTAGCATGAGCTCTAAAACCCAAGGGAATCAAGGCAAGTTCCAATTTCATAGCACACTGAAGCAGTGAGTCACAAAGCAATGGGCCTGAATTTACTTTTTTTATAGTTTCATAGCAGGCTCCTTATCCTCCATTCTTCAGCTTAAATATCACTTCCTTAGAGAAAGGACAAATTGGCTAAATTGGTGTAGCCCCTCCATCCTCTATCACCGCTCCCTGGTAATAGCCTTGGGAGAACTTACTACGGTTTGTTATTTTTAATTTAATTTATTTATGACTTACCTCTACCTTCCCGCTCTCCCCAGATTGTAAACTTCATGAGGGCAGGAACCGTGTGTTTAAACTGGCCTTCATTTAGTCAGTGTATAGCCCCCCACAATAGGCATTTAATAAATATATGTTGAGGCTGGGTGTGGTGGCTCACACTTGTAATCTCAACACTTTGGGAGTCCGAGGCGGGCAGATCACGAGGTCAGGAGATCGAGACCATCCTGGCTAACATGGTGAAACCCCATCTCTACCAAAAATAGAAAAAATTAGCTGAGCGTGGTGGCAGGTGCCTGTAGTCCCAGCAACTCAGGAGGCTGAGGCAGGAGAATGGCGTGAACCTGGGAGGCGGAGCTTGCAGTGAGGCAAGATCGCGCCACTGCACTCTACCCTGGGTGACAGAACGAGACTCCGTCTCAAAAAAATAAATAAATAAATAAATAAATAAAAATAAATATATGTTGAATGAATGACAGAAGAACAAGATGGAAAATGTTACAAGTCCACCTTTGAAGTGAATCTCTCATTTCGTTAATGTTTTAGATAATGGCTGACCTTTGGTCTGTTCATGCCTTCACTCCTTCTTTCATGGAGTAATCAACCAACTTTTATTAAGAGCCTATTATTTGGCTGGGTGAGGTGGCTCACAGCTGTAATCCCAGCACTTTGGGAGGCCCAGGCCGGCGGATCACTTGAGGTCAGGAGTTGGAGACCAGCCTGGCCAACATGGCAAAACCCTGTCTCTAATAAAAATCCAAAAATTAGCAGGTTCCAGTGGTGCACGCCTGTAGTCCCAGCTACTCAGGAGGCTGAGGGATGAGAATCGCTTGTGCCCAGGAGGCCAAGATTACAATGAGCTGAGATAGCACCACTGCAGTCCAGCCTGGGTGACAGAGTGAGACCCTGTCTCAAAAAAAAGAAAAAATAATAAAAAGAAAAAGAAAAAAGACTATTATTTGCCAGACCCTGTGCTAGGTGATAGGGACAGAGGTGCCTCATGGAATGCTCAGTCTAGCAAAGAAGATAAAACAGGTGAGTATGGTCTAGGGAGATATAGGCTATGATATGGGTAATACAGGGTTTAGGGGGGCACTGAGGCAGCTATTTCCTGAGCTTTTCCTGCAGCTGATTTTTTCTCTGCTAGGTCACCCTGAGACATCCATTCAAACCAAATCACTTCATATCCAAAATGTCGATTTGATATATCTGGAAGTTCCAATAGAAAGACCATCATGAACGTTTTAAGCAGAAGGTAATTGATGTAAGAGAGTGACACCATAAAGAACAAATAAGCCAGAGGGACAATTTTCAAAGCGATTTCTGCAAAGTAGGGCTTTCTAAAGTGCACTCTTTCTTTCTTCCTCTTTCCCTCCATCCTTTTCTCCTCCCCTCCCTCGTTCCTTTTCTCTGTGTCTCTCACACAGAGCTGACACAAGACACAGGGAAGCAAATGTTTTCAGACTCAATGACTTCAGCAGATTAGTGCTCCTTTGAAAGTGATATTGTTACAGCCATAACGTGTTTATGTGTAGCACAGACATCTTTATATAGAATACAGACATGTCTGTGTGGGGAATGCTAACATCCTGGCCTTGTCGTTTAGTAAGGTAGGAAGTTCAACCTAGGACTACAGATCCCTAAAGCTTTGGAGAAGCTTGATACGGGGAAGAGGGGAACTGGAGAGAAGAGGGGAGATTTCTTTAAGGGTTATTTATCTTCCCCCACTCCCCTTCTAACTCTCCTGGGCCTAACTCCTACACTCTGAGAAAGCATCCCTTTCCAACACAGCTGGGATGGCTGTCAGGCAGAGGGTTCCTTGTCGAGGATAGCAGTCATCAAAAAAAGGATCAGGCAATTAGAAGCTGCTGGTAAATCACAGAGACACCACAGTCACCGCAGTGAGAGTTCCATTTTCTTTTCTTTTTTTCTCTTTCTTTTCTTTCTTTCTTTTTTTTTGAGACAGAGTCTCGCTCTGTCACCCAAGCTGGAGGGCAGTGGTGAGATCTTGGCTCACTGCAACCTCCACCTCCCGGGTTCAAGTGATTCTGGTGCCTCAGCCTCCCAGGTAATGGGGACTACAGGTGTGCGCCACCATGCCTGGCTAATTTTTGTATTTTTTAGTAGAGACCTGCAACTTTTTAGAGGCCTATTTTTAGCCACCATGACCAGCCAGTTACTACATATTTAATTTAAGAACTGGTACTTGGGCTGGGCATGGTGGCTCACACCTGTAATCCCAGCACTTTGGGAGGCTGAGGAGGGATCACTTGAGCCCAGGAGTTCAAGATCCACATTGGCAACGAGGTGAAACCCTGTCTCTACAAAAAGTACAAAAATTAGCTGGGTGTGGTGGTTCGTGCTTGTAGTCCCAGCTCCTTGGGAGGCTGAGATGGGAGGATCGCTTGAGCCTGAAAGGCAGAGGTAGTGGTAAGCCAAGAGCGTGCTACTGCACTCCAGCCTGGAGTGAGATGCTGTCACAAAAATAAATAAATAAGCAAATAAAAACTAATTAAAATTGGCCCGTTGTGATGGCTCATGCCTATAATCCCAGAACTTTGGGAGGCCGAGGTGGGCAGATCACAAGGTCAGGAGTTGCAGCCTGGCCAATATGGTGAAACCCCATCTCTACTAAAAAAAAAAATTAGCTAGGTGTGGTGGCGCACACCTGTAATCCCAGCTACTCGGGAGGCTGAGGCAGGAGAATTGCTTGAACCCAGGAGGCAGAGGTTGTAGTGAGCCGAGATCACGCCACTGCACTCCAGCCTGGGTGACAGAATGAGACTCCATTTCAAAAAAAAAAAAAAGCAATTTAAATTAAATAAATTAAAAATTCAGCTCCTCATTCACATCAGTCATACATTTTAAGTACTCAGTAGCCACGTGTGGCTAGTGACTATTATATTACACTATGAGGCTTTAGAGGAAATAACTATTATAAGTTTGATGCAGAATCTTCTTGCTTTTTCTTTATGTATCTACACAAGAAAATAAAGATGTAATTAGACAAATGTATATATTACCTATATTTGGATTGTTACTTCAGAAAAAATGTGATCATACTATTTATTTTACTCAAAAGGCTAATTTTTTTCACTTAGTTATATTTTGGATCTTTTTCCTTTTCTATATATATATATATATATATGGATCTGCATTCTTAGATTTACTTAACTACTTCCCTACTAATGGGCATATTAGTTGTTTCTGGTGTTTTGCAGTTATAAACATACTTGTCTGCATACTTGTGCTAGGATTTCCATAGTTATTTCCCAAGAATGGACATATCTGGGCCAAAAGGTACACCCAAATTTGAAATCTGGCTGGGCATGGTGGCTCATGCCTGTAATCCCAGCACTCTGGGAGGCTGAGGCAGGAGGATTGCTTGGGGCCAGGAGTTTGAAACCAGCCTGGAAAACACGGCAAGTTCCCTGTCTGTATGAAAGATTAAAAAAAAATTAGGGCCAGGCACAGTGGCTCATGCCTGTAATCCCAGCACTTCGGGAGGCCAAAGCGGGCGGATCATGAGGTCAGGAGATCAAGACCACGGTGAAACCCCGTCAATACTAAAAATACAAAAAATTAGCCAGGCACGGTGGCAGGCACCTGTAGTCCCAGCTACTCGGGAGGCTGAGGCAGGAGAATGGTGTGAACCTGGGAAGCGGAGCTTGCAGTGAGCCAAGATCAACCACTGCACTCTAGCCTGGGTGACAGAGTGAGACTCTGTCTCAAAAAAAAAAAAAAAAAAATTAGCCAGGCCTGGTGGCGTATGCTTGTAGTGCCAGCAACTTGGGAGGCTGAGGTGGGAGGATCACTTGAGCCTCAGAGGTACAGGCTGCAGTGAACCATGACCATGCCACTGCACACCAGCCTGGGTGGCAGGGCAAGATGCTGTACCCCCCCCCAAAATTAAACAAAATAATAAAAAATTTGAAAGCTAATATCAAATTACCCTCCCAATAGTTATGCCAATTTTTCTCATACACTCTTTGCTGGCATTCCTCTCCGGCACCTGCAGATGTTCTAAATGCCAGAATCATAAAATATTGGAAAGAAGAAGCCTTAGAGATCATCTATTCCAGTTCTTTCATTTTATGGGCCAGGAAAATCAAGCCTAAGCTGAGGGAAGGGGCTATATGCACAGCATGTTCATGGCACAGCTGGGACTGAAGCAGATCTCCAGGTTCTTGCCCTCTGTCCAGTATGTGCAGGGGAGCCTGGCAGAGTCTTTCCAAGACATCCTCTGGAAGGTCATCCCTCCTCCTGCTCAGCGGTCTGCGCCTCGCTCCCCCTTTATTATCATCAGCCCAGCACTGGCCAGATCAGCAGGTCTTTCAATGGAGCATCACACTGCGCCTCAGTGAGCAAGGAGCTCAGAGCCAAGAGAACCTTTCCTTGACATTTGTATCCAAAATTGAATTCAGTCTGCTCAAATGCTCGCTACACTTTCAAAGTGTGCCTTTGCTACCTTCCTTCTGCTGAGCACAACCAAGTCACAGACCCAGGCAGAAGGGAGGAAAAAAAGGTATTCTGTTGCATGCAGAAATAAATTTCATTAGTCAGCCATTTAAGGTGGGCCGACTCGGAGACATTTTGCCTTTAATAGGAGTCACTTTGGGAGGACAGAGGCAGAAGTTCCTTCTGGACCACTCTCAAGCTGGTGGGGCTGGTGAGATCTTGGAGGATTCTCACATGCCGGTAAGATAGGCGTCTCCTGAGGATTCCCTAGAGCTTTACAGCATCTGTGAATTCAGGTGCCTCTCATAGAATCCTCGCAGGGTAGGCTGAGTAGGGAGGTTATGGGGCTTTCCTTGTCAAATGCTTGTTGGTGGTTAGAAACCATCTCACTTGACTCCATCTTCAGATGTTTTCCTTTTCCCTGTCAGTCCCTGGACCCATGCTGTTTCCTGCAGAGCCATAATGAGCCTAGGTCCTCTATTCTCAGTTTGCTTCCTGCACCCCCAGCCCAATCTCATTACAGGCATTAAAAAAAAACACGCAAACCAAAACAAACAAACAAGCCCATTTGCTTTTGCTACACATTTACTTATTTTTATTTATTTGAAAATTTGGCCAGGCATGTTGGCTCACACCTGTAATCCCAGCACTTTGGGAGGCCAAGGCAGGTGGATCACAAGATCAGGAGATTGAGACTATCCTGGCTAACACGGTGAAACCCCATCTCTACTAAAAATACAAAAATAAAAAAATTAGCTGGGCGTGGTGGCGGGCACCTGTAGTCCCAGCCACTCAGGAGGCTGAGGCGGGAGTATGGTGTGAACCTGGGAGGTGGAGCTTGCAGTGAGCCAAGATCACACCACTGCACTCCAGCCTGGGTGACAGAGCAAGACTCCGTCTCAAAAAAAAAAATCAATTCAGACATTTTAATTATATTTATGTTTCTTCCTCTCTTGTCTAACTTCCCCTCATTCAGGCCAGTTACAAGGCCTTTTCCTTTTGTCTTTTTTGAGATGGAGTCTTACCCTGTTGCCCAGGTTGGAGTGCAGTGGCGCGATCTCAGCTCTCTGCAACCTCCGCCTCCAGGGTTCAAGCGTTTCTCCTGCCTCAGCCTCCCAAGCAGCTGGCATTACAGGCATGTGCCACCTCGCCCGACTAATTTTTGTATTTTTAGTAGAGACGGGGTTTCACCATGTTGACCAGGCTGGTCTTGAACTCCTGACCTTGTAATCTGCCTGCCTCAGCCTCCCAAAGTGCTGGGATTACAGGCACGAGCCTCTGCACCCGGCCTACAAGGCCTTTTTCACATACTGGCACCAAGAGGCCAAAATTCAGTTAGAAGAAAAAGTTTCCTGTTTTTGCTACATGTTGCCAGATGTTTCATGCTCCTATACCTGGGCCTCCTTTTGGTGCTGGTTTTAATATTTCTGATGTTTCTTTATTCTGGAAAGAAAGAAAAGAGGTATCACAATAGGAAAAGATGGTAGGAGAGGGGAGGGAAGCAGAGAAGCAAACTAAGGATTTCTTTTACACAGTATTAACACATCATTATAAAATATCATTATAAGGCTTCCGACTATGTCATCCTTGGTACATCCTCAACCCCTAGATGCAATTCATCAGCAGGCCTTGTTGATTTTTACTTCTGCAGTATTTCTCAAGTCTACCCACCTCTTTCCATTTCAGCCATCATCATCCTAATTCAGTCGTCCCCTAGTTGGCTCCTGTCAACTTGCCCCTCTAGTGCATTTTCCACATTGTAGACCAAGTGATCAAAAAAGGACTTTTGGCCGGCCGTGGTGGCTCACGCCTGTAATGCCAGCACTTCGGGAGGCTGAGACGGGCGGATCACTTGAGGTCAGGAGTTTGAGACCAGCCTGGCCAACATGGTGAAACCCCGTTTCTACTAGAAAAAATACAAAAATTAGCCAGGCTTGCGGTGTGTGGCTGTAATCCCAGCTTCTAGGGAGGCTGAGGCAGGAGAATTGCTTGAACCCGGGAGGCAGAGGTTGCAGTGAGCTGAGATCACGCCACTGCACTCCAGCCTGGATGACAGAGCGAGACTCCATCTCAAAAAAGAAAAAAAAAAAAAGAAAAAAGGACTTTTAAGCCTCATGCCAAATGCTGTAGGAAATAATAATAACAATCATCATCATCATTGTTAAAATTTCTGAGCGCTTACTGTGTACCAGGCACCATTTTTAATGCTCTCATGTCTAATTCATTTAATCCTTACAATAATGCTAGATGATCAATATTATTATTCTGATTTTAGAGATGAACACATGGAAGCACAGAGATGTATGTAATTTGCCCAAGGACACACAGCAGTGTAAGCAGCTACTTTAGGAACTCAGATCTGTAAGAGTTATTAAAAAAAATGTTCCAGGCATTAATGTGTGTATATTTGGCAATGCTGGAGGGGTCACAATCAAGTATAAATTGTTGTACAGGCCCCGCAGGATAGCAGGTGAGTCACTTTGTCACCAGTCGATTGGAAGTAGGTGTCTGGACTGCTGGGCTGTGAACAATTGTGAGACTGCATCTGGGCCCAGTGGGAAACTGTGAGGGATTAAGAGGGAGGTCGGTCTTGGGCCGGCCTTCTGGCTCGAGTGGGGTGGATACTTGTTTTCTATTGCTAGTGCAACCAATTACCATACATTTCATGGCTTAAAAGAACACAAATTTATTATTATTATTTTTTTTTTTTTTGAGACGGAGTCTCGCTCTGTCACCCAGGCTGGAGTGCCGTGGCGCAGTCTCGGCTCACTGCAAGCTCCACCTCCCGAGTTCACGCCATTCTCCTGCCTCAGCCTCTCCGAGTAGCTGGGACTACAGGCGCCCGCCACCACGCCCGGCCAATTTTTTTTTGTATTTTTAGTAGAGACGTGGTTTCACCATGGTCTCGATCTCCTGACCTCGTGATCCGCCCGCCTCGGCCTCTCAAAGTGCTGGGATTACAAGCGTGAGCCACCGTGCCCGGCCACAAATTTATTATTTTACAGTTATGGAGATTCAGAGTCCCAAATGGGTCTCATTAGGCTAAAACTGAGGGGTTGGCAGCTCTGCATCTCCTTCTGAAGGTTTTCCAGGAGAATCTGTAGTAGTGTGCCTGTAGTTTCAGCTACTCAGGAGGCTGAGGTGGGAGGATCACCTGAGCCTGAGGAGGTCATGAGTACAGTGAACTGTGATCGCCGCCACTGCACTCCAGCCTGGATGACAGAGTGAGACCCGTCTCAGAAAACAAAAAATAAATAAAAGAACTCTTGTGATTGCACTGGGCTCACTCAGGTAATCCAGGATAATCTCCCCATCTCAAAGCCCATGCCATATTCATACCTGCAAAGTCCCTTTCACCATGTAAAGTAACATATTCACGGGTTCCGGGGATTATGGCATGGATCTCTTGGCAGGGGACATTATTCTGCCTACCCCAGGGTCTAATGGCATCATGTGATGCGAGTGCTCATCTGGAACCAGGCTCTGTCTAGCCCTGAGAGCACAGGGACCCCAGTCTTACTTACTTTGGTATGTTTCATGTCTGCCATAATACATGTGCAAATCTTTGATGAATGAATGAATGAAAGAACTGATAAAGCAAATACACAGAGTAATAGGATATCTGTCTTGGGAATGTAAGAAAAAACTGCCACTTTTAACATGGAAAGTTGGAGAGGATCTTTTTTTAAATTTTAATGGGGATCCCATAGTTTGGGCAGTGCCAAAATTAATGGTGGTAACTGAGATTAATATATATATTGTTTTTTTAAGACACAGTCTCGCTCTGTCACCCAGGCTGGAGTACAGTGGCATGATTTCGGCTCACTGCAACTTCTGCCTCCCGAGTTCAAGCGATTCTCCTGCCTCAGCCTCCCAAGTAGCTGGGATTACAAGCACGTGCCACCACACCCGTCTGATTTTTATATTTTTAGTAGAGACAGCGTTTCACCATGTTAGCCAGGCTGGTCTCAAACTCCTGACCTCAGGTGATCCACCTGCCTCGGCCTCCCAAAGTGTTGGGATTACAGGTGTGAGCCACCACAGCCGGCCACTGAGATTAATATTAAGCAGATCTCAGTGCTGAATGAACTTCTGCATTTGCCAGTCTTTTCTTGACATCATTGTCGTTTAACTGGCCCATGGGGCAGAAGTCTGTAAAAGGAGAAGAACATAGAATCCATTCACTTCTATGGAAGATGCTGGGAAGAAGGGGTGAGAAATGAGCCCAGGAACAGGCTCAGTCTCCATGGGGAGAACACGTCTCCTTTCCTGGCTGCAGCAGCAGTTCTGCCTGGAGCCACACCACTCAGCCCCAGATAAAGTCAGGTCTTCCAGGAGCTCCCGCTCTGGTCAGGATTTAGTTCAAGATCTCTTAACATGATTTACAAGGCCCCACCTACTCTGACTCTTTTCTGCCTCTGCAGTCTTGCCCCACACACTGCCCAATCCTGTCACACTGGCCTCCCCATGAACACCCATGGCCAACCACCTTCCTGCCTCAGGGCCTTTGGACATGCAATTCCCCAATTCTGGAATACTCCTGCTATTTTCTTTTGCCCAGTTAATACCTACTTATCCTTGAGGCTTGGCCTAAAATCTCATCCTGAAAGTTGTTTTCTTTAAGCTTCAAATCTAAATCAGCACCCACTTCCTCACCCAGGTTATAAAAAACAAAATGGCATGGTATCAGGAACTTGGGGTGGGGACCCAGACTGACTTTGTATTCTAACTCCACCACTCCAGAGCTGTGTGACCTTGGGTGATACATGTAAACCTCCATGTCTCTATTCTTCATGTCTAAAATGGGGCTAATGGTAGTACCTAGTGCAGAGAATTGTTATGAGGATTAAATGAGATCATGCATGTAGAAAGTTTGGCAGAGTGCTACTATCAGTAGAAGCTACCATTTTCCTTTACAGCATTGATCAAAATTGCAATTATAAAATTATTATCATTATTTTTTGGAAGACAGAGTTTAGTTCTTGTTGCCCAGGCTAGAGTGCAATGGCACGATCTTGGCTCACTGCAACATCCTCCTCCCGGGTTCAAGTGATTCTCCTGCCTCAGCCTCCAGAGTATCTGGGATTACAGGTGCCCGTCCACCACACCCAGCTAATTTTTGTATTTTTGGTAGAGACAGGGTTTCACCCTGTTGGCCAGGCTGGTCTCAAACTCTATTATTTGTTTCATATCTGTTTTCCTACATATAGTAAACCCTACAGGGGCAACACAATATCCCTCCTGTCCTCCACTGTATCTGCAGTGCCCAGCACGCCACCTGCAATATTGTAGGCCTTCAGTAGATATATCTTGAATGGATGGATGAATGGGTGGATCGATGGATGTATTACCTGGGTTGAGTCCTGTGAAAAAGTGCCCCTGTCGGGAAATAATCAATATTATTAAAGAACATTATGTGGAAATTTTCGATTGTCAGAGTCTGGACTTATTAAAATTAGAACTTGTCAGGCACAATACTCACTGTCTCTCCGTTTCTGGGACCTGTTCTCATGCAGGGCCTTGTGATGCTCATTGCCAGGCAGATTTATGAAACATCTCGACAGGGCTTACATTCCATATGTTACAATTTACACATTCCTGCTGAGGTCAAGGTGGGGAATGGCATGCGTGCTAATAGCTGTGTTTCTCACATGAACTTTCACATAAACCCTTTTTCCAGCTCGTCTTACTGATATAATATACTTTTGTAAACGATTTTTTTCAAGGTCATAAATGAACGCTTCCTAATTTCCATTCTTCAGAGGATTACAAGTCTAGAAAGGGCAACTGGAGGTTTCTGAGCCTAGCTGCTTCCACTGGCAGCAACTTTATCTGAACCATCCTCAAAGATCTCCAAGGAGACAAAGGACCACATTTCTCAGTGGAGTCCCACAACCTCCCTCCAGTTCTGCCCTCCTCAGGTCTCAAGGATACTACTCCAGGGGATGATGGCAGTGTGTGGTGTCGATCCTGCAGATAAGAATGTTTGAAGTCCGAGAAAAAGTGCTCTTTTGTAGAAAACATCCAACAAAATTGCTCAAACAAAATGGCCAGTGTTGGGCCAGTTCGCATGTGGCTCGATGCCTCCCCCTGAGTTTTTGCTTCTTGGCAAGGAGGCCAACCAACATCAGTCTTCCTGTGCTGTAATTTTCCTTCTGACCTGAATTGTCAGTCACACTCTATCTTTGTTCCGTTTGTCAAAACGCCATTGTTCTCTCTCTTCCCTGTGGTAGTTTCTTTTCTATTGTTAAAAAAAAAAAAGTCAGAGCTGCTGCTGTGGGTCGATGGAAGCAGATCTTATTGGCTGTGCAGTTTGGCATGTGGCCTCAAGCCAGTCTCATCTTCGATGTTCACAGACCTTGGAAATCATCTCCTGCCAAATAACTCAGGCTCCACATAAGCCTACAACTCACAAAAGAGTTTCCATCACCAATTGTTCTGTGTCAGGGCCATGACATACTGAATGGTGGGTTCCTATAACAGGGCACATTCTCTTTCCAGATAAAATATATTTACATAAAATAGTAAGCTCAGTACAAAAAAAAATACATTATTTTTCTAAGAGAAATGTCTGGTAGGTCTGCTTTTTGAAGGGTCTGTTGCTCTAGAGACACGCGTTGTTTAGTGCTGACCTGGGCCTGTGTTCAGGAACCCCAATAACAATGTCATGTGAGGACAGGATAACTAAGACATTTTAGATGCTGAGGAGAAAATAATTCTGGATGCTCCCACGATCATGAATTGTTTTCTCCCCATTGTTAACATTATTTGCCCAAAGAATGCCATTTACAACAGAATTTACAATTCACGACCTATATTAGGTTGTGTTCTAAATGCTGCTTAAAGAGAAAAGTGATTTTTTCAAATATGAATAAGTAATACCTTTTTCTGTCCTTGTAAATTACCATTCTAAAATTTGTTGGGATCATTTACTAAATAGATCGATTCTTTTTTTTTTTTTTGAGACAGAGTCTCGCTCTGTCCCCCAGGTTGGAGTGCAGTGGTGCGATCTCGGCTCACTGCAACCTCCACTCCCGGGTTCACACCATTCTCCTGCCTCAGCCTCCGGATTAGCTGGGACGACAGGCTCCTGCCACCACACCCTGCTGATTTTTTTTGTATTTTCAGTAGAGATGGGGTTTCACCGTGTCTCGTTCTCCTGACCTTGTGATCCACCCGCCTCGGCCTCCCAAAGTGCTGGGATTACACGCATGAGCCACCGCACCCAGCCCGATTCTTTATTTTAAACAAGGATTATTGGGAACTGAATTGGGCAGTTTAGTGAACTCATGAAAAGAATATCCTATCAACTTCTAGAGAGAAAACCCTGGTTATACATATTGGTTCAAGATTCATAATGGATTTGGATTTCTCAAAAGCAATGCTAGAAGTTAACAGCAAAGAGCAATGTCTCCAAAGTCTGAGAAAAAAATTATGTTCAATGTATAACCATATAAACAGCTAAATATCAGTCAAGAAAAGGCTAGAATAAAGTTACTTTCAAATATACAAAGCTTCCTCAAGTGCATCCCCCCCTTTTTCATCCCACTCTGGGCCCCGGAGGCTGACCTGTATGGATTGCACCAGCGGACTTTTTAGCCTTCCACTTCCAGTAGGGTTTGGCCAATGGGAAATAGTGGCAGAGCCTGGAGGGAGAAAGAAGAATGAGGTCAGGCTCTGTGTTCCTTGGCTCCTTCCCTGCTAAGTCAGCTCAAGTTAACCATGTTCCTTTCAGAAGTTCGGCCTTTCTGTACAGTAGGCTTCTCCACTCTCTCCAGCAACTTCAATTCCTCTGTCTGGGTTCTAGAACCACTCCCTCTTCTTCCCTCCTCTCTCAGCCACAGGGATGGTAACAGACTCCCTGCAGTGTCTAGAGCCAGGGGACTTCACTACCCCTCACTCGTTTCCCTTAACCCTGCCCACACCTTTTAAAATAGATCCTTCATTACAGCCTGGCCACCATGGTGAAACTTTGCCTCTAATGAAAATATAAAAATTAGCTGGGCACGGTGGTGTATACCTGTAGTCACAGCCACTTGAGAGGCTGAGGCAGGAGAATTGCTCGAACCTGGGAGGCAGCGGTTGTACCACTACACTCCAGCCTGGGCTACATAGTGAGACTCTCTCTCAAAAAACAACCAACCAACCAAACAAACAAACAAGCAGACCGTTCATTAAGTGTTCCTCGAGTGCCCCATTTGAATGTGTTTCCACAGGAGCTTGACTAACACTGATACCTGGATGACAGGGAATGGTTTTACTCAGTCCTCTAAGACGCTATGCTATAGCAGTTAGCATCAAAGGCTTTAGAATCACTTCAACTGGAGCTCTGCCATTTTCTTTTCTTTTCTTTTCTTTTTTCTTTTTTTTTTTTTTTTTTTTTTTTTTGAGACAGAGTCTCCCTCTGTCGCCAGCCTGGAGTGCAGTGGCGTGATCTTGGCTCACTGCAACATCTGCCTCCTGGGTTCAAGCGATTCTTGTGCCTCAGCCTCTCAAGTAGCTGGGACCACAGGCATGTGCCACCACACCCCACTAATTTTTGTATTTTTAGTAGAGACAGGGTTTCACCATGTTGGCCAGGATGGTTTCGATCTCCTGACCTCGTGATCCACCCGCCTCGGCCTCCCAAAGTGCTGGAATTACAGGCGTGAGCCACTGTGGCTGGCCAGCTCTGCCATATTTTAGCTGTGGGACTTTGGACAAATGACAAGCTCTCCATGTCTCATTTATACAATGAAGACTTAAAAATGACTTTTCACCCAGGATTTTTGTGATGATCAAATGAGATAATCTAAGAAAACATGTAAAGCGGTGCCAGTCACTTAAAAAGCATCTATAAAGGGTTGTTACTCTTTATCATTAGTAGCCTCCTGCTGCTGCTAGCCTGCCAATGGCTGCCTGCTGTACAAATAGGCCAAATGGCCCAAAGGAAGTCCCAAAGTTTCATTTATGTATCCTAAAGGGGTGCAGAAGAAAGCTGGACCAAGTGGCAAGCTGCGTGCCTCTAACCCTCAAAGGGTGTCCTGGGTAAGGAACACTGCTGTTGCTTTTTTGGGTTAAACCCTGACAGGCAGGGTGGGGCATCCTCTGGCCCTGGCTCCAAATTCCACCCACAGTCCTTAGTTCATGACCCTGGTGCTCGTTGCCAGAGATAAAGGAGTAACTGGAACCAAGGCACATTTCTTAGAAGAGATGTGATCCCAAATACCTGACTGAGTATCTCTGGCTCTCTTCCTGAGGTTCTCAAACATGCAGAACTGTTTCGGCTTTGAGCATCTGACTCCCTGCCTGGGGTATCTAATCCCTCTATCTAACTACATGAGAAGCCCAGAAAATCAACCTTGATGGAGTTCTGTCTTTAAACGAATGTAGAAGGTGCCAATTTGCCCCTGTGAAGCCATTTTTCTTTTTTCTTTGCAATATTCCGTTAGCTCAATCCTTCAGGATTGCTTGTGTGATGGAAGGTGTAGAAGGGAGAGGTGAGAGTGAGAAGGCCCAGCTCAGTAAATGAGATGTCACTGTGAAAGGGAAGAGCAGAGACAGGATTCACGTTAAGAGCACAGAGAGAAAGGATGAAGATGTAGGCAACACACAGTCTGGCTCCCTTAATTCAGTGCTACATATGGGCTTCTGGGTTTTATAAATGCGGAAACCTCTGCATTTTCTTCTCCCTGTGACCATCAGAAACAGCGTAACTCTGAGATCTTCTGAGAGCTACCATGTTAAAAATCCAAGTGGATGGTTCAGTAGAGCTGGCTCTTGCTTTATTGAGATACAATATTGGTGTGCTCATGCATTCCACCCCTGCTCTACTAAACCCTGGAAGATGAAAATTCAAATTCGGAGAGAGGGAAAGAGAAGAATGATACTGAAGAAAAAAAACATCACCTTGGGATTCCTGGAAATAGCAAATTCTTCTTGTAACTCCCCCACAGTGCACTGGCACTGCTGTTCACTGTATTTAACAAAAAAAAATTAATTTCAGTGACACAGCACAGCCCTTGTACCAAGGAGATATGCTAGCATTTGATACAAACAAGAAGTAGGTGGATCTGGCTTTAGTTGACGTTGTACGGTGAAAACAGGTTCTGTGGCAATGCAATTTAATTGTACTTGGGGCTGTGGACATTGCCATCATTGGACCGCACAGTAGGTTTGACTCTGAGCACAAGCCATCCCAAGTGCTGGTGCCAAAGGGGTTCCCTGTTTCCTTATCTCCACCTCACTTCCTTCTGGAATTCTGATGCTGGGTCCTCCAAACTGAAGACTGCTACTCTGGCTACCCCGCATTCTAGATGGCTAACCATGGGAAATCCAAACCTCCCGGCCTCTGTTTTCTCATCTAGGAAATGGCAAACAAACTCTAATTGAAATGGTTGCTGTGAGAAGTGGAGGGAATGTACGAGAGAGCCTAGGCACTCAATTCGTGATGGCTAATAATAATAACTATTATTACGGAAAAAAAAAAGAGAAGGAGGAGGAGGGAAGGAGGAGGAAAAGGGGAGGACAGCAAATTTTAATTACATAAAGAAGTCACCCCCCAGAGCCATCTGGGCAGCATAAGAGTGATTTTATAGGATGCTTTAAAAAAAACTTAACGTTCTCTTAAATGAGTTTGCTAATTTTCTTGATAGGATTATTTCTTTGTTTCTAAACTTCTGCATTTTATTCTGTTTTAATTATATAATATTTTAGAGTTGACATCAAAAAGGGCATCATCTGTTTTTATCTTTTTCAGCCTCATCCACATCCTTGGTTACTGTTGCTCAGTAATCCTGGGGTCACCCAAAGTACTTTTGTTCTAGAGACATTTTAAAGGAAGCCAAGGCAGTGGTTTAGAAAATTTGTAGACAAAAATACATCAAAACAACCAAGGGAGTGATTCCTCTCTGGGATAATTATTTTTAATGCCTTACTGGACACGTTTGAAATGCTTTTCAGGTCTTTCGGGAGTCAAATTAGGAGATTTTTGTTGTTGTTGTTAGGAGAGATTTTTGTTTGATTTTTACATCTTGGAACTTGATCTTTGGTAAATGTCTGCATGTTTGCACATTGCGTAATACTCACTCCCCCTCGCACCCACCCCCACCCCAATGCTGTCAGGATTTCGTCAGCATCAAATAGGCAAATAACACAGGGTAAAGAAGATTAACAATTTCTGTGTGGCCCTCTGGTTATCTTCCTTTGACTGTGCTACTAAATGCAGCTCTAAAAGACGTGCTTTGGGATTTGATCAACCAGTCCCTTCAATTCAGTTCCAAACCAGAAGAGCTCCCCCTTCGGGTATCCTTGTTGCTAAACCCATACGAGGCATCATTGACTTAATTCAGGCAAAAAGATGCTGTCAGTACTTTAGGTATCTTTATATGTCAGGTACTCCTCTGTGAAGTATGAGGATGCTTTCCTAATTTTCACAATATAGTGATGAGCTAATTATTTACATATTCACCAGGAGCCTTCTCTGTAAAACTTAATGAAATGGTCTTCAGTATCCCTGAATAACATAGGGAGGAACTGGAGAGAATTCTTGGATCTGGTAAAAGTGAGGGTTGTTACAAGGATACTTTTTTTTAAAGACAGAGTTTCACTCTTGTTGCTCAGGCTGGAGTGCAGTGGCCCAATCTCAGCTCACTGCAACCTCCACCTTCTCGTTTCAAGTGATTCTCCTGCCTCAGCCTCCTGAGTAGCTGGGATTACAGGCACCCACGACCATGCCCGGCTAATTTTTGTATTTCTTAGAGACAGGTCTCACCATGTTGGCAAGGCTGGTCTCGAACTCCTGACCTCATGATCTGCCCACCTTGGCCTCCTAAAGTGCTGGGATTACAGGTGTGAGCCACTGCACCTGGCCACAAGGATACTTCTCACAAGAACTTGCACATCCTGCCTCAATGAAGATCAAGTCCTGAAGCACAGCCAGACTGTAAGCAGGTTGAGAGCCAGGTTTGTGCATCCTGGTTTACTTACTGGGCCTGTAAAAGGTGCTTGGTAAGTGCAAACCAATGAATGCTGTTCCAGAAAGACAGATTTTATTTCCTGGCCTTGGGTAAAACTCTGCCACTAACTAAGCGCATGATCTTGGGCAGATCGTATCAATAATGTCTTATCTGAAAAGTGAGGGATAGGATTAGAAGCTTTGTAAAGTCCCTTGCAGTTGTAACCTGCTGCAACCTGCCGATTCAGCCTGGTGAGAAATCATCCTCTGTATCCTGTGCCCACTGAGTGACAGCTGGAAAGGTGCCAGGCTGAGTTAGGACAAGAGAATGGTGACATTTCGATTCCTCTCGCCCCAAATAATTACTTAAAATATGTACATCATTGCTTTAAAAATGAAGGCCGGCTGATTCAAATATTTTCATCTTTTGACAATAGCTCAGCTGATGGGATTCAGAAGGGAACTGCAGTCTCTATGGTGCTCTCTAGGCATGTGACCCACCTCAGATGAGCAGGTGACTTTTTTTTTTCTTTTTAAAATCTGGTTTCCAAACACAGAGATGGTTAAGGAGCCGCTTTGGCATTATACACCCATCTCAGATCCATTTGTGATAGATATATGAGAACTGTGTTCAGGGACTCCAGTTGCCTTTAAGGAAATAGGGCAAACTTGACCTAACAGATGTTCATGTTTATCCAATAATAATAATGACACATTGTGTTTATTTGGAACATGACTAAATTGTTCATGCAACTTCAAGGTCCCAGTGCAAAATTCTGGATTCAGATGCTGTGGATTTATCACACCCACTGGGGGATATTGGCTTCACAAACCTCTGAATGGATTATCCTCTTCCATTAGAGTGGGCTCATCCTTTCCAAAAGATAACATCTTGCTTCTCTGGCCTGAATTTCCCTTGACTTCTTTCAAAACACAATTTGTGAAAACAATGTGTGAGAACACATGACAATGGGAAGTGCTCAGCGGGAATACCGTAATAAATATGTCAGGTATATAAACTAGCTGATGATATTTATTTGGTTCTTAAGAAACTTTCTTAAGAAGTATTGGGATACAATAAATTAAAATACTTTTTCAACATCTCAGATTTCTCCAGTAACGCATATATGCTGGCAGACCTTAGTGAATCACGTTAATTTATTTGTAAATCATCAAAGGAAAGCATAAAATATATGTCTCCAGGCAAGTGAATGGACTGGGAAGCCAAATTGGGCAACAGCAGTGTCTTCCTACGCCAGAAGTAAACATGTCAACATGGTGACGAGGGTTTTGTCCCACTCCTGGCTGAACTTTGAAGGGTGAGATGGCTAATATCGAGGGACCTGGCTTTGTAGTTCTTTCTCTCAAAGCATTCCACGAGTCAAGAGAAGGACAATCTGCAGCATGACACAGAGAACTGGGTCAGAATAATATTTCTTAATGGAGATTCCTATGATGTATTCATTACAGCAGTGGTTCAGAATTTTCTGTGCCTTGATAGGTTGTATTTTTAAGTAGGCACCCATTTTTAAATTTAATGTGATATAAAACTGAGTTCCAAGGAATCCCTATTATGTAAGTGGTAAAAAACGATGTGGAGGAGAGGAAGCAAAATACGTGCATATCCACATATACACTATAAGCCAGTATTCCAAAGATGATCTCTGGCAACATAAAAGTTTATGTTGCCCTTGATTTGTGTGGCTTTAAAAAATACCAGCAATATTTAGGGATCTTGGAGCATAACATCAGAACAGAAACTCTTTGCCCTAAACTTGCATGTGCTGTGCTATCTGGCTTTCTTTCTTATTGCTCTTCATGGATTCTTCCTCCTTTCTGGTTAAATGAGTTTATCCACAATTCCCTTTGTGGACTGCATTTCCACATGACTTGCCTCTTCTTGTGTTTTTTTCCCTGACATTTGCTGAGCTTGGGGAGAGACATCCTCCAGCTCCACTGGGTGGGATGGAGGAATCTAGCTCAAGCTCCCCTTCCTCATGAGGTTTTTTTTCTTTTGACTCCAGCTAAAAACAATGTCTCCATCCCTTCTTTTATTTATTTATTTACTTATTTATTTATTTATTTATTTATTGACAGATTCTCACTCTGTCACCCAGGCTGGAGTGCAGTGGTGCGATCTCAGCTCACTGCAAGCTCCGCCTGCCAGGTTCACACCATTCTCCTGCCTCAGCCTCCCAAGCAGCTGGGACTACAGGTGCCCACCACCATGCCCAGCTAATTTTTTGTATTTTTTTAGTAGAGACGGGGTTTCACCGTATTAATCAGGATGGTCTCGATCTCCTGACCTGGTGATCCGCCTGCCTGGTCTCCCAAAGTGCTGAGATTACAGGCGTGAGCCACCACGCCCAGCCCTCCATCTCTTCTTCTAACAGTACCCTGGGGCACGGTTTCTCAGTCTCGGCACTATTGACCTTTTAGGCTGGATAATTCTTTGTTCTGGGGGGTCTGTCCTGTGCATTACAGAATGTTTAACAGCATCCCTTGCGTCTACTCACTAGATGCCAGGACTGTGCATCTAGTGACCCTGTCTTACTGCAAGCCGTGATAAAAAATATCTCTAGACACTGCCAGATGTCTGCTGGGGAGCAAATCATCTCAGTTGAGAACAACCACTGCCCTAAAGCTCTCACCAAATAGTTCGCAGATTCTGGAGAACAATGGTCAGGTCCTTCGCAGCGTTTAGATTCGGGTTCAGGTTAACTGACGATTAACGAATAAAAGATACCTTTAAAAAATTACCGGGTCGGGCGTGGTGGCTCACGGCTGTAATCCCAGCATTTTGGGAGGCCAAGGCGGGTGGATCACCTGAAGTCAGGAGTTTAAGATCAGCCTGACCAACATGGTGAAACCCCATCTCTATTAAAAACACGAAAATTAGCCAGGCAGGGTGGTGGGTGCCTGTAATCCCTGCTACTTGGGAGGCTGAGGCAAGAGAATCGCTTGAACTCAGGTAGCGGAGGTTGTAGTGAGCCGAGATCGGGCAAGATTCTGCCGGATCGGGCAAGGCGACAGAGCAA
Source organism: Nomascus leucogenys (assembly GCF_006542625.1). NCBI lineage: Eukaryota > Metazoa > Chordata > Mammalia > Primates > Hylobatidae > Nomascus > Nomascus leucogenys. The sequence goes on along the minus strand of NC_044395.1, from coordinate 92,748,657 downwards.
GATTCTGCCTCAAAACAAACAAACAAACAAACAATAGGTACCTTCTAAAAATTAACAAATCAGGTTAATTTGAATCAGGTCAGATCCTCCAGAAAACTACAAAAAGGGACTATATTATTGCCTCTCTCCTCTTAGAGTTTACAGAACCATAATTTTAATGCTGTGGACATTGGGTTGAAATAAACTACCAGAGCATTATAGTTGAAGTCACTAACCATTGTCTGATAACTGTTATAGAAAGGCTAGTATGGTAAGTTCCTCTTGGAGTTTAGTACCAGAAAAAGTTCGTCTCCTCTGAAAAACTAGGTCTCTTCCCTTTATTACATCATGAAAGATACGTAACTAGTGCTATTTTCCCATTTCTTACTTGGCTGTCAGGAAGTTCAGAATTGCATTAATTGCATTATGCTCAATTATAGTAACTATCTGCATCCTTTGATTCTAATATGAATTCAATTTTTTTTCTTCTCATTAGCCCCACTTAGCCCATCTTTTACCCTTGCTCCAATGGCTTTCTTAAATCTATCATTTTTTAAATAAAATAAAATTTTAAGCAAGTGAAGTCTTTATTTACCATCAAAAGCAGAATACTTTGGGAGTAAAAGGAGAGTAATTAAGAATTAAGCTGGGACAACAGCTTAAGTTGAGACTGTCCTGGGCAAAATCAAAATGTGATGTCACTCTAGATACAAATAATAAATAAAACAGATAACATTTATGCCATTCCCAGGTTGGGGATAATTAAAGATAAACATGCGCCCTACATAGGGAATGAAAGCTAAGTTATGTGCTTCTTATTTATCTTGTGTCACATCTGTTGATTAGAGTTTAATATTTATTATGTCTTGGGAAATTTTGTAACTAGCCTCTATTTGTAGAGGAAAAAATATTGGGCTTTCTAAAATGTATTTAATTTCTATCAAAGTAAGGTGGGGGGGTCTTTTAGATTTGCAACTGTGATCACACTAGAAGTTTCATTTGTTTGCGATTTATGGAGACTTGGAATAAATGTACTATTGACCAGTGTCAGATTTCTAATGACTAGATCTTGTTTTTCCTAAGCAACTTCACATAAACTTCTGTCATATTTTGAACAGCAAGCTGATACTGTGTTCCAGAACGTTTACAGAGCTATTAATAAATGCTATGTGGTAACTCCAGGAAGAGGATCAAACTACTTTTTCTCCCCATTGGCTGAAACAAATTTCCTGCTTATTTTGAAAAACATGGAATTACCAATGTCCTTGACACACGCTGGGTATTTTGCAAAGAAACCATTAAAAATAAATGAGATTCAGAATTTTAACCTAAAGGGTTCATAGCCAAAAAGGAAATCCTTGTCAGTGCCTTGGTTGCAGTCTTTCATATGTGAAAGAGTGAGATTTCAGCGTAGTATAGGTGAGTTTAAAAGAAGATAGAAATTACTTTCTGCGTTTGTTCAGAATCATGCTGTAACTCAAGCTCTTGCAGGCTCACCTGTTTTAAGTCATAGCTAATATTGTCTGATTAGAAAAACTGTAGGTTTAATAACTACCAGTTATTGATTTCTTACTACATGCCAGGCACCATTAAAGCAATTTACATATGGTGTTTTAATTTGTTCTCACAACAACCCTGTGAGGTGACGGTATCATTAGCCCTGTTTTACAGTTATGAAAATTAAAGCTCAGAGAAAATAAGGAAGCCACCCAAAGCCATACAGAAAATAACTAGCGAAGAGGCTTTAAACCCCAGTCATCTGATCCCAAAGCCCTGCCTCTCTATACTATTGTAAACTTCTACAGTAAGAAGCTCTCTATGTGAAAATTATAAGGCTCAACCCTTGGCCCAACAAGATGGCCAGAGAACAGTAACAATAACCGTAGCAGTGACGCTTACATAGCACACCGTCTATGTTATGCATTGTTTTGAAAGTTTATATATATGATCTCACTTACTTATCACAACAGCCCTGCATGAAAGGTACTACACTCACTTAAAAATGAAGAACCCTGAGAGCAAGCAATGTGCCCCAGTGTTTTGAATAGACATTTTCCTTTCCACGTGTTCACATGTAACAATGTTATGATGGTCTTCTGCACCGTCCGGCACTTCATAGATCTCAAATCACCTATGGATGTTTTATTTCGTTTTACATTATCTCCATTTTACAGATAAAGCTACTGAAAATCTGAGAGCTGAAGCTGTTTCCCTAAGATCACAGTAACTGGCAGAGATAGGACTTGAGTTCAGGTGTTTTTATACCTACCCCAGAATTCTTTATCCTGGACAAGGCTGCAAACCTGAAATGTGGCTCTAAGGAACAATGCAATTCTAAGATTTTCAGTGCAATTCTAAGAGTTTCAGAACCTATAGACTTCTGTACTAAAAGAAGGAACCTAAGCTTGATTTTGAGGCAAAAGCCACATATTTCCTGTTTTAGGGTCCAGGTGTAGGGCAAAATGATTTAAATTTCCTTCTAGATGGCAACAACCGCGTTTAAGGTCAGATTCAGCAAAGGTTTCTCTTCCTGCTCTTCCTCCTGATGCAGCAAGAACAAAGACTGCCACCTTTTCTGAATTCACACCAATATCAATACTAAGCCTATAACTCATCAACTAATTGGAAACAAAGCATAGAATTTACATCTATATAGATAATAGCCAACATGTATTGAGTGCTTCCTAAAGGCTAAGAAATTTACATGCCTTACCTAATGTAGTCCTCATAACTTGCTGTTATTTTTTATCTTGAAGAGAAGAAAACTGAGTTTCTCAGGGGTTAAATAGCTTTCAGAGTCACTCAGCTAGTGGTGATTATTTTAAGCCAGCTATATAAAGAGCTGCCCTGCCGATTCCATAAAGTCCAGTTTTGTAGGCAGAGATTTATCCAGACCAACCATTCCAAATCCTTCAAACCCTTCCTGCATCTGGACAGTAAGGTGGAATACATCCTAAACACACTGAAATGTGGTAGTGTGGGCAGAAGGGCGGAAGGCAAAAGGAAGTGAGGGCTATCTGTTGCTCCTCATTCCCATCTCACCTTTAGTCATTCTCTAGTCTTACAGATCTCCTTGTTCTTTTATAGCAATTACTACTATATGAAAATATCTCATTTGTCTCCTTGTAATGTATCTGTCATACCTACTGGAATATAAACTGTGAGAGCAGGGTGAGCCTGTCATTACTTTATGCTCCTACTTGCGGCCACAATGCCCGACAATCTTTGTTGCATAGTGAATGAATGAATGAATGAATGGCACGGAAAGGATGAGGATATCCCTGCTTTAAAAAAAGAGTGGGGAAGGTGAGCTATTCCATTTTTCTGGTGGACAACTTGATTTTTTTTAAAAAAAAGTCTTGAAAACAATCATTGCCAAAATGCAAAGAATGTCCCGATTTGCCAAGATTTACGGAGAGCCATGGTTATGAACTTCACGAGCAATTGCTGCTTAAACATTGTGTCTGATTTTTGTCTTGGTAAGCCTCTGCCAGGAATTCTGTCCATTCCCCTTCCTCACTCCCGGGCGCTTTCCTCTTCTTCCACCACTAATGAATACACAACCTTCTGCTGACCAGCGGCTGCATATCCCAGTTCCCAGACGAAGACCCAGGTAGCTCTTCTCTACTGGCTAATCCATTACCTGTGTGAAGAGCCAGTGCCTCCTCTGGGTGGATTTTTGTGAAGCTAAACTGACCTTTGGGGGAAAAATGCATTCTACAGAAAGCAATGCCTTTCTCCCTCTAGTCATCTTTTTTTTCTCTTATTCCTTTGCTCTCAAATATATCCTGCATACCTTTCTTTAAAAACATATTATCTAAGAAGACTCCAAATGTAAACGGTTGAAATTTTTCCTTTCCATCATACTTCCTGAGCCACCACTATGTTAACAGACTGCTCTAAAGAATATCCCCTTCCTGCCCTGCTGCACCCTCCTCCTGTGTTCCTAACTCAACCTTGGATATTTTTACAACATATATTCAGTTTGAAAGATAATACTGATACCTTGTTTTATATGAACATTTATACACCAGGACCCTGGCAAGGGACTGACTTCATTGGGATACTTTATGGCTTAATACATCCGAATGATTTATATCTCGTTTTGTCTAAGCATTTATGCTAATAAATTTAACAGATTCTCCAGTACTGCCTGGTCCTTCATTTTCTTCAGGGGGTCAAAGTGAGAGGAAAATAAAGCAGGGTGTTACTAAAGAAAGAAGGAAGAAATTGCTAAACCAATTTAGAACACAAATAAAATTACTGCACAAATAAAATCTCTGCTTATGATTAAGCTGGAATGGCAGTCAAAAAAGAAAAGGGGGAAAAAAAGTTCCTAGACGCAGGTAGATTTCTATAATTAAGCCGTTTCTCAAAGGGGAAGTAAATGTGACAGAATATTTAGCAAGCTAATTTACTGAGGAATATTTTGTTCCTGTATAATTAAATTCAACACTGAGGTAAAACTGACAACTATTAAACTGAGGGCAGTTGGGAGAGGGAAAGGGGATGAGATAAAATCCAGTCTATAAAACATTCCATTATATTTTATAGGTTAAAAAACACAAAAGAAATACTTGGAAAGAATTGTCTAAGACGGAAAGATTTTAAGATTGTGTGACTTTTTTCATTTTTTTTTTTACAGGTGCAGAATAATTTTTTTTCCCTCTCTCGTGGTTTTTCTTTTCCCCATTTTTTTCCCCTGTTGTTTGCAAAGTTGAATCTGGGGTCAGGAGTTCTAATTGTAACCTCAGACTGGAATTCCAGATGGTGCGCTCAGGACTGGAAGCAACTCTCAGTTCATCAATTTCATGGGCCTACGTATCTGCTCTGGCCACGGCCTGGCCTCCATCCCCACTGTGGCATTAATGCAGAACAAATTGAGACATATCCTCTATATAATTAGTTCCAGAATTTAAGAAGATTTACGGTATAATAATAGAGGCAGTGCCGCGGAATCCTTTCATTGAGGACTCTCGGGGAGCTCGGGGACCATCTCGCGGTGGCATCAGAACAGATGGGTAACCCCGGCGGCTCCAGGCACTGCGAACTGGGGGAGAGGGGGAAATTTTGCAGCGCACTGGGCAGTACCTAATGGTTCCGGGCCCCTAGATACGGTCAGCGAGGAGAGTTAGGACCGTAAGTGGGGACTGGTTAAAAGAAAAATCGAGTTAATTTTGAAATGTTCAGAAGAAGCTGGGAGTAGTTATCACAAAGCCCCTCCCTTCCCCCCCCCCTTTTTTTTAATTAAAGAAATGACGTTGAAATTTTTACCGCCAGCGCGGGGCTGGGAACCATCCTAAACACTTGCCCTGCAGCCCCGAGTGGGCAGATTTCGAGGAGTTGGAGTCTGCGGGGAAGGGAGGAAAAGCTGTCGGGCTGTCTTGCGCATGGGGCTCGGGGCGCGGGCCCCGGGGAGAGGCGCTAGTCGCCTCTCTCGTGACAGGCGGCAGCGAGGTCGAGCCACTCTTTATTACGGCCTGCGGGCCCCGCGCGCAGTGTGCCTGTCCCCGCCCTTGACCGATCGCAGCGCTTTGGGGTGTTTAATCAGTTGTCCGCGGCCGCTGGATGACTCCCGGAAGGCGGCCCGGGCGTGCGCACTGGTCCCTGGGGTTGCGGCTGTAGCAGCCCAGCTCCGCGCTCCGTCAGATGCAGTGGACAGCGCCGGGGTGAAAGTAGGGGTTGAGAAATCCTCACTGCCCTGCTCCCACCCAGCCTCGATTTTTTCATATTGCAATAATCATGCACCTTCGAGGCCGGGATGTCTGCTTTTTGCCAGTGTATCAACGCCACATGGTTTTCCAGGGGCTGTCCTCGCCTCTGCATCCCATTAGCTCTGAAGAGGTAGAGGGGTGGTGGGTAAAACCTCCAACTGGACGTCGAGAGACCCGGGTTTCAGCTCGGCTTTGCCACTAACTTGCTTCCGGTCCTTAAACAGTAGTAGTAACAAAAACTGTAAAGTTGATTGAGTCAAAGGCCAACACTACTCTCCTATCTAATCCTCAGAACAACTCTATGAGGTGGGTGCTAGTATCCCATTATCTCGTTTGGCCAGTAAGGAAACTGAGGCTCAGAGAGACTGCGGAACTCCTCTAGGGTCACACAGCTGTTGGTTACCTGGCAGAGCTGAGGTTCCACTCTGGGGCCACCACTCCCTTGCTGTTTACCGCTGCGCTCCATAGACTGCCTCTCCTTCGGCTGTCTGGGCCTCAGTTTCCTTCTCTGTAAAACGAGAAGTTTAATCTGCAGCTTTCTTTGCCAATCGGTGGTTCAGACCAGGAACCTCTGCCACAGATTTCGGCGCTTACAGGGGTAAGAAGGTGGGTGAAAGAAGGGAGCACCCAGTTTTCCACAGCCTACTTTTCCCTGCGACCTCGCGAAGGGCGGGCCTCGCGAGCTAAAGGAGGTGCAGGAGAGCGCCTATCGTCCGCAGCGGGTGAAGGTGCTACCTGCCTTCGTGCTAGGCTGTTAAGTCCTGGTGCTTAGCTCAGGGCGCCAAGGCCAGTGTAGCGGGCGCGTCCCCCTTGGGTAACCTCAGGTCTCCCGCAGAGAACGTTACCCACAAGAAAGAAGAGGAGAGAGAGGCATGGAGAGCCCTGCGACTGCAGGAGTACGTAAGTTCCCCAGCGCTGGCTTAGTGTCGCCTGGGCTTCCGGGAATGTGGATCCGTGGGGGTCGTACGGAGACTTCCTGTCGAGTCCCTGGGGTCCTCCGACTGCGGCTCCTGAGCTTAGCATTTACTTCTCGGCCCCGCAGGCTGCAGGGAACTCCTCCCACCTCTTCAATCAGAGAAGTCCAAATTGGGCTAGGGGGCACCCCGGGGTTCGCACCGGTGCTCTTCCCCTCCCTGCCCCCACAAGAATTCTGAGAAAATACATGGCAGAGGAGAGAGGAGTTCTACATTTGCTTGGCTCCCCTTTCCTCCTACCCACCCCTACATCCCTCACCCCGGGGCAAAAACTTATTTTTTAAAAACGTTGGCAGAGATTTACGTGTCTTTGCCCTACCTGGGTTTCACAAACACAAAGACTCACATTCAAGCCAGACTCCCTTCAGAAAACCTCCTCTCCCCCCGCTAAAAGTGCCAAGGATGGTAAAAGAAGAAACAATCTCAATCTTTTCGTTTGGAAATGAAAGTCGCCGGCTTTTCATAAAGGGCTCCTCGTCCCTCACAGTGCTTGAGTCCTAGTTAAGAAAAACGACTTCCAAGTAGAAATAATAGGCGGGGAGAAGGAATGGAGATACAGGGATCTGGGGGGTTCTTAGGGCAACCGGCAGTGAATTTTGTCTCGAGAGTCCTTTCTCCACTCAAAAAACCAAACGCGCGAGCCCCGTGAAAGGTTTAGGGATAGAGCGTGTGGGAGAGGACTGAGCAGAGAGCGTAGGGGGCAGTGTCTTGTAGAATCCTTCTTTTCTTAATAATAATTTTAAAAGCTTCTGAGTGGAGACGAAGCAAAGTCAAGCAGCAAAGGTGGCCTGGGGGGCAAGCGGAGGGCTCAAGTTCCGTATCTTTACCCTCAGGGTCTCCTGCGCCTAAGGGATGCTCATCCCCAAGAAGTGCGCCCTTCGAGTAAGTCCTCCGCACACACTTCGGGTCCGCAGCCAGAATTTAATGGCGACAACGTTTACGCAATGCAAGCTAAAAACCAAAGCGTAAAAAATGACTATGTCATTTATTGAAACGCCATTCTTTGTCAAACTGCAACTACTTTGTTTCACATAAGTTTGGCCGGAAAGCTTGGAGCCCCAGACCGGGCCAGCCAGGTACAGGAGGCCGGACTGCAACCGGTTGCTTCCCTCCCGTCGCGCCTGGCGGTCCCACGCTGCGCCGTCATGATGCCTCCTGGCGCCCCTGGGATTTTATACGCACCTCTGAAACACGCTCCGCTCCGGGCTCCCGGTTCTTCTCCTTGCCTAGGGGTTGTTTCCCAATAGATCCTGACTCCTTTAGAAGATCCAAAAACCAAACCAAAACAACCACCCCCTCTCCCGCCCCAAACACCTGCTCTGGGGCGCGGGGGCTGCCAAACAGAGACTAGATGAAGGGAGTCAGATTTAGCGAAGCTCTTCTGAGTTCCCAAGGATTCGAATACTAACTCGCGCCCATGGGCCGATGGAGGTTCTCCCTACTCCACTCCTTGGTCCCCTTAACTGGTTTCCGCCTCCTGGTCAATCACTGAGCAACCGGAATGGTATCCTCGACCAGGGCCGCAGGCAGTGCTCGGCGGAGTGGCTCCAGGAGTTACCCTCTCCCTGCCGGGCTTCGTATCCAAACCCTCCCCTTCACCCCTCCTCCCCAAACTGGGCGCCAGGATGCTCCGGCCGGAATATACGCAGGCTTTGGGCGTTTGCCCAAGGGTTTTCTTCCCTCCCAAACTAGCCGCTGTTTTCCCGGCTTAACCGTAGAAGAATTAGATATTCCTCACTGGAAAGGGAAACTAAGTGCTGCTGACTCTGATTTTAGGGAGGCGGCAACCGCCCTCCGCCGGGCGCAAACCTCACCAAGTAAACAACTACTAGCCGATCCAAACATGCCCGGCTTATAACTGGTGCAACTCCCGGCCACCCAACTGAGGGACGTTCTCCTTCAGTCTCGACCTCTGGAACCCACAAAGGGCCACCTCTTTCCCCAGTGACCCCAAGATCATGGCCACCCCCCTACCCGATGGCTCTAGAAGCAAAAGCCAGACTCAAGGGTGCAAAGCAAGGGTATACGCTTCTTTGAAGCCTGAGAGAGTTCTCTCTGCGCTTTCCTGAAGTTCCCGCCCTCTTGGAACCCACTTGCCCCTCCCTCCAAACCACTCTCTTAGATTAACAACCCCATCTCTGCTCCCACCGCATTCGACCCTGCCCGGACTCACTGCTTACCTGAACGGACTCTCCAGTGACACAAGGCTCCCACACTGGCGAAGGCCAAGAAGGGGAGGTGGGGGGAGGGTTGTACCACACCGGCCAGCTGAGAGCGCGTGTTGGGTTGAAGAGGAGGGTGTCTCCGAGAGGGACGCTCCCTCGGACCCGCCCCCACCCCCGCTGCGAGGGCGCCCCCAAGGAGCAGCGCGCGCTGCCTGGCCGGGCTTGGGCTGCTGAGTGAATGGAGCGGCCGAGGCTCCTGGCTCCTCCTCCTCCCCGCGCCGCCGGCCCCTCTTATTTGAGCTTTGGGAAGCTGAGGGCAGCCAGGCAGCTGGGGTAAGGAGTTCAAGGCAGCGCCCACACCCGGGGACTCTCCGCAACCCGACCGCCTGTCCGCTCCCCCACTTCCCGCCCTCCCTCCCACCTACTCATTCACCCACCCACCCACCCAGAGCCGGGACGGCAGCCCAGGCGCCCGGGCCCCGCCGTCTCCTCGCCGCGATCCTGGACTTCCTCTTGCTGCAGGACCCGGCTTCCACGTGTGTCCCGGAGCCGGCGTCTCAGCACACGCTCCGCTCCGGGCCTGGGTGCCTACAGCAGCTAGAGCAGCAGGGAGTCCGGGACCCGGGCGGCCTCTGGGCCAAGTTAGGCGTGGCCGAGGCCAGCGCTGAACGTCTCCAGGGCCGGAGGAGCCGCGGGGCGTCCGGGTCTGAGCCGCAGCAAATGGGCTCCGACGTGCGGGACCTGAACGCGCTGCTGCCGGCCGTCCCCTCGCTGGGTGGCGGCGGCGGCTGTGCCCTGCCTGTGAGCGGCGCGGCGCAGTGGGCGCCGGTGCTGGACTTTGCGCCCCCGGGCGCTTCGGCTTACGGGTCGTTGGGCGGCCCCGCGCCGCCACCGGCTCCGCCGCCACCCCCGCCGCCGCCGCCTCACTCCTTCATCAAACAGGAGCCGAGCTGGGGCGGCGCGGAGCCGCACGAGGAGCAGTGCCTGAGCGCCTTCACTGTCCACTTTTCCGGCCAGTTCACTGGCACAGCCGGAGCCTGTCGTTACGGGCCCTTCGGTCCTCCTCCGCCCAGTCAGGCGTCATCCGGCCAGGCCAGGATGTTTCCTAACGCGCCCTACCTGCCCAGCTGCCTCGAGAGCCAGCCCGCTATCCGCAATCAAGGTAAGTAGGCCGGGGAGCGCCCCCTACGCGCGGGGCAGTGGCGCCAGGGGCTTGCCGCTCTAGGACACCCCCCTCTCCTACCCCTTTTGCCCGCAGCTCTTACCCAGCTGCTTCCCAAGGACCGGGAAGATAGCGGAAGCGGCGGCTGGGGAGGAGGCCGGGGAGTGGGTGCGCATGCAGGCACGGGCCCCCGACATCCTCCAAAGCCAGGCAGAGCTGGGAGCCTGACTGTTCGCATGAGCCGGGAGGGCGTCTGGGGCCCCTTAGAGTCCGAGAGATTCCGGGACTGCTAGTCCCCACGGGAGTGGAACCAGGAGACCGGCGCAGTGTCTGGCTCTGCCTCGGGGAGAAGTTTTGTTAATTAAGGCAACACCAAATTGTCACCAAGTGTTGGGCTTTTCAGACGTCTGGACTCTGGATTCCGAGTGGGACCAGCGGGGGGTGAGCGCCTGTGCTGTGCTGCCTTCGCCGCGGTAAAATGTCCAGGAGCACTTCCAGCCCTTATAATACGGTGTTGGCACACACTAGGTGCACATTAAGTATCGTAGAGAACTAGAACGAGCACACGCACCGCCAGTAACTAAATGGCTTTCTGGAACCGCGTCGTGTCCGCAGATAGCTCCCGCGTATGGTAAATACAGAAGTGGATCTTTACTGGGCTTCGCTCAGGCGGCGGCCACGCAGGTTCTGGGGATGGAACAGAACTTGACTTACCCGATTCCAAGCTATGCGGGACCAGCTTCTACCGCAGGCAGTGGAAGGAGGCACGAGTTTTGGCCTTTCTTTCAGCACATCTGGGGCGCCTCTTCATCTTGTAAACGCGGGTCTCAGCTGGGACAGTATTTCTTCAACACCTGGGGTTAGAACAAGGACAGGGTTATTCGCTGTGCTTAGTCGGGATACAAGGAGGGAACTCGGCACACGATAAGTATCAGGTTGGTTTCTCATGCCGCGGCGCCCGCCCACCTCTCTTTCGCCTGGGCGGCGCGGACCCGATCCTGCGGAGCCCCTGTAGTTTGCCCTCTTCATTTATTTTCAGTGGATTTCCGCGCTATTGAGAACCTAAGCCAGTTCGGTTTGATTCGGTAATTTAGTAAACGCTTTACTAACACAATGGCCGATGCTTTTCCTGGAGCAAAATTACTCGAGGGCCTAGGGACTGGGATGTTTTTGGAATGCGTGGGAAGCAGAGTGTATCTTTTGCGGGAGGTACCTTCCCCCAAGGCTCCGGAGAAGGGCTCTGCGCTTGTTGCCCGCCTTCATCCGCGCCTTCTAAACGCGCGTCTTCAGGCCTCTCCTACCTTAGCACCGGGCCCACTCGAAGCCTTGGAGAAATCGAAACTGCCCTTTTCTTCCGGAGAATCTGGGATCACTGTCCTGCGGAGGAACCGCAAGCAGACCCAAGGGTTGCCTCCACTCTGTCTTTAGTTAGTGAAATTAGTGTTTTGTACTCAAGGGGCGTTGGGACAACTTACTGGTCGCTGAGGCTTATGTTCTTTGATCAGATCGCCCCACCTTTGTTTAGCAGGCTGGTGTTACTTTTGGGGAGTTTCTAGGTCTCAGTGTCCCCGTCTATAAGAGGACAGCTAGGATGGACAACCTAGAGATTGGGTCCGGCTTGAAGTTATACGCCATAAATGGAGAAGCGCGACCCACCACCCTCTTGGGGCTTTAAATATGGAACTCGGCAACCCATCTAAACATCTGTGACTGAGAAACCATGAATCTCTGTCTGCATGTGTGCTATTTGGAGGGGGTTGAGAAACCATCGACTCCATGCCCCTGGGGTACAAAATACTACTATGCCATTATCTTTTTAGTACTTCTAGGGGATTTTTGAAACCTGGGTTCTGTCGCTTCAGTTTGGGTGCCTTGTCCAGCCCTTTTCAGGGCAGTTCTGGTGCCTGGGATCTTATCACACATCATGGGGGGTGGGACTGTGGGTTTTGCAGCCAGCAGGCATTACACTTCTGGAAGATATCTGGATTCCTCTGTAATATACAGGCGCGGCTGCCATAGAGAAAAAGTTAAAAGGGGACCAGGACTAGCAGGTGAATGTATCCTCCTTCTCCATCCTGGAGAAAAAGCCCAATGGAGAGAGGGCCCCAGATTCAAGTCAAATAGCCTGGAAGCACTATCTCCAGGTTTAAGTTTTGTCTTGCAATGAAAACAGATGGGTCCAGCTTACTCAGCCCTTGAGGCTCACTGGGCAGCTTGGATGTGAGAAGGGCTCCAGCTGCTATCCTGGAGTGGGCAACAAGAGTGGCCCTCGAGATTCTGGGTTTATTCTTTTGATTTCCAGGGTCTCTGCTGCTTCCCCAGGAATGCAGGACCTGGCCCAAGACTTGGGCTGTGAGAGGCAAGGGCATCAACTCTCTCAAAAATGTGGAAATGGCTATCAGAGCGCCAAGGCCAAACCCCAGGGGAGAGGAATCAAGGCCGTCTCTGGATCCCTAGGGCAGCCTAGCCATGGTGTACAGGCAGGGGCAATTGGTGGTACCCACTCACAACCGCCCAAAACTTCACAAGCATGTTCATATTTTAATTTCTTAAATATTATATCTGGCATCCTAATCTTGTAAACATTAATTTAGCAAACACCAATCGCCTACTTGGTCAGGCACTGGGTTGTGAATATTAATTAAGACAATGGCCTCAAGAACCTTTGCAAGAAGCTCACCAGCTAATCCTGGAGAAGCCCCTTGTTTTGGATGAGGAAATCCAGGTTCTATGAGATTAGGTGGCAGAGGTGGGATTTGAACCAGACCATTCTAGGGTGTTTCTACTCCTTTTCCAGGGATCTTGGCCCCACCGTTGAGATGGATTTCTTCTGGACCGCGGGAGGGGCACCAAACTCTTAGTCCGTGTGTGGGGGTTGACGGGTTTGTGAGGGCAGATGTGGCGTGAGGACTTGAGTAGCCCCAGACTAGATGCAAGGCTTAAGGAGGAGGGGAAAAAAGCTTGCTTGGGCCGGACGCGGTGGCTCAAGGCGGTTGGATCACCTGAGGTCAGGAGTTTGAGACGAGCCTGGCCAACATGGCAAAACCCTGTCTCTACTAAAAATACAAAAAAAAATTGGCCGTGCTTGGTGACAGGCGCCTATAATCCCAGCTACTCGGGAGGCTGAGGCACGATAATCGTTTGAACCCGGGAGGCTGAGGTTGAAATGAGCCGAGATCGTGCCACTGCATTGCAGCCTGGGCGACAGAGCGAAACTCCGTCTCACAAAAAAAAAAAAAAAAAAAAAAAAGAGGTTGCTTGCTAGTCTACTGATCCCGCAGCCCCGCAGGCTCGCAGAACCCAACACATGATTAGGCCTGGGATCATCAGGCCACCCTAGGGTCAGATGCGGAGGCCTGCGAAGCCCGAGGGCCAAAGGCTCCCCCTTCTGGTCACATAGGAGAGGGTATTTTGTTGGGGGACAGGTTTTCCCCAGTCACGGTGCAGCTGCAGTCATCGTTTTCAGCCTTCTGAGCACCTTCCTGGCTGAGCCTGCTGTCCATTTCACCCCTCAGCTCTCCCGGCCCGGCAGGGCCAGGCGGTTCCCCGCTTCTCTGCAGCCGCGGGCGGGGGAGGAGGGCACAGAGCGCGTCTCGCCTATTCACGCACGGTCAAGGTTGCGCTCCCCTCCTGGGCCGGGACTAACCGTGGGAAAGGCGCTACCTTGGCCACTCGATTCTCTCCCTCCAAGGCCTGTACAAGGAGCCTTTGAACACCCTGCTCCTTCCAGCCGGCAGCTGTGCCTCCCCTGGCCCCTGCCCCCGCACTCTCCGCGCCAGGCCCAGCGCTGGTCCCAGGGACAGCGCGCTCTAATCAAACCCGCGTCCGATAAGCTTCTAATTAAAGGATACCTCCCTCCGCTCCGCAGACGCTTTCACCACTGCCCCTCCCGGGGGGACCTGAAGGAGGGGGTTCGAGGCCGGTCTCTGCCCGCGGAGGTCTGCTTGTCCCGTCTGGGAGGGGGCCTAGGAGGCCTCGCGGGCCACAGGCATCCTTGGGCCCGAGTTCTGGGGTGCGGACGGACGTCTCGAGAGTGGGTGCCGCAACTCGAGACCCACGGCCCTCGCCGGGCACGGACAGTTGCGGAGCAGGGCTCTGAGGATTGTGCAGTGCCCTGGGTCCCTGCCTACTCTTCGGCTCAGGAATGGAGAAGGGTTCGTCTAGAGAAAACTTCTTCGTAGCTTCTATTTCGTCTCCCTCTCTCTCTGTCTCTCTCTCTCTCTTTTTAGTATCCTTTCAGAAATTTGGCCTTCCCTCCGGGCGATAGTGGGTGCGCGGAGCCAAATTTCGTTTGTAAGCTCATCTATAGGCCTCAAAGAGGGCCAGGCCTCAGGTTTCACAAGGAAGTCTCTGGAAGCCCAAACGTGCTCACCCACGCCGGGGAGCTAACGGGCCGGGGTTATCTTTGTCCACTTAGCAGGCGAGAAATGGAGGCCCTCGGGGTCATATGATAAAAGCTGGTGGCTTCTCAAATCCCCAACGTGTGGTGCTGAGCACTGTGTGACTTAAGCCTGGACCTGTACTATCCGGGAGTTAGGATTTGCCCCCTCCTTCCCTCCCTTGCACTCTGCCACACCATCCTCCAAGCTCATGCCTCTGTTGCCTCGAGAAGCTTTTTTTTTTTTTTTTTTTTCTGGGCGGGGGGTGGTGGTGGTGGTTTGTGTGAGTGTGCGTGTGTGTTTCGAAAATGCAGGTAACGATGCCCTGGGTCCTGCTCAGCGGCTGAGTCCCACTTAAGTCTTTGGAGGCACTTTGATCAAATCGTGCAAGAATGGGAGAATGGGTGCTGTTTGACCCAACTTACTCCTGAGAATTTTGTGAAGTTTGGAGACCCAGGGCAGTTGCTGGGCTAGGAGGATCGGAGGCTGGTGGGGTGGCTCTGCCAGGATCCCATAGGAGCAGCTCTCCTTTGCCATTGTGCCTGGACTTCAGGCCACAGACTCTGGAACTTGTAGAGGAATGGGACCCCACCCTTGGGTTCCGGGGCCAATGACGGATCTTTAGCCATAGGATCCTTTTCCCCAGAGGCAGCAACAGCTTTCCAGAAGCTTGTAGGGGTATATGTTTAAAGCAATTTAATAACAAAAATTATAAAAGACTATGTTTTCCAACTGAGGCTCCACGCTGTTTTTCTCACTTTGGGGGGGGGGGAAATGCCAGGATTTCTCTAGGGGGAAACTGAGGCAAAGGACCCAAGCACTACCATGGAGGGAATGGGAGATACAGTGTCAGGCACACTCTAAAGGAAACTGGTTGTCCAGCCTGGGGAGCGAGGAAGTTGGCTCCTACAGCAGTGGTCAGGGTCGGACCTCTGGGCGCAAGGTGGGTCCCATAGTGGGGAGGAGGAGGAGAGCACAGGGTCGCCATCTGAAGGCCCAACTGGAAGGGGCCCTTGTTTTCCCCCTCATCGGCTTTCCCTTGGGCCTCGGGTGTCATGGTGTCGGGTCGGGTAGTCCCAGACAGATAACATTACTCGGTAATTACTCTTCCCATTTTTAAGACCAGGCCATTTAACTGGCTCCGAGTAATTAATGAAAGTTGGTGCGCGGGCCCCTGATTTACAGCTCAGAGTCAGCTCGGGGTTAGCCCAGCGGATTCATTTCGCTTGCCCGCGCTGCTCCTGCGGGAGAGCTGCAGAGTTTGTTTTTTGGGGGTGAACAACTTTCTCTGTCGATCAGGCAACGAGTTTTATACTTAACTTGCCAGGGGCTCGCTGCCGAAGCGGCAGAGACCATAGAATACTGAGGCATAAATAAATTGGGAAAAAGCGAGGTCGGGGTTTTAGTCAGAAAAGGATGGAGAAGCCTGTCCCGAGGTCACATCCAGGGACTTGGGCCGTCTTCCTGCCGAAAGTCCTGGAGGCTGGTGGGGCTGGATGCTCCGCCGCTGGGGGTCCTAATGCGGGGTTCAGCGCACACCCCCCGCCCGTGGCTGGTTCAGACCCACTGCCCCGTCTTACGAGAGCCCGGCTGACACTGTGCTTCTCTCCGCCGCTCCCGCAGGTTACAGCACTGTCACCTTCGACGGGACGCCCAGCTACGGTCACACGCCCTCGCACCACGCCGCGCAGTTCCCCAACCACTCCTTCAAGCATGAGGATCCCATGGGCCAGCAGGGCTCGCTGGGTAAGCGAGTGGGAACCAAGTGGAGTCCTTCTCCCCTTCCTCCGTGCTATCCTCCTCTCCCCCAGGAATTCCCAACCCACAGCAAATTAGGCAAAGGAGGACATCTAAAAGGACCTTAGAAATCATTACCCCAGCGGCACTGTATTTAAAGGACAAGACTAGGTCTCCCTCCATCCCAAGTACGTTAGGGACATCGCCATCCAACTAAGTCTATGAATGCCCGGAGGGCCTTTTGGGTGCACCGCGCAGCGACTGCTAGGGGAATGCAAAGTGAGAGGCTTAGCTTCTTGCATTCTGGACGGCCTTGCTCCGTACGCTGCTCATCCAGGCCCCAGTGCCCCAGGCTCAGGATCTCGCGTCTCCCCCAACCCCTGCCCGCAGCCTCGCACCCCGAGCCCTTGGGGCGCACTCGCTCAACTGTCTTCGGTTCTCTCTGCAGGTGAGCAGCAGTACTCGGTGCCGCCCCCGGTCTATGGCTGCCACACCCCCACCGACAGCTGCACCGGCAGCCAGGCTTTGCTGCTGAGGACACCCTACAGCAGGTAGGAAGGCGCTGGGCTCTGCGTCTGGGTCCCTGGGACCCCGGAGGGGACTTGGGAACGCCCGAACCGGGCAGCCCCGAATGCGGGCATGCAGGGTCTTGGTGGCACGAGACGCCTCGACTCCACTCTACTACTTAGAGGAGATTAAAGCTGATCTCCCTGGTCTCTGAGTTGTTCTTATGTTGTATAAAAATGAGGACAATTATTGTTTCGAGCTGAAGAAGAAGCGGCGCTCAAGAAGTTATTATTATTTTTAGAAGGTCTTTGCTGGGAGGAATTTACCTTCATCGGGACTAAATATTAAACACAGAGTCCACTCCCACTCGGTTCTGAGCCCTCAAACCCATCCAATGGCCACACCGGCCAGGCTACCTCTAAGGCGAGTACCCTCGGCCACAGCCTTGGCCGCAGCCTTCTCCCCACCTCAACCCTCCAGGGTTTCGGCCCGTGGCAGCGCTTTGTGGACGTCGTTCCCAGCGCGCCTGCTACGCTCTGGGGTGGGCCCCCGGCCTGGGTGCGGGACGGAGGTCGGGTCGCAACAGGGCCCTGCGGGGAGGCTGCTCTGTCCCGCGTGGGACCTTCTTCCTGTGCGCAGGAGGCCCAAGGCCAGCTTCATTCCCTTCCAAGCTTTTCCCCGCTCTGTGCTTCCTCTTCTCGCCTCTCTCCACCTTCTCTCCCCCAAATTTCTTCTTCAACTTTGGGTGAACTTGGCCGGCCGCCCGCGTCTGCGATAGGGTTGCCTAGTAACTGCGGCGCACACCAGCCCGCACGAGGCTGGAAGTTGGGGCGGGGGCCGCGGAGCGGCAGCGCGCGGCCTGTGAGGCCCGGGATTGGGCGCGCATGACCTCATAGCCCCCTCCTCCCGGGTGCTCCGGGATCCTGACACCGGCTGCCCCCAAACCCATCGCCATCCTCCCGCCCCTCCGCGCGGGGACCCGGGGCTGACGTCAAGGGAAGGAGGTAGTGAGGTCATGAAGGAAGGAAAAGCGCCTGCCCTGGGAGATTGGGTGGGGGAGTGGCCGCGCCTGGGGAACTGTCCAGTCCCGCAGGTGGAGGAGGGGCGGGAGTCCTCGATCCGGAGCGAGGCGCAGCCCCAGGCCCTTGCTGCCCTTATAAGAGTGAGCCCGGGGCTGGCCTGGCTCTCGCATCTAAGGTTCTCCTTCCTGGGAGTTTCTAGAGAGGTGCAGGGACGCGCCCCTTCTATTTCTAACGCCTGAGGCGCGCGGACCTGGGAAACCTTTTTTTTTCTTTTTTTTCCCGAGAACATCCGGTTTAGCTATCCGAATCTTGGATTCCTCATCACACTTTTTTTTGGGCGGGGGGAGGCAGGCGGTGGGCAAGAACACCAAATGGTCGCACCTCCCCATCCTTCTTTTTCTGCGTCCCTAGCTAGAAATCATTCCTGTTCTGCACCACAGGCGCGGCATGCTGCCCCAAGCCTGCCACCTCAGCGCCTCCTTTCGGTGGGTCAGGTCTTTGGAATGGGGGCAGGATTCGCACCTATTCTCTGAGGTGAATCTCCTTCCCTAGCAAAACTGGCAGCGGGGCCATTGCCATTCTTCTTGAGTAGCTGCTCTCGCCCATTGCCAGGGTGTCATTGCTGTTATTCTAGTAGCCGTCAGGCGGGCTGTTGGAATGGTTCCCACGTAATGACCTTGGTCCATCCCTTCCTCCTTAGCTCCCTGTGGGCTCAGTTTGTGTGTCACACTAGGCTGAGAGAAGACCTTGATGCGGGAGCGGGTACTGTCGATATGGGAGGTGTTCTTGGGGGTTGGGGACTGGAAGACATTGCAGTCCGGTGCATCAGTGACTCGAAGCTACACACACATCCGTTACTCCCCTCTCCCAAGCCGAGACTCACCCTGTGGGACCCTAGGAAGGGGTCCATCAGAGCACCTGGCAGCCTTGAAAGAGGAGTCCAGGAAAAACCGATCATTACCACTGGTTTAATAGCAATTCTCCAGGGTGCCTATGGTGGATTTTGACTTAGGTCTGATTTTGTGGTTGCTAGGGAAGTAGGAAACATCACATAAATTTTCACGTTTTCTAATCTAGCTTCTGATTGGCCACCGTATTAAGCACTTCGTCAAATTCACCTTTCAGAAGTATTTGTTTACTTCTATCTTCCTTCTTTATAATTCAGGAACTTTCTTTGGTCCTGTTATTTTTACACAAATCCAATGAAAATACTATTTTTCCCTCTCACAGAAAATTTCCCAAGTAGTAACATCTCAAAAAAGAATTTGTGACCCCTGTAGGAAGAGTTTGTTCCCTTGGAATTTGTGCTGTCTGGATCTTGAAAGCTCCATTCACTCTAAATTAACATTTCCAATCAGTTTTTAAAGATCATGTGCCTCCCTTGCAGTCTAAAGATGAATGGGCAGGTGTAGGAATGTTTTAAACCTGGGTCTGTGCACCAACATTACTACAGTTATATGGTTTCCCTCTTTGCTATTCCTAAACAAGTTTGAAAGGGTATTTAAATGCTTTTGTGAATGCAATGTTTGAAGAAGCATAAAAAGTAGGACTAAACTTTAATTGCCTAACACCCTAACTTTTGGATTTTAGATATTCAGTGGTGCTTCTACTGGTCCCTGGTTTCATTCATTTTTCTCTCTAAAGTTTGGGACTTTCTGGGGAAAGCTTACTTGTATTTTGTTTGCCTTGCTGCATTTGACCCCCTGAGGCTGACTGCCCAGCTTTTTTCGCCCCCTCCCTCACCAAACTTCTTCCTCCCCAGTCTTTTTTTTTTTTTTTTTCTTTTCGATGCAGTCTCACTCTGTCGCCCAGGCTGGAGTGCAGTGGCACAATCTTGGCTCACTGCAACTCCATCTCCCAGGTTCAAGTGATTCTCGTGCCTCAGCCTCCCAAGTAGCTGGGATTATAGGTGTCAGCCACCATGCCCAGCTAATTTTTGTATTTTTAGTAGAGACGGGGTTTCACCATGTTGGCCAGGCTGGTCTCAAACTCCTGATCTCAGGTAATCTGCCCACCTTGACCTCGAAAAGTGCTGGGATTACAGGTGTGAGCCACTGTGCTGGGCCTCTTCCCAGTCTTTGGATATACTTTCCCTTGCCAGCCTAAAGAAAGGTAATGGTACAAATCTGACATTAAATAAGCAGAATACAGTGTGGAGTGTGCTTTGAGGACGTTCTCAGAATCCCAGTTCTTTCCTTGTCCCCTGCACAATTCCCTCCTTTCTCTCAGGTGACAGTTCTGAGGAGTTGCAGCTGCATATATATTTGTTGTGGGTATGAACAACAGTGAATAGAAAATGCACTCAATCAGCAACTTATGGGAAGTGACAGGAGGTGGTTTTCTCCATCCTCCTTACCCTCTCCTCTCCTATAGAAGGTGGGTGGAGTTTTGTGTAAAGATCACTAGGGTTTCTGAAACCAGGTGTCTGCCCTTATGGAACCCAGTGATCATTGTTGGATGAAAGCATGAGTCCTTATAACGTAATAACTGGAATTTGTTGCATGCTGACTATATGCTGCTGTGCATGATGTTGAATGGTTCACTCGGTTTACCCATTTAACCCTTTTGACTACTCTTTGAGGCAGGTACTATAATTTCTAGTTTACTGATGAGGAAATAAGTTCAGAGTCTCAAAGTAACTTGCTCAAGGTCACACAGCAAGTGAGAATCAGATTCAGGATTTGATCCTTAATCTCTCTGACTTCACAGCCCAGCTGTGCTCTGAATCACTGAGTGATACCAGACCACGCAGGATTCCCTATCTGATTACTCCCCGTGTATAGTCAATGTACCACTTTTTTTTTTTTTTGAGACGGCGTCTCGCTCTGTTGCAAGGCTGGAGTGCAATGGTGCAATCTCGGCTCACTGCAACCTCTGCCTGCCGGGTTCCAGAGATTCTCCTGCCTCAGCCTCCCAAGTAGCTGGGACTACAGGCATGTGCCACCACGCCCGGCTAATGTTTTGTATTTTTAGTAGAGAGGGGGTTTCACCGTGTTAGCCAGGATGGTCTCAAACTCCTGACCTTGTGATCCACCCGCCTTGGCCTCCCAAAGTGCTGGAATTACAGGCGTGAGCCACTGCGCCGGGCCAATGTATCACTTTTGCTCATAAATCATAAGAGCACATGCTTATGTAGACTTAACATGCACCAGGTACCACTGTAAGCACTTTACAAGTATTGACTTATTTAATCCACCTAGTGACTCTCTGAGGGACACAACAGGTTATCACTCCCATTTTACAGAGGAGGAAACTCAGGCCCTGAGAAGTAAATTTCCCCAGTGTGACACAGTTAAGGGACAGAAGTGGTGTTCAAATTCAGGCAATACAGCTCCAGAATCCATCCTCCTACCCTCTGCACTTGCTTTCTCGCTAGATGGATAAGTGCCATTCTCTTTGTGAAGGTGGCATCTGTCCTCAGTCTCATTCAAGGATGGTCTCCTATTTCCCACAGTTGTGACAGAAGTCAGTTATCCATTAGTTTTACCTGTAGCTTTCAATGGAAAGTTCTTAGTGGTTTGGGACAGCGTTTTCCCTGAAGGCCATTATCAGAAGCAGACGAGCATTCTCTTAAAGTTCTAACACACAGAGCAGTTGTCTTTCAAACTCCAGACTCCTCCAGTTTTGTTTTTACTACTGGGTGTGAACTGTTGGGGTGAAGTTCAACCCAGGCACCTAAAGAATTGCAGGGCAGAGACCTTTCTCCCTGTCCTTCCAGACCCAGAAAGAATGACTGCTTCCAGGACCACCCTGGTTTGGGCTTTCCCAGAGGGAAGGTCCCAGGGAAAAGTTCTTCTGTCAGTGTAGGGAGTAGTGGGGTCCAACCTTACTAGGCACAATTTCCCCCCTAATTTCTACCCAGAAAAGGCAGCTAGCTGGGCCTTTTCTGATGTCTTTCCTTCCCAGAGTCCCTTTGCCTCATCTGTTTGCGACTTCCTTGGAGACCCCAGTCCTTGACTATACCGACTTCACATATGATCCTCATAGCTACTTTGGAAAGTTCTGTGCACTGTGTTTGAAAAATATTCCGATGCACACTGATTGTTTCTTTTAGGCATTCTAGCCCTTTCCCTTTCCTTTTGCTCTTTTATTAGGTTTGCATATTCTTCTTTAGCAACTGTGCTACCAATTTAAATGAGGATATTTCCTTTTGCTGTACTTTTGCCTGTTAGCGGGTAAAACCACTCTGACTCTGGAAGCAATCATTTAATGTTAGTCTGTTTTGAACTGAATGTTGATGATTCACAAATGGTGACATTGACAGTGGAGCCTGTTACAAGTAGATTATTTTTCATATGAGAGAAACTTCCTTAGCAGCCATAGAGTTTCTGGGAAATCTTGGGTTCCACAACTCAGTGGGAAGTGCCGATCCACCACTTGGGTTGGCCTTCAACATAGACATAAATCAGATGACAGCCCATGCCCAAGAAAATAAAATTGTAATTAATAATGCCTCTTTTCACTTGTGTACCTATGTACATTTTACACTGTCTTTTCCCTTAGTACAAAATCAATATTTGTTTCCTGCATAGATAGGCAGAAGGTGGAAGGTCTGAAATGGCTTCCAGGGTGATGGGCAATGTTATCAAAGCCACAAGCTTGAATTAAACTCGTCTCCAGGGAGGAGGAAAAATCTAGTTCCAAATATTCCTGTAACTTTTGTGCTGACCAAGTGTTTATTAATAGAAATGGAATCCCCAGTGGGTTTTTCTTTGGTTAGCTGGTGAGCTTCAGAGAAATTACAATACCAAGAGAGTGACTGTGAAATAATTATTCATCATGGCCTGCTGGGCAGAAATTTCTAGGCAGGCAGGCTGCAAGGCACCTCAAAGGGAGGAGCACAGGAAAAGGGTGTGTGGAAGTCTGGCTGCAACCTCTGTTAAGTTATTAGGTAGAGGTACACCCACAGAGGCCTTTCTGTTGGTGTGGGGCACAGTTATTGCTGAAAAAGCTGGAAACATGAATTCTAATCACAGATGCCAGTTATGTCTACTTTGAGCCTTTTTATTTTTTATCCTCTGGGGGCAGCTCTTTACTTCTTCCAAGATGTTACCTGGCCAGCCAGCAACTACGTGGCAGAGGTGACCCTAATCTCAGCCAGGGTAGATGGTTCTATTCCCTTGATGACACGAATTATTCTGCTGAATATAATAAACAGACTTAAAGATGAAAATGTGCTTGAATCACACATGCATTTGAAGAGTGGAGGAGTTCTCGTCTAGATAATAGCTGAGGCTTTTTTTCTTCCTTTCCTTTTGTGCAGAGGTCGAGAACTTAATAATACTGCAGTTCAGGCCAAAACAAACTCTATATGATCTACTACTGATTTCCTTTTAAGCTCTCCCTTTTTGCTGGGACTAACTTCCTTTTATTTTACTCCAACTTGCATTAATCCCAGTTATAGAAGTTTCTTTCCTCTTTCCCTTGCCTCCAACTTCAAACATTCTTACATAGGAAACAAGTGACTTAAAAAAAATCTACTTAAAAAATATAAAGGACACCATGACGTTTGGAATACATTTTGGCAGCCTGCAATTTGAAAGTTCACTTCCGAACAGGCAGAGTTAGACGGTTGGAGCTGAAATGCCTACGTGACCACAGTGGTCGCTGTAAGCCAAACCACCTGCTTATCTGATCTCCTCTGGGAATGAGGTGGTGGCACCTACAGTGGTTATTGAGTAATTAGATGCTTCATTTGCCAGAGGCTCTATATTCTTTGAACGAAGCTGCCTCTTTCCATGGGCTTCCATGATGAGAGCTGGGTGTTGAGCGATTGCCCAAAGAGATCAGAGCCTGAGCATGCTTAGGCCCAGTATTTTTAGCTCCAGTTCACATTTTTGTCCTCTCCCCAGCAGCCGTTATTGTCATTGCTGTCATTGACTTCCATTTGAAAGGCCGTGCCAGCCAGGCCCACTGACTGAGCAGCTGAGGAGCCCCAGCCAGCAAAAGGCAGGATGTGGTTAAAACTGTGCTCTGATCCTATCTCTGGCCTCAGGAAACCTATTAGTAGCTTGGGGATTTTCTGAAAGTCCTTTTCTCCCATACATCCTCCCCACCTTCTCTCCTCTTCTGAGAGGTTGCAGGCTAAGCTTTCAGGAAAGCTAGAATGGCAAAGGGGGCTTCTATTGGGATCTTGGCACACTGTCCTTAGTGAGCTGAAGAGGACGCATGGGGCATCTTGCAGCATCGTCATTCTCTAGAGACTGAGTAGGTCACGTTGCTCCCTTGAGTATATTCTCTTTCACCTCCAGACTCTTGTCTGTATTATTGTTATCATTATTATTACATAAATGGTAATGAGAGGATGAGGCTCAGGATGCCTTCACAGGGGCAGGGCAGAGTGAGGGTGGGGGCACCAGGCATGGCAGCACTGGGCATCTCTCTGTGCCTCAACCCTCATCTAATAAATGGGGACTCAGAATTACATCTGCCTCACAAAGTTGTGAGCAGTATTGAGAATGTGTGAAAGTGCTGTGCAAAATTTGGTAGGTTAGAACAAATTAAAGTAATTAAAGTATATTATCTGTATCATCTTCAAAGGGCCATTGAGGGCATTACCTTCTATGGGCCTCACAACATTCCTGTACAGTTAGACTGATGGAGATTAATATTCCCGTTGAACAGACGAGAAAACTGAGGGGCAGGGAGCTGAACTGATTTGCTCAATGTCCCAAAACTTACAGAACATCACTGTCCAATAGAAACATAACACAAGCCATACATGTATTTGAAATTTGCTAGTAACCACATTCAAAAAATAAGAAGCTGTGAAATTAATTTTTCAAATAGCGTATTTGACTCAATATAGCAAAAAAATCTTATCAATTTAATGTGCGGCATGAGTCACATGTGGCCAGCGTATACCATATTAGACAGTACAGTATACACTAGAAAAAATCGTATATGTAAGACATAGACCCTGTATTTGAGAAGGTTTGCCTTCTGAGGGCCAAGAAAATGCCATTAAAAATATTGGCCGGGCACGGTGGCCCATGCCTGTAATCTCAGCACTTTGGGAGGCTGAGGCGGGTGGATCACCTGAGGTTAGGAGTTTGAAACCAGCCTGACCAACATGGTGAAACCCTGTCTCTACTAAAAATACAAAAATGAGCCAGGCATGGTGGCAGATGCCTGTAATCCCAGCTACTTGGGAGGCTGAGGCAGGAGAATCGCTTGCGCCTGGGAGACTGAAGTTGCAGTGAACTGAAATAGCACCACAGCGCTCTAGCCTGGGCGACAGAGTGAGACTCCGTCTAACGAAAAAAAATGTGTATTTTCTCTTTGGGGTACTTCCTTATAGAGACCTTAGGAATCAACCAGACTGTTCTTTAAGTCTGTGAGAAAATTTCCAACTCATAAAGTTAGATATTTGGGATTCATTCACCCTTCTGCATCAGCATCTGTCACTCATCTTTCTTTCCCAGCTCTCTTGAAAATTATGATTTTCTGAGTTGTGAAAGGATGAAATAATTTCAGAAAGATCCCATATCCCCAAAGGGCCTAGGAAAATTGTCAACTGGGGCTGAGTGATTTTAGTTGGTGGACAATTTTTTAAAAATTAGTGACAAAAATATAGAGCTGCCTGGGGAATACAATGCCTGTTGGCTGAGATTAATGGTAAGATTAATAAATGGATTGCTTGATGAAAAGGCGCAGGAGAACAAAAACCAGTAGAGAGATTGTGGAGGAGGCCGCTTATTAATGAACTGTCAGCCCAAAGAAAGTTCAAGAAACTCTCCTGAGGTAAATGCAGCAGGCTGGCACTTCTAATAAAAGTTGGGGTCCTTCAGGAATTAATTACTCCAGCCTTACAGAAAGAATTTGTGGAATTGCAAAATGCTGTGGCACAGACCAGTACGGGCTGCTGCTACAAATGGGGAAGCTGCAGGAGAAACTCATCATTTTTTTTTCATTGATATGTAGGATATTGTAGTAGCATAATAGCCAGTCAGACACGGGGATGAGTGACGGCGTCCAGATACACACTGACTAATGAAGCGGCACATACTTTGAGTTTGAAGTCACTTCACTTTTCATATGCAAAATTCCCTCCTGGAATCTGATTTCCTCCTTATCCTGTGTACCCACCACTAAGGAGTTCCAAATAATTTTCAGAGTTATTATATGAGAGTCAGATGGACTCTGCCATGATTTATCAAGCTATGCGGAAAGAGAGCACAGAATTCATTTATTCTGAGTTGCTGTAATTTCCCTCTCCCCTCCTCAAGTTCCCAGTTATGCTTGGCCTGAAAAAAGCCTTTCTGAATTAAAATTTGGTGTTGCCTCTGCCCAGTGAAGCAGCTTAAAAGAATGCCATGACCAGACGGAGATGGGCCGAGATCTGCAATCTGATACCACACATCGGATATTAAATGCCTCTTATCTTTTTTCATTTCTGCCATGAAGGTAGAGTGAAATTTTTCTTCTGTAAAGTGTTTAGACCAAGAGGTCCCAGACAAACTCTTGGTCTCTTGGGTCTCAAATTTCATAATTAACCATTTCAATTCAGGCATAAATTTATTCCTGATGGAGCTTGGTAATTTAGGAGATTTCTGGCAATTGATTCATGTGCTAATTTTCTAGGAATGAGATAAATACCGAAGGGACAGAACAGCTTTTGGTTGGCTTACATAGTGGTGTAAAACTTCTTTGGAGTCTTAATGTAAATGATAAGCCATTTCCCTCATAGAATCTTATAGAACTGGGCTCTTTTTTTTTTTTTTTACATTTGACTTGTACCAGGATTATAAAACATATAGAAAATGATTCCTTCAGCTGTGCATAGAGTTTATCATCATCTTTCTTCTGCTTGTCACATCCTTGCTTTTTAGACCATTCATCACCCATCACTCTTTGACTTTTCAGACCCTCATAATCCACATGATACTTATCCTTTTGATTAAAACAACTTAATGGCCTTTTCACGAATAATTAATCTGCTGTCTTTACTTTCAGCTCCAGGCTTTTAACTTTAATGTTGAGTTATCCAGCCTGTGTTGCCTTTCAAAGTTTCACTCCCCTTAGCCTTTTCCCCTCAAAGGTTTAACACTTCTTTAGAAACTTCAGTGGTTGCTATATAAAGGTTTTAAAAAATGCTTCCGAGTTACTCTCACATCCCTTCTGCTGTGTATGAAGTGTATAACTGTGCAGAGATCAGTGGGATGAAATGAAAATAATTTCAGATTTGCATATTCTGTCATTCTGGAAAATGTGGAGGCTTGCACTTCCAAGAAAAGTTAAAACTCCATTGCTTTTGAAGAAACAATTGTGTAGTATTTTAATGGTTATGTGTTTCTAACTCTGGATGTTTTTCTAACAGTGACAATTTATACCAAATGACCTCCCAGCTTGAATGCATGACCTGGAATCAGATGAACTTAGGAGCCACCTTAAAGGGGTAAGGTTTTCTCTATTCCATTGCCTTTCCACAGTAACTTATACCTGTTTGAACCATTTTAAAGGTGCTTAGAACTTATGAAGAGAGTACAGTTTTAGAAGAAAGGGCAAAGTTCTCTGTGACATTAGAATGCTTTCCTCCTTCCCCTAGTTGGTGAGTTGTGTTCAGTATTAAATTTTCAAAAACATAAATATGGGGTGTTTCTATCTGAAACAAGGAATATTGAGGACACTTATGGTCTTGTTGAATGTTTTATAATTCCTCAAAGGCCATTCAACCTCATTTAATAATTGTGTTTTACTATGATATCACAGTTGTTAACCATTCCACTATCTTATCAAGAAGTGCTTTGGGTGTGCAAAGTCCAGGATCCAAATTCGCATTTGTGTGATGCAGATCTGAGCAATCCACACTCAGATATGCCCATACCTGATTGCACCAACAGGGTTTTTCTTTCCATACTTGATAATACAACCATAATAGGGACAATACAGCCAGGAAACATCAGAAGGAGCTACTCTTTGCACCTAAAAATGAAAAAGAAAAAAAAAAAGAAGGCAGGTGGGACTTGCTTTCACCATTGAAAGAACTCACTTTTCATTTTCTAACAAGTGTGAAGAGATGGGCAGTAGCTTAGAACACTTGTGAAGTGCCTGCAGCCTGTCAGGTGCCCTTCCAGGTTACCTCATCTTATCTTCCCAACACTCTCATGAGAGCTAAGTACTGCTTGGTTTATAGATGAGTAAACCAAGCTCAGAGGGTTAAGTTACTTCCCAAGTTCTCATCCTCCTAAGCGCTAGAGCTGGGATTCCAAGTCCAGATCTGATTCCAAAGCCCAAGCTCTTTGCAGCCTCCGGTGGTGCCTTCCACCCCACCATTGGCCCCAGTGGGACTGGGGACTTAGTTCAGCAGTCTTGATAGCTAGCTTGATGTCTCTGTGTATTGAGGGGCTTTTCATTGGATTCTGGGATCTGGGGGGCTTGCCAGATCCATGCATGCTCCATTCCCCACTCCCCACCTCTTCTTCTCTTCTAGAGTTGCTGCTGGGAGCTCCAGCTCAGTGAAATGGACAGAAGGGCAGAGCAAGTGAGTGGACAATGCGGAGATGGCAAAGCAAATGGTGTAGGCCTTGTTGACTGGCACCTGGGGCAATGCAGGAGTTAGGACTGACGTGGGTAATCAGGGTAGCATTTGGTGGATGGGAAGAATCTCTCTCCCCCGCCCCCACCTCTTCTTGCTCATCGTACACATGCTGGGGACAAAATGGAGGGAGTGGCATTTCTCATCAACGTGCCCCTGGAAAACAATTTAAAAACTTATGCAGCATCCTGTTCATTTCTTTGTGAATATTTCACAAAATACTAAGTACTAAATTTGTGGCATTACAACCATAACACCACATGTTCCTGTTAGATCAGTCAAGCCTTTCAGTCTTAACTTACTTGCTTGTTCTTTATTTACCTTTAAATCTCTCAGGGAGAACTTACCTTAAGTGTGAGGCCAGGCTTTGAAAAGACTTGTGTTTTGTTGTTTTTCAAAGTTTGTTTTTATTCCCAAACATTCGCACCTTCCCCAGCCGTATATCCTGCACCTTGGGGCATTTCTGTAGCTGTTTCTTTTTCTTTTCTCTTCTTTAACTTCACAACCAGCCGCCCTCTTTTCTTCTTTCTTGTGTTGGCCCAGTCCTGTTATTTGGTTCATCCTTCAGTAATCGACAGAGTTGTATTTCATCTTCCAAGACTTACTGTTAGGTTCTTCACCTCGCCCCCGCCCCCAAATTTTTCAGCAGTTTTATCCAGATCTCCTCTTCCTCTCTCTGGACCTCAAAGAAAAGGCTTTCTGTTGTTTTACATTATTTCTCTCCTGTCTTCCATCTGGGGGGCTGCTGACAGTTTTAGTATTCTGTCTTTCTACCTGTTCTCTTTTCTTTTTGAGATGGAGTTTCGCTCTTGTCGACCACGCTGGAGTGCAATGGTGCCATCTTGGCTCACCGCAACCTCCGCCTCCCGGGTTCAAGTGATTCTCCTGCCTCGGCCTCCCCAGTAGCTGGGATTACAGGCATGCGCCACCACGCCCGGCTAATTTTGTATTTTTAGTAGAGATGGGGTTTCTCCATGTTGGTCAGTCTGGTGTCAAACTCCTGACCTCAGGTGATCCGCCCACCTCGGCCTCCCGAAGTGCTGGGGTTACAGGCGTGAGCCATCGCGCCTGGCTTTTCTACCTGTTCTTGACTTGTCTTAAGTTCCTCGGCTTCTTGGTCCCACCCTTTCTTTCTGGCTCCCTTCCTTTTCTCCTTTCGCCTCTCCTCAGAACTTGATAACCTTCCCCAGGCTAAACAGCAAGGATAGACAGAACATGATTGTGAAGTGAGCAGTACGTTTCTCAAAAACTTCTTCAGGCTGTAATACAGGGGCTTGTTTGTTCAGTTACAAAAATTACAGATAAGGAATTTTGGCATGTATTTGCAGCTGGATCTTTCCATAGTTGAGACAATTTCGATACTTTTTAAGGTCTTTAGACACGTACTGTTAGTCACTTGCTGAGGAGGCAGAAGCTGTATTATAAGGATGAAGCACAAAGTGTGAACAATTTGTTCTGTTCAATCCTGCATAAGAAAAAAATGAGAAGTTTTCATTGGTCTGTTACTTACATCTTGGAAAGGATTTCTGAAATAAAAATGTATTTCTTTTTTTTCTTTTTCTTTTTTTTTTTTGAAACGGAGTCCTACTCTGTCACCCAGGCTGGAGTGCAGTGGCACGATCTTGGCTCACTGGAACCTCTGCCTCCTGGGTTCAAGTGATTCTCCTGCCTCAGCCTCTTGAGTAGCTGGGATTACAGGCATCTGCCACCATACCCAGCTAATTTTTGTATTTTTGGTAGAGACAGGTTTTTGCCATGTTAACCAGGCTGGTCTCGAACACCTGACCTCAGGCGATCTGCCCCACTTGGCCTCCCAAAGTGCTGAGACGACAGGTATGAGCTGCTGCGCCCTGCCTAAAAATGTATTTCTTGGCCTGGCATGGTGGCTCATGCCTATAATCCCAGCACTTTGGGAGGCTGAGGTGGGTGGATCACTTGAGCTCAGGAGTTTGAGATCAGCTTGGACAACGTGGTGAAACACCTTCTCTACAAAAAATACAAAAAAATTAGCCAGACATGGTGGCACATTCCTGTAGCCCCAGCTACTTGGCATGCTGAGGTGGGTGGATTGCTTGAGCTTGGGAGGCGGAGGTTGCAGTGAGCCAAGATCAGGCCACTGCATTCCAGCCTGGACGATAGAGTGAGACCATTCCACAAAACAAAACAAACAAACAAAATATATATGTATATTTCTCGAATATTAACTTTATTCAGGGAGCTGTTATAAAAAGGGCTAGATGGCCCAACAGATAGTTCCACAAAAGAACAACTGTTTTGCAGAGCAAAAATTACAATTAGCTAATTGCCTACCATCTTCTTTCACACTGTGAATTTATCCCTGTAGAACATACTGTAAATCCACAAGTTTCCGCTTCCATTTTGTGAAGTGGACATTTATCTAAGGATGTATATAAACAGTATTGGGTGCCGTGTGAGGGGCTGTACATGTTTCCTCTTCTGATCTGATCTTACAGTACGCCCAGGACACTATGGCCACATCCATTTTTTTAGCTGAGGAGGTGGAGAGATGAAGCTACCTAACCAAGGTCACATAGTGAGTGAGTGGCAGAGCCATGTTGGAATCAGTTCTGTCTGACTCCAGGACCTGCGCCCTGGATTAGAGCTTCTTAAATGGGTGGAAACCTTTTAGACTGTGACCACAGTTAGAAATACCCTTTATAGTGAGATCCCATATACACACATGTGCACACACACACACACACAACATAGATTTTCACTGAGCAATACTCTTATGATATGCTGTGCCTGCTGACATTTTCTCTCTATCCCATTTCATTTTTTAAAATGCTGATTGTGATGTACTACATTGATTTTACAACCCACTGATGTGTCATGACCCACAGTTTGCCTCACTTTTAGCATTCAAACATGGTGACACCTTGGCTGTCTCCTCCAAACTCATGAACAGCCCAGAACTGGATTTAGTTGAATCTGTAATTCCAGTAGAAAGTTTGGCCTTTCCCCAGGGGAGACCAATCTGGGTTGGGGTCATTGTTCTCTGTGATACTGGATTTACTTTCTTTTGCCATGGTATGAAAAGTATTAATATGGAGAATACATTTGAGAAAAGATATTCCATGAAGACAAATTCAGACACGTAACTTTTTGCGTTCATTCATAACTAGTATCTTGACACTGTTTGAAATCAATGGTAAGAAAAATCATGTGACAAGGTAGATCTACTACAGGAAAACTGGTGATTTGACGCATGTTTTAGAGAAGAAAGATGTAATTTCTGTATCACTCCTAAAAAAGAGGCATTATCAATTTTTTATTAAAAGATCATGTACCTCAGACTAAACCCCACTAAATGCTGGTTCGGGTCTTCTTTCCTTGAAAATGTTTCTTTTTAAAAAAGTGGCTTCACAAAGAATAGGGTTGTTTCCTTGTATCCCAAGCAAGTCCACAGAGACATCTTTCATTAGATGTCAGGGAGCAGTGTTAAAATGGATGGGGATAGGATTTTATAAAGAACATGGGCAGATGAAATGAAAACTTGCTGTGTTAGAGGTGGGATATACTTGTGTGACTGAACTGCTCCTTTCTCCTCCTTCTCCCTTTACTCATTTTCTAATTTCTGTATACCCACTGGGATCACAGCTACTTTTATGACCTCCAATGGGAGAATGTATTTCAATTTAAGTCAATGAGAAGGTATTTTATGGAAAGAACCACTTTCTTCTCCCTCACCCCCCAAACAAATGAAATTAGATTTTTAAAGTGGGTCCCTGGGAGAAAACGTTGCTGGGGAATCTTTCTGAGTATGA
The DNA here is from genome assembly GCF_006542625.1 of Nomascus leucogenys. NCBI lineage: Eukaryota > Metazoa > Chordata > Mammalia > Primates > Hylobatidae > Nomascus > Nomascus leucogenys. Next base: position 92,716,693 of record NC_044395.1, on the reverse strand, counting down.
GTCCACCATTTTGAAGCCTTCTATTGATGGTGCCTTGTGTTATCTGCTTTCTATTTCTTTGAAAACATTTTCTGTGTGTTCTCAATGGCTGCTGATTTCTGAACAAGCCTCTCCTACCCTGTTGGCCTCTGTTTTGTCTCTTCTGAAGAAAATATCCTGCAAAATGGAGAAACACATCAACCTTGACTGTGATCCAAGTTATTAAAACAAGGAAGAAGTTATTCTCTGGGGACTCGGGTAGGGGGAGTGGGAAATCGAACACAATAGAAATGTGAAAGGAGTGCTCAGCAAAATGAATGTCCCTTTGCTGGTCCAAGAAGTTCACAGGCTGTTGGGAACACGCAGTATTCAACCTGTGGATGCTTGAGAGGAAAAACAAAAAAGACTCAACAATGAGTGATGTATGGTGAAAACAAAGCTGTGCGTTTTGGTAGGGCCAAGGCTGTCGAATCTGGAGAAAATCCCCGCTAGACATGGTCTCATCCCTGAGAACCTGTGCCAAAAGAGATAGCTGTCTTCTCTGGCTGGGAGCTCCAATACACAGCCCAGCACCTTCCCTCGTGGGCTCGTGAACATAAGGTCCCCGTCCAAGAGATTTACTTCTTGGAAATAGATAGCTTGCTTTTAAGTGGCTCCTGGAGGCTGAGATGCAAAGTGAAGGTGGGGAGCCTCAGTTCTGTGAATATCAGCATTCCCGAGCCTACTCCTTCATCTCCACCCCCAGCAACAAGTTATTAATTTTCCCCCGTTTAAACAGTTTCATTTAATGCCGTTTAAAGAGTTTTTTTTTTCTTTATTATTGCCTTGCATTGGACTTGGCCTAGGGTCTGTTAACCCTGCCAGCCAGAAAGAAGAATGGGACTCCAGGGTTTGATAAAGATGGAGACTCGTGACTTAGCTCTGTGTCCCTCTCACTTAGTGTGGACTGATTCGGAAGCTTCTTTCCTTTGCTTCTCACTTTTCTCCTTCTTCTTTCCCCTCCCTGGCTGCTGGCCTTTTCTATCCTTTTATTTTTGGACATGCATTCGATGAATGTATTGAATTTTTTTTATTATGTAAGTAATGTGTATAAATTATAGAACAGTTAGAAAATATAACTACACAGAGAAGGAAATTAAAACTCCCCCCAAAAGCCCACATGAAACTGTGATGATAATGATGTTGCACACAATTTTAGACCCTTTCCTGTCCATGCATGTACATTTGTGTCATTTTCTTTCTTACAAAAATGATTGGCTTCAGGTGAGATTCAGTTCAGCAAATGCATATTTATAGGCCATCGCGAAGTTGTCATGATAGCCTTGACTTCTTGAAAATATTCTCAGCCTCTTAAAAAATATTTTTGGGCTCTGAAGACTTATCTCCATACCATGATTCTAACTATTTTATTTCAAAGCAAGGAATTATTTTCATCTTGTGGAGGTGAGGAAAAATGCTAGGTTTGTTTAGATCTGGAGAAGAAAGGAGCTGAATAGGAAAGCTAGGAAAGAAAGGTTGGGATGGAGAAGGGGCCAAGTTGGAAATGAGAAACACAGTGATTGTAGCACAGGGAGGTGAAGTGAGGTTAATGAGGATTGATGAAAGCATGTGTGTGTGTGTGTGTGTGTCTGTGTGTGTCTGTGTGTGTGTATTGGAGAGGGAGAGATTACATCAGATGAGTGGAAGATACCTTAATGATCCAAAGCAGTATTTGGACTTCTCCTATCCCTGATCTCTTCTGAGACCCTCTACTCACCATTTATCCTTCAGCCTGTCATCTGCCCAAGAAAAGATCATAACCTCTAAGTAGAAGAACATTGATCTGGAAGCTACACTAATAAAAAGTTATCCAGATAAGTGTTTTCTCTGAAACGAGGAGCTACTGCATATTTTAGTAGGAGTTTTTCTATTAAAAGCGAACCAGTTTATTTATTCTAGCTGTATTTCTGACTCTTCATTTTTAAAACAACAGATGTAGTTCTGTATGCCTAGATGGTGACTTTATCTAAAATGAAAACAGCTATTTTCTCCTTGATTATAAAAGTCACACAGGCTTATCATTTTTAAAAAAATTCAGACAGGACCAAAACATTATAAAGAGAAAAAGAAAATTCATCTGTCTTCTCACCATCCAGAGATAATGGTTTAAAAAAACATTTTGAGGTGTATTTATATCTTTGGAGAAAAAATTCTGGAAACATTTATCAGACTATTAATTGCAGTTACCTCTAAATATATTCGAGGGAAGAGACAAAAGCCTGAAACAGATGGGTTTAAGAGATGAGGAGAGGAGGTAAAGACCATGCTTTCATGGAGTTCTGCTGCAAAAGGGGGCAAAAAAATGGGGTTCTAGCTGGCTGGGGAAAGAAGGTCGGGAGAAGGAGTAGTTTTGCTTTAAATTGTTCTGCTTTTATTTAGTTATTTATCTTTAGATAGAAGTATCTGTATGTTTGTTTGCTGATGAGAATGATCAAGAGGAGGAAATAATGGGGCATGGTGGCTCACACCTGTAATCCCAGCACTTTGGGAGGCCGAGGCAGGTGGACCACTTGAGGTCAGGAGTTTGAGACCAGCCTGGCCAACATGGTGAAACCCCGTCTCTACAGAAATACAAAAATTAGCTCAGCATAGTTGCACACACCTGTAATCCTAGCTGCTCGGGAGGCTGAGGCAAGAGAATTGCTTGAACCCAGGAGGCGGAGGTTGCAGTGAGCTGAGATTGTGCCACTGCACAATTGTGTGGGCAACAGAGCAAGACTCTGTCTCAAAAAAACAACAATAAAAAAAGAAAAGGAAAAAAGAGGAGGGAAAAAATGGTCAATGGGAGGGGACAGAATCACTGGAACAGTGTCCTTGAAGGAGGTGGGAGAGAAGGGGCTCCATAGATAAGTTGGTGGGGCTGGCTTTAGCTAGAAGCTGGGATAGTTCATCTAGTAACAATATTAATTTATAAGAGTTCCTTCTGCCGGGCTTGGTGGCTCATGCTTGTGATCCCACCACTTTGGAAAGCTGAGGCAGGAATTCAAGACCAGCCTGGTCAATATAGCAAGATCTCATCTCTATAGAAAACAAAAAAATTAAAAAATTAGCTGGGCATGGTGGCACACCTATAGTCCCAGATACTTGGAAGGCTGAGGTGGGAGGATTGCTTGGGCCCAGAAGTTTGAGGCTGCAATGAGCTATGATGATGCCACTGCACTCCAGCCTGGGCAACAGAGACCATCTCTCTGAAAATAATAATAATAAAGAAAAAGTTCTTTGTTTATAAGAGTTATTTTGCTTGTCATATGTAATGAAAATATTTTCTCTGGTTTGTATTTTAATTCTGTTAATGGTTGTTTTCTGTCAGATATTTTTATTTTATGGGAAAAATAGTAAGTTTTTGTCTTATAGTTTCAAGTTTTTGACTTTTGGATCATGCTTAGATTTTTCCCATCCCAAGTGTTTTAAAATATTTAATTATTTCTGGTATTTTTAAAATTTTACTTTTTAAAATAAAGAGATGGAGCATGTCACACTCAAGCAAATAATAAAATAATATTTATGTTGATCTAGGGGCATCTGTGCCAGGTTGCCACCAGCTCTGAATGTGGATAATCCCAGTATCTATTCATTCCCCAAATAAGATCTGATAAGTGCATATGAAAGTGACTTTTGAAATTACTGTGGCTACAGGGAAATTGGATATGCATTGAGTAAAGTGTTAAACCTAAGCATTGTGGCATAACCACTGAGAATTCCTAGGGAATGCTCCTGGATCTTTTGGCCCTAAGTCCCTTAGGGCTGATTAATTCAAGTCCAGCAATCTGTGGTTCATACGAGTACACAGTGAGTACAGTATTTATGCGGAGATTTATTGTTTTGTTGTGTTTTGTTTTATTTGGTAGTTATCCTCTCCTAAGTCTAGCTTATATTATAACAGCCCCCTCCTCCCTTTTCTTCTCAGGCTGTTGGTTTATTGGAAATAGCAGGTCAGTTTTCTGGTAGAATATCCTACAATCTGGATTTGGCAGATTGCTTTATCTTACAGTCTTTTAAACTTGGGCCTCTCTCTCCTGTATTTCTTTTTTTCTGTTCTTTCTCTTTCTTCCTCTCTCTCTCTCTCTCTCATTCTTTCCCTCCCTCCCTCTGCCTTCCTTCGTTTCTTTTTTTCTTTTTTTTTTGAGACGTAGTCTCCTGTCACCCAGGCTGGAGTGAAATGGCCCAATCTTGGCTCACCACAACCTCCACCTCCTGGGTTCAAGCAATTCTCCTGCTTCAGCCTCCCAAGTAGCTGGGACTATAGGCGCGTGCCACCACACCTGGCTAATTTTTTGTATTTTTTAGTAGAGACGGGGTTTTACCATGTTAGCCAGGATGGTCTTGATCTCCTGAACTCAAGGGATCCGCCTGCCTCAGCCTCCCAAAGTGCTGGGATTACAGGCATGAACCACCACGCCTGGCCTCCCCTGTGTTTCCTAGAGGCTTGATTCGATTTGGGGTTCTTTTTTTATTTTCTTTTTTCCTTTTTCTTTCTTTCTTTTTTAGGTAAATGTAATTGATGTGTGGCACTGTGTTCAGCCTTTTCTCTTGTGTTTAAACTTTAAGGAAGCATAGTTTCTTAGCACAGATCCTTAAACAAGGGGGTGATGGTTCTCAAGGCTTACAGCGGCGTTTATTGTCAACACCGAAAAGAATCAGGCATTTCAGCATCTCACGTATGAGCCCTGAGTATCAAGGGTGGGGAGAGAAGAGGGGTTGATGGGTAAATTCCATGTTTTAGAGACACAAGGGTTTGAATGTCCCCAGGTGCTTCCCTTCAATCTGATTAACTCTGCAGAGGGGAGAAGACAGAGGTGAAGATGGGGGGATGCCTGCCTGGCCAATAACTAGAGGTGGGAGAGAGAAATGACAGGCCGAAGTTCCCCCTTTTTGAATATTCGTATGAATGCTAATTGCCTTCCAAAGGCTCTTTTTCTTTTCTCTCTTTTACTTCTTCTGTTGATAAGGGATTTCAGGGCGGCTCTGGTTTTCCTCATCTGTAAAACCTCAATTCCTTTTTATTAATCTTCATGTGCCTGTGGAATATCAAAGTTAATCATTTCTAAAGAAGCCACTCTTGCAATGTTAAGTGTTTTGTTTTTTGTTTTTCGTTTTTTTGTTTTTTTTTTTCCCAGGCCAAATCTCAGTGTACACGTTTTTGGCGTGAAGAGGGCTCACGATTTGTGTTATATGAGGGACATTTTTCTCTTTTTGCAAACTTTCTAAGGAAAGTGTGTATGCATTTTTTGTTTGTTTTTGTTTTTGTTTTTGAGACGGAGTCTCGCTCTGTCGCGAGGCTGGAGTGCAGTGGTGCGATCTCGGCTCACTGCAAACTCTGCCTCCCGGATTCAAGCGATTCTCTCAACTCAGCCTCCCAAGTAGCTGGGATTACAGGTGCCCACCATCCCACCCAGCTAATTTTTGTATTTTTAGTAGAGATGGGGTTTCACCATGTTGGCCAGGCTGGTCTTGAACTCCTGACCTCAGGTGATCCGCCCACCTCGGCCTCCCAAAGTGCTGGGATTACAAGCATGAGCCACCGCACCCGGCCGTGTTTATGCATTTTAAAGCTGTCTAGGAAAAGCAAATTTTCTCAGGATACATTTTTATGCATCTTAAAGCTGTTTAGGAAAATGTACAGTCCAGGCCACTGCCAGAAGTGAAGTGCCAAAGTGCATGCTCTGCTGATAACTGCTTCTGCTTATTTTCCCAGTTCTATAGAAATAAATTTTTTTTTTTTTTTGGTGGAGGGTAAACATCGTGCTCTGTTGCACATAAGCAGCTATTTCCATCAGTTAGCCTTGTGCTTTCTTTATACCAAAGGTCCCTAACCCCTGGGCCATGGACCGGTAGTGGTCTGTGGCCAGTTAGGAATTGGGCCTTGCAGCAGGAGTGAGTGGCAGGTGAGGTAGCAAAGCTTCATCTGTATTTATAGCCACACCATCCCTCGAATTACTGCCTGAGCTCCACCTTCTGTCAGATCAGTGGCGACATTAGATTCTCATGGCAGTGTGAACCCTATTGCGAACTGCGCATGTGAGGGATCTAGGTTGCACGCTTCTTATAAGAATCTAACTAATGCCCGATGATCTGAGGTGGAACAATTTCATCCCCAAACCACCCCCCCCCCACCCGCCCGGTCTGTGGAAAAATGATCTTCCAGAAAACTGGTCCCTGGTGCCAAAAACATTGGGAACCATTGCTTTATACAAAACTACATGTTGTGCCTCCAAGTAGAAGATGAAGAAGGCTAAAGAGGGAATGTTTCAAACCTGTCCCTCCCCACTCCCTTAACTCTCCTCTACCTTAGTCCTTTCCCTCTACCCCAGTTCACCTTTAAAACCTTCAGCGTGCCTAATTTCATTCATCCCGCTGGAAAAAGCTGGGAGTCATTCAAGTGTCATGATGATAAAAGTGAACTTGTAGGGTGGGGTTAATGCCACCAGGATTATCCAGCTCATTTGGAAGGAAGAACAGCACTGACCTGGACTGAAACTCTAGCTCTGCCACTTGCCATCCGACTGTGGGCAAATAATGCAATGTCTCCTTAAACCTCAGTATTCTTTGCTATAAAATGGGGATAATACTATATAAGCAACAGTTTAACACTTATTGAGTGCATACCAAGCACTGTGATTTACTTACCTGACCTATTGCATCAGTCTGATGGGGGAAGTGCTGTTATTTTCATTTTACATGAAGCTGAGGCCAGGGAGGAAGTTATGTCATTTGTGTAAGGTGATGGAACTTAATGAATGACTCCTAGGGTTCTACAGATTGAAAAATATATATATTTATGTATAAGTATATATTCTCTATATATTTATATATTCAACATATATTTTATTATACATTTATGAATATATTATATGTAACATATATGTATATTAAAAATATATATATATTTTTTACAGACAGAGTCTTACTCTTGTCACCCAGGCTAGAGTGCAGCGGTGCCATCATGGCTCACTGCAGCCTTGAACTCCTGGGCACAAGTGATCTTCCCATGTTAGCCTCCCAACTAGCTGGGACTATAGGTGCACAACAACATGCTCAGTGTTTTTTTAATTTTAATTTTAATTGTTTTGTAGAGACAGGGTCTTACCATGATATTGCCCAGACTGGTCTGAACTCCTGGGGCTCAAGTGATCCTCCAGCCTCGGCCTCCCAAAAGTGATGAGATTATAGGCGTGAGCCACCCACATGCCCTAAAGACATAAATTTTATTGATCTCAATCACCAGACTCATGAGATGCATACAATAAGTTGCAGATTGGTGGCCCTTGGGCCAGATGTGTGTTTTATTTGACCTGAAAGTGATTCTTTAAAATTTCAATTATTTGCAAGAACTTATAACTCAGGTGCTCTCAAAAAAGTCCAGATTTCCTACTTTTCTTTGAGAATGGAAAGGTATAGCAATGCTGGGTTCACACTGTTTACAGTTATTGGCTGGGGGAGCTGAGTCATGGCTGCCTCTGTTGGTCAGAGGGTGATGTGGCCAGGGTAGCCCTCCCTGTGAGTTCAATGTCATCTCATTCTTTAGGGTCGCCTTTATTTTACTTGTCTTACTTGGCCTCTGTAGGAATATTTGAGTTCATGGCTCTGTTTTAAATTAAAAAGAGTCAAATCCATATTCTTACCAATTTAGCAAACACATAAAATAACTGCCTCCTTGTCCAATAACCTGGAAATTCATAGAGAATAACAGAGGTGACCGAAGAGTTGAGACAGATAAATGTCTTAGTTTTCAAGTAGGAAAAATACCCAGTGGATTCTGGAAACCACAGAGTTAGCATGAATTCTTGGAAAAGTTATTAAGCCAGATCTTTGAGAACAGGCTGGGGAGAAAACAGGGATCATTACCAAGGTTGGTTAGTGGTATGCAAGACACGTGCCCAAGTCCGTTTCTTTTTGGGTAGAATTACCAGTCCAATAGTGGAAGTTCACTAATATAGTGGTTCTTCATTGCAAAAGATATTTGATATTTTTGGTGTCCTTGTGGACAAGGTAGGGGATGATGGGCTAAATGCTTAAATGGATGATTTGTGCTTGGTTGAACAATAAAACCAAAGGAACTGTTGTCTAAAGTATCTTTGTTAAGTTGGAGAGTGGCTTCTGGCACAGAGTGGTCTCTGTGGCAGGACAGGAGAAGCAGTCATATTACCCTGAACCTCCTCTCCCGTGAATTTACCTGCCTGCCTCAGACTCACCGTTCTTTTCCCCACTTGGAACCATACGCTCATGACACCTTGCTGTCAATTCCTGTGATCTTCCTGACTATCTTGGCCAAGGACTCATAAATCCCTTCTCCCTGTCATTCAGCAGAGTCAATTATCTTATGTCTCAAAAAGAAGTCTACTAGGAAACAAAACAGAAAAACGTGAAAACTGTTTGAAATCTTTTTTTTTTTTTTTTTTTTTGAGACAGAGTCTCGCTCTGTCACCCAGGCTGGAGTGCAATGGCACGATCTCAGCTCACTGCAACTCCGCCTCCCAGGTTCAAGCGATTCTCCTGCCTCAGCCTCCCAAGTAGATAGGATTACAGGCACGTGCCACCATGCCCAACTAATTTTTGTATTTTTGTAGAGATGGGTTTCACCATGGTGGCCAGGCTGGTCTCGATCTCCTGACCTCGTGATCCGCCTGCCTCGGCCTCCCAAAGTGCTGGGATTATAGGCGTGAGCCACCATATCCGGCCTCAGTCACTGAGTTTAGAGGATGCAGAGAGGAGCAGAGAGTCTTTGTATTCAAGGCCAAGTTTACAATGGGGCAGAGGAGATACACACAGATGGCTGTAAAATAGTAATATTTGCGGCTGGCCGTGGTGTGGTGGCTCACGCCTGTAATCCCAGCACGTTGGGAGCCGAGGCGGGAGGATCATGAGGTCAGGAGATTAAGACCATCCTGGAACACGGTGAACACCCCGTCTCTACTAAAACTACAAAAAATTTAGCTGGGCATGGTGGCGGGTGCCTGCAGTCCCAGCTGCTCAGGAGACTGAGGCAGGAGAACGGCATGAACCCGGGAGGTGGGGGTTGCAGTGAGCTGACTTCGTGCCACTGCACTCCAGCCTGGGTGACAGAGTGAGACTCTGTCTCAAAAAAAAAAAAAAAAAAAAAAATTAGCCCAGTTGTTCTCCAGGAGTCAGAAATGAGAAGGCAGATTTCAGCTTGTTTTTAAAGCTCCCTAAAATGGAATGGGTTCTCTTGAAAACTAGTCACCAGTCATGTTGATCAACTGTTGGGCAAAAGCTGGAAGAGATTTCTGCTTCGAATGGGTGTTAGTGTAGACGGCCTTTCTAGATCCTTTCTATCTCTGTTAGTCTGTGGTTCCCAGACCACCGAGTTGCTTTTTAAAAACTTATTTAGAGAGAATTGTTACCACATCAGATGCCAGTACGTTGTACTTGGTGCTCTGGGCACACTACATTGGGAAGTGTTGAACTGCAGGTTTCCACAATGTGGAATTGCATTGGTGTGTTTGTCTTTTGGAGACCCAAGTCCCCATAGGCGGGGGCCTGGCTGTTTTTTTTTTTTCCTCATGGACCTTGTAGGAGAATCCACTGGCATATTTGGCAGGTACAGTCTTGTTGCTTGTTGCTTCTTTTGTTTGTGGTTTGCATCTGGGTGTGCAGATTGCTGTTCCCCTCGAGTGTCACATCACTTCACTTCATGAGACAATTGTCTTCAGGAAAGTCTGTTCCCATGCCCCCACCCTCCAGGAACCCAGCTAACACCTAGAGCTTAGCTGTCAAGAGAGATTTCTAATTTTTACCCTTCGATGGCAGAAATTTCATGTTGTGTCCCTAGAAATCCTTCAGCCCTAGAAAATGTGGAAAGTAGGCCAGGTGCAGTGGCTCACTCCTGTGATCCTGGCCCTTTGGGAGGCCAAGGTGGGAGAATCACTTGAGCCCAGGAGTTTGAGACCGTTCTATGGAGGACATAGCAAGACCCTGTTTCTACAAAGATAAAAATAAAAATCAGCTGGGCATGGTGGGGGGCACCTATAGTCCTAGCTCTTTGGGAGATGGAAGCAGGAGGGACACTTGAGCCTGGGAATTCAAGGCCACAGTGAGCTATGATCGCACCACTACATTCCAGCCTGGGCAATAGAGCAAGCTCTAAAAAAGAAAAAGGAAGAAAATGTGTAAGTCACGTTGTGGCTCCATTCAGATGACTGAAGCAAGCAAAGGCAGCTTCTCTTCACAGGCTTTGAGGCAAAATGTTCTGGCAGCACCATGGCACCATTCTGGTCCTGCCCTCTTTCTGCTGCCAAATGGCCGTTGTCATCACCTCTCACTTTCCCACTGTCTGTACCAAGTAATTGTAAGGAAGGCAGACGCAGCCTCTTTCTCCTGGCAAACACATTCTAAGGGTCAGAAGGGCATATGTTCTTTGGGTTTGGCATTTTTGCCCAATTTTTGCATGTTTGACCCTGGGGCTACTTCTTTGAGACATTCCCCCTGCCCTAGATAAGTCAAAAATTACTTGAAGGATGTGGAGACAAGATATGGTAGGTTAGAGGGGCAGGCAGTTCTTTCTAAAATGCTTGGAGCCAGAAGTAAATGTGAAACCCTACAGCTTCTGTGGCCCTAGAGGGTGTGGACATTTCAGTTGTCCTGGCAGACGCTCTTCAGTTGTCCTGGCAGACGCTCTTCCCTTCCAGGCACTCTCTCCTCTGGATGAGTGAGTATTGGGTCAACTCCAGGCTTCCCCACACCACATCAGATGGAGTGGGCTGATCCACCCACCAGCTTACCTGCCTCCCTGCCCAGGATCCCTGGAACCAACTGTTAGAGTAATGGAGGCAGAGAATGGCATTCTCAGTGCTGACAGCCAGTTTAATCCCACCTGCAGGCTTTTAAAAATGCTGATGCGGCTGGGCCTGGTGGCTCACACCTGTAATCCCCGCACTTTGGGAGGCCGAGATGGGTGGATCATTTAAGGCCAGGAGTTCGAGACTCCTGGTGAAACCCCGTCTCTACTAAAAGTACAAAAATGAACCAGGTGTGGTGATGTGCACCTGTAATCCCAGCTACTCCGGAGGCTGAGGCATGAGAATTGCTTGAACCTGGGAGGCAGTGGTTGCAGTGAGCCAAGATCGCACCACTGCACTCCAGCCTGGGTGATAAAGCGAGACTCCATCTCAAAATAAATAAATAAATATACTGATGCATCCCTCTCAGACCACCCCCGACACTGATAATTTTTTAAAAGCAGATTTATAGATTTCATGGACCATATGATTCACTGATTTAGAGTGTACAATGCAATGGTTTTTAGTATATTCACAGTTGTATGACCATTACCACAATTTTAGGACATTTTCAGCAGTCATTTTCTTTGTCTTTCCAACTCCCCCAGTTCAAGGCACCCAACCACTAATCTAGCTTCTGTCCCTATAGATTTGCTTATTCCGGACATTTTATAGAAATGCAATCATACTACATGTGGTCTTCTGTGAATGGCTTCTTTTACTTAGCACGATATTTTAAAGGTTCATCCATATTGTAGCATGTATTGGTACTTTATTCCTTTTCATTGCTGAATAATATTCCATCGTATTAAGATATTCTCTTTGATTTATCCATTCATCAGCTGATGGACATTTGGGTTGATTCTACTTTTTGGCTCTTAGGAATAATGCTGCTAATGCACAATGTATACAAGTTTTTGTGTGGACATCTGTTTTCATTTCCCTTGGGAATATCCCTAAGAGTGGGATTTCTGGGTCATATGTTAACTTTATGTCTAACCTTTTGAGGAACTGCCAGATATTTTGCAAAGCAGCTGCATCATTTCACAGAGCTATTTCGTAAGAACTCTCCTCGGTGCCTCTAGATGTGATTCTAATGTGCTGCTGGTGCGGGTGAAAAACCTGTCTGCCTCATCTCATCTGGAAGTAAAATAACTGTAGAGCAGATAGAGGCATTGTATCTGAAGGAGAGAATAATTTTAGAGCAGAACATTCATGCCTTCCAAGTTGTCCTTTTCAGCTCTTCCTATGTAGTCGAAGCTTAACCTGAGCACCAGTTAGGGAACTAGTCAGTCGAATGCCGGAGGAAGATTCTCCAGTGCTCACTTACAGCACAGGCTGGCTACCAAGAGTTAAGCTGATCTGGAAAACTGACCTGTCATTTAAGCAGAGTGGGGCTACAGATATGTAATCCCCACTTCTGAGGACACATCTCTTTTTTCGTCATCACTTTTTTGGTGCTATCTGGTAAAAACTGAGTCATGAGGTGCCGACAAAAATTTAGTGCACTTAACGTGAAGCTTGAGGCATTCTGCTCATTCCTGAGATACTTGCAGCTGTCAGCCCTGCCGTCTAGATGGTAAACAACTTGCCGAGGATGAAACCCTTCCACTGTGGTTTTCCTCGGCTTGTCTGAGCGAGACCTAGACGGCGACGGTGCACGCCTAGGTCTCGCTCGCATCGGAGGATGAGGGAGGGGCTGCGAGGTGGCGGCCCCAGGATCCAGCGGCCTCGCCCGCCGCAGAACCCTGCATCTAAAGTGGCCCCATGGAGGGAGGCAAAAACCAACTATCTTTGTTCTGTGAGCTTTACAAACCATCATTCCCTCCTGACTGCAGATAAGCATTTCCAAATGGCGACTGTGAGCCACCCTGAGCCTTTTTCCCTTCTTTGTGTTTGCAGCCACGGCACAGGGTACGAGAGCGATAACCACACAACGCCCATCCTCTGCGGCGCCCAGTACAGAATACACACGCACGGTGTCTTCAGAGGCATTCAGGTGAGCACACAGAGAGGCCCCAGCGGGAAGGGGGCCGCACTGCCTCTTCCTCCTTACCGGCCCTTTAGTTCCTTACTGATGGACTCTTTGGCCCTGGCAAGCCTCTTCTTAATTGCAGGCTCCTTTAACATCAGGGACCCCTGCTCGTCCCCTGGGTCTGATAAGGCGGCTGTGTCCTCTGCTAGAGAGGCTGCCCCGCTGCCTGACGCTGCCCAAGATGCGTCCTCCAGAATCCTCTCCTTTCTGCCTTTACTGCTCCATTTGACTTCTCCAGGGCGGGCTGTGCGGCTTTTGTATTTGAGCTAATTGGGCTTGAATTAACCGCCCGGACCTCTTTGACTTCTAAGATGTGGGCTACGTCGTAAAGTGCCCACAGGTAGACTCACATCTTGCCAAGTGTTGATGATAATCATCCTAACTGTACCGCCTACGGCTGGACATTTTCTATATTATAGGCATTGTGCTAAGTTTTATACACGGACTTTAAAAAAATGGACTTTACCCTATTAGTACCATTTTGTATTGATGTGGTACATTTGTTATAATTGATGAGCCAATATTGATAAATTATTGTTAACCAAAGCCCATAGTTTACATTAGGGTTCACTTTTTGTATTGTACAGTTCTATGGGTTTTGAAAAATGCATAATGCCATGTACCTATCATTCTAGTATCGTACAGAATAGTTTCACTGCCCTTAAAATTCCCTACACACTCCACCTGTTCTTCCCTCCCTCTCCTTCTCTTCCCAGTAATCACCGGTCTTTTTCTTGTTCTTTTTTTTTTTTTTTTTTGAGGTGGAGGCTTGCTCTGTCACCTAGGCTGGAGTGCAGCCGCGCTATCTCGGCTCACTGCAAGCTCCGCCTCCAGGGTTCACGCCATTCTTCTGCCTCAGACTCCTGAGTAGCTAGGACTACAGGCGCCTGCCACCACGTCCGGCTAATTTTTTGTATTTTTAGTGGAGACGGGGTTTCACAGTGTTAGCCAGGGTGGTCTCGATCTCCTGACCTCGTGATCCACTCGCCTCGGCCTCCCAAAGTGCTGGGATTACAGGCGTGAGCCACTGCGCCCAGCCCAGTCTTTTTTCAGAATGTCATATAGTTGGAATCACACCAGATGTAGCATTTTCAGGCTGACTTCTTTCTCTTAGCAATATGCATGTAAGGTTTCTCCGTGTCTATTTGTGGCCTTTCCCCCTTCATTTCATCTGCAATACATCCTTATGAGGTAGGTACTGTTATTCTCTCCATTTCATGGATGGTGAAATTGAAGCCCAGAGGTGATGAATAATGTGTCCAGAATCAGATCGCTAGTAAATATTGGAGCCGAGACTAATAACACAGGTCTTGCCTGACTTCAGACCCCCTGTTTATACCTACCTCATGATAATGCTTCTTATGGAGGCAGAGGATGGTGGACAGTTTGTGGGAGGGGGAAGTCTCCAAGGAGCATGAAGAAAGTAAAGTATAAAGGTAAAAGTTTCGGAGAATTCAATAGACACTTTTGGTCTGCCACCTCCATAGACCTTCAGTCTGCCTTCCCTGCAGAGTCTCTATTTTGGGTGGTCAGAAGCACACACAGTTACTGAGGTTTCATTTATGGCTTATAAACATCAATCCGTGTGAGTAACAGCAGTGATACTTTCACCAGAATGGTCAGTACTCTAGAAATAAGTTGTATCTGGGCCAGACCCCACATGATATGTGGGGCAAGTAGCTCTGAGATGTTCTGATTAATGTTTCCAGAAGTGTCATGAAGAAAGAACAGTGTGCTCTCTACTCCCAAGCCTTTCAATGGAGAGGAATAAAGGCAAGGGTTACAAAAATATGGAAATCTGATGACGGTTTGGGGAGACATCAAGCCTCTCCCCTGACGCATACCATCAGAATCCTTCACCAGGACCCTTACTGAGATCAACAACTCCTGTTCCCATGTGCACTGCTTCTAGGATGAATTAAGGGAAATGGAAAATGCTTCCTTTGCTTTCTTTCCCATCAAGCCCAGTTTGTCAGGCTCACTTGCCATGGCCTCTAAAAAACTCCAGACCGGACAGGTATTGAGTATTCCAATCCAATAGCTGGCTTACCATTTAATTTTATGCCACCATTATCCCTGAGACACTATGGCCTATTAACATCAATGTTGTGTTGTATGTCACTACAGCATTTTTTCTCCCAAAAAGGAAAGTGACCTTTCAGTGCAGGGCAATGCGAAATAGGGACTAGAACATAAGCATGGGGTAGAGTGGAAAATGCACAGGGCGAGGAGTTGGTTATATTCAGAAGTGGTTCCAGGTCTTAGCACAAAGCATGGATGCACTTTAGGCCAGGCATGGTGGCTCACACCTGTAATCCCAGCACTCTAGGAGGCCAAGGTAGAAGGATCCTTTCAGCTTGAGAGTTTGAGACCAGCCTAAGCAACATAGGGAGACCCTATCTCTACCAAAAAAAAAAATTAGCTGGGCGTGATGACTCTTACCTGTTGTCCCAGCTGTTCAGGAGGCTGAAGTGGGAGGATTACTTGAGCTGGTGAGGTCGAGGCTGCAGGAGCCCCGATCGTGCCACTGCACTCCAGCCTGGGCAACAGAATAAGATCCTGTCTTAAGAACAAACAAAACCAAAAGATGGACGCGCTCTTGTGTCAGCATCTCACCCCCTTTGGAGTTGATTTGCTCATCTGTAAAGGAATGAGGAGAATTTAGTGGCCACTCAGGCACTTGCTCAGCTCCCATTTATGACTCCCTGACCCCAAGAAGAGGAAGGGGAGCTTGCCTCTTTGTTTTCCTCCAGTTCTTATTCTTGGAAGACTGACAACACACACACTGCACTTCCACAAGATAAAGGGGAGCAACAGATGCCCTGCAAAGGACGTGTGCAGTGCACAGAAGGCAGACGGATTCCAGTGCTTTCTGGCCTCACTATTAAAGGTTTTGCTGGCTTCACCATGGCCTTCTGGTGGGTTTTGCTTCCTTTCACAGATGGGACCCCCGAATCCAGAGGCTCCTTCTTCCTTGTTATTTGCTTATACTTGGACGATCTGGTCAGCATGGGGCTCATTCATTATCCCACTTTGTTCTAATAAGGATGTTCCCACCCATTGCAGATTGGCTCTGGGTCATGTGATCATGTCTCCAAGTGGGAGGGAGTAGTTAGACTTTGGGACTTTGGACTTGCAGACATCACTACCTCAAGAGGAGAAGCTGAGAGATAGAAAGGATTGGGAGCTCTTCCAGGTACCAGCATTTCTTTTGCAGAGGCTCTGGGACAGCCATTTCTTGTAGGTTTCATCCCAAGAGCCACTTCTGGTTGCTCAGTAGTGATGATCTTAGAGCACTGCATTGTAGAATGTCCCAATTTAGCATCCATTACTGATGTCTGCCATGGGGATCTGGAGTGTGAATGGGAGTGGTTTTAGGTCTGCACCTGCCACCCGTTCTTTGGATATATTCCAGTTCTCACTCTCCCTCAAGACCTACGTGAATGTTCACATGTGGCTTAAAGCCTCCCTTCCTCTTACTCTCTGCCTGCAGGATGTGCGGCGTGTGCCTGGAGTAGCCCCGACTCTTGTGCGGTCGGCATCTGAGACCAGTGAGAAACGCCCCTTCATGTGTGCTTACCCAGGCTGCAATAAGAGATATTTTAAGCTGTCCCACTTACAGATGCACAGCAGGAAGCACACTGGTAAGTGTGCCCACCGTCCAGCCTTGGGCAAACATGGTTCAAGAGCTCCTTTTCCAGGCTCTCACACTGCTAAGGACCCAGGTCATTTCCAGGATGGAAAGTAAGCACTGCTTTGAAAGGTCTGATCCAGGTGATGTAAAGAGGCTGTGGGGCCATTTTGCATTCTGATTATCCATCCTTTATTACAGAGGTCAGTAAACTGTCTTCCAGAAGGGCAGAGCAGAGTGGTAGAGACAAAGTGCCACAGAATTAAAGAGACCTGTGTGGGAATCGTGTTGGTGTTAGAATACTATTAGCATTTCTAAGGAGAGAGGAGCTAGCCTGGGAATACAGTCATCAGATGGTTTTAAGAGGTCAATGGGCAAGATCATTGTGAAATTTTAGAAGAGATGGTCCAAGGAAAAACTTATCTGCTTGGGTCAGTAATAATCAACCAGACAGGAAAGGGAAAATTGATTGTTAGTTTGATTTTTTTGTGATCACTTTAAAAAAAAAAAAAAAGGTCAGGCGTGGGGGCTCACGCCTGTAATCCCAGCACTTTGGGAGGCCGAGGTGGGTGGATCACCCAAGGTCAGGAGTTGGAGACCAGCCTGGCCAACAAGGTGAAACCCTGTCTCTACTAAAAATACAAAAATGAGCCTGGTGTGGTGGCACGCACCTGTAATCCCAGCTACTCGGGAGGCTGAGGCAGGAGAATTGCTTGAACCTAGGAGGCAGAGGTTGCAGTGAGCCGAGATCTCACTACTGTACTCCAGCCTGGGCGACAGAGCAAGACTGCCAAAAAAAAAAGAGAGAGAGCGAGAGAGATGATGATTTTTGATTTTTGAAGATAATGCCAATGAAACTGGATGTTCCCCCAGGTCAAGGAGGCTGCTTCTGGGAAACAGAGAACTGGCATTGTCTGGTGTTGGCCACCTTGAATGTGGACAGCCATGTCACAGAACGTTTGCTCTGAGCCTTGTGGGCACTAGGTGGGAGTGTGGGAGTGTGGTGAAACCCAGGTTTTCCTACAGAGGAGCTACTGCTGCCTTTTCCACAATCGAAGAGCAGCATTATGATAGGATCACTGTTACAACTGTATTATTACTGCTGATTTTGCTCTTGGGAAGCTGGAGAAAAAAGTGAGCTGCATTCAGATTTCCTTAGACCATTGGATTTTGCTAATTCACTGTGTCCAGAGGATGCAATTCTGGTATCAACCCGAGTTTGCACTCAGTGGGCCACAGACTTTGAGGCTAAAGAGGAGGGGACCAGTGGCATGTTATATTTTTACGCATTTCCCCAAATGGGATCATTTGAAAAGTGACTGTCAAGGTTATAAGGAAAATGAAAAAGTAAAATCCTGCCTGAAAAATGCAAGGGAATAAATGAAGGCAATATGGTTGTAGAACTTTTAATGGGAGAGAAGCACTTAGAATGCAGTGAGGGTTAGACAACTGTGGGAAGGGAAGGCAGTGAACAAGACAGCCAAAACCCCAGACCCACTGGAGCCTTTAAGAAACTCTTCCTTGCAGAAGATGAGCGCAGGTTGGTATTTAACAATCCTACAGTCCCCCTTGAAAGAGAGCAGTATTTTCTTATTTATTTATAACAGTACGGACTGTTATATTAAGTACTTTTTGGGTGTCAGGCTCTCTACATATAGATTTCATTTAATCCTCACTCACAAAACATTTATGAAGAGGATAGGATATAGCAGAAAGAGGACTCAAACTCCTGCTTTTTAACTGCAGGTTATAATCCTCCTTCTCAAAGAGTTCATGGTTTGTTTGGGAGCTAGGATATAAACAAATGAAAAGTGACTAAGAGAGTACATGATCATGTACTAAATCAGAGACAGGAGGCACCGAGGAGTTCGGAGGGTATCAGTTTGAATTAGGGTCATCCGAGACAGTTTCTCAGTGGAAGAACGGCTTGGGTTAGCCAGTGGAGGCTGGTAGTTTGGGCGGAGAAAGTGATAGATGAGCAGAAGCTCAAAGGCAGGGGAAGGAAATCAGACTCAATAGGGGTATCGACTTCTCCAGCTCACAGAGATGAAACATAAGGCACCAAGCTGGATACAAATACAAAGAAAGGGGCCAGGCGCAGTGGCTCACACCTGTAATCCCAGGATGTTGGGAGGCGTAGGAGGGAGGATTGCTTAAGGGGTTCAAGACCAGCCTGGGCGATATAGTGAGACCCTGTCTCTACAAAAAATATTTTAAAAAATTTAGCCAAGGGTGCTGGTGTATGCCTGTAGTCCCAGCTACTCAGGAGGCTGATGTGGGAGGATTGCTTGTGCCCACGGTTTTGAGGCTGCAGTGAGCTAGGCTCACACCACTGCACTTCAGTCTGGGCAACAGAGAGAGACTCTTGTCTCTGAGAAAAAATAAAAATAAAAAGGCTCCAGCCCTCAGGATTTTCCAGCCCACTGAAGAGTTGCAGAATTGTAGATCCAGACACAGCTCACCACATTAGACACCCTGGAATAAATGTCATGAGGGAAGGAAGGGAGATTGGCCCATGCAGTTTCCAAGCAGGCATTGCAGAAGAAGGAGACACCCAGGAGACTTTTTGATGTGGAGATAGGGATGGGGGACATTTAGTGTGAGCAGAGTGCAAGGAGGACTTCAGGATGTGAGCTCTGGCATAGTGGGGAATAGAGATTCATGAGGGAAATGGCAGAGGCTTTGAGGTTGGAAACGTAACAGGGGGCTGCCCTGCAACAGAAAGACCTGACTGATTCTGGAATGGATTGTTTCCATCCCAGATGCCTGTGACTCAGGATTCTCCCAGGAAGGTGGGAAGGCCTGGGGTTGCTCACTTCTCTTGGGGCTCAGGTCCCAGTATTTGGCTGAACTTTCTCTAGGGGGGGACAGGGGTGAGGCTTCTCCATTCTGAGACAGGAGGTTGGGTAATCCCACTACTGACTTCTCTTGGATAAAGCACACCAAAAACTTTCTCAGGGCTTTTGGTGTGTCTTGAGGGTCTCACAACCATGGAGTCATATTTGCTTGACTCAAGAAGAAGGAGTCAGCAGCAGAGAACACCAGATCTTCGGGCCGTAAAACATAAGACTCTTATTTCATGAGGTTGACCTCAAGGCGCGTGCATCCCAGAATTCTGCCTCAGATTCTGCCTGCGAGTTAAAGATTCTGTTTTTTATTTGCTAATATTTTTTGAGCACTCCTTCTGTGCTAGGCCATGGGCTGAGCCCTTTATGTGAAGGTCATAAATCCTTTGAAGTTGTTGGATTATTGGACCCATTTTACAATAAAGAAACCACACCTCACCCAGGGCTTTTTTTTTTTTTTTTAATGGCAGAGCTAGATGTGAGTCTCGGGGCAGAATCCTCTGGCCCCTGAGCTCCCATTCATTTGTAACTTGCAAGTTGGGGATCATCCTCCCCTAACAAGCTCCAGCGAAGTGCCTTAGGCATTTTGGGATCTGTTCAGTCCTAGTAGGAGAGGTTGCCTTTAATGAGATCCCCTTTTCCAGTATCCTTTTCAAATAGAACATGTGTCTTCCCCAAGGTGAGAAACCATACCAGTGTGACTTCAAGGACTGTGAGCGAAGGTTTTCTCGTTCAGACCAGCTCAAAAGACACCAAAGGAGACATACAGGTTTGTAGGTTCACTTCTCATTGCTGGCAGCTGTGTTCCCTTGGGCTAGGATTGATTTCATGATTCTCTTCGTTGTTGAATATGAATGAGAGAGTCAGCCATGTATTTAGTTTTTCCAGTATTTTTCCCCCATAATCTCTGGAGATGTTCCTCCCCTTAAATAAAGAAAAAGAAAGAAAAGGAAACACCCCACATTTCCCCTGCAAACCACAGAACAGTGAGATCCCACTAGCAGTGGGCTGATGATACGCTGAACATCAGCAAAGAATGAGGGTGATGGAGAGCGGAATCCAACTTGCAGTGTGTGATTCACTTTTCCTGTCTCTGACACAGCTGAGATCTTCCAGCTGGTGAGAAGCTGGACCCCTGTGGTTAAGGAATGGTTGTTCCCAAGACAGAAGCAGGTCCTTGAAGATTACTGTGCAGAATCAGTGATTCTTGTTGGGCCTGGGGGACTGGGGAAATCTAAGGGTGAGGCAGATGCAGACGTTGCAGGCATGGCTGGAAATGCTGGGCTCCTCCAGCTGCCGGAAGTCAGCCTTGTGGGCCTCACTGTGCCCCACATTGTTAGGGCCGAGGCTAGACCTTCTCTGTCCATTTAGGTGTGAAACCATTCCAGTGTAAAACTTGTCAGCGAAAGTTCTCCCGGTCCGACCACCTGAAGACCCACACCAGGACTCATACAGGTAAAACAAGTGCGTAAACTTTTCTTCACATTTATTTTTCATTATTTTTTTAAACTATTGTGGAATGAAATTGTGATGAGAGGGATTGGAAAAGACTAGTGTAAAAGTTCTAAGGTTTAGACTCAGTTGAGAGAAGGAATAGTGCATGGCTATCTTTAAATAATAAATAATAACATTTTTTAAAGAAGGGGAGGGTGGAAATACAGAGAAGGAGAAAGATGGGAAAAGAATGGCTGGTGTGTGCAGAATGAAAATGAAGAGATAAGCCAGGTCCCTACTGTTTCCAGTTTGTTGCGTCACACATTTTGTCACTCTGTTTGATATGATAATCAACTTTACAGAAAAGCAGCAGAAATTCTAGAAAGCCAAACATTTATTCTTCTGAGAGCACATGTTTCATGGCACTATTTTCAGAGAACTGAGTCCTTGCTCTGCTGAAAGTTAATGCCCCAGGAGCGGTCTTGGTTTCTGCTGGACCAGTATCAGTGTGTGGATATTATTTCCTTCATACTAGTACAGAGAGAAGAATAGGGCATTTATTTACTGGCTGCTGAAGGTTTTTGCTTTCTTCAAGTCTGGTGTGATTCATAATAAAAATAGCACCGCCATTGTTGCATATCTTCTACCTTTGGAAAGAGGGTTAATGTTTAGCTTATCTAAATCTATCTCCACAACATGCTTGTAAGTAGAGTAAGGTAAGACCAGCTGTGGTGGCTCATGCCTGTAATCCCAGCTCTTTGGGAGGTTGAGGTGGGTGGGTCGCTTGAGCCCAGGAGTTCAAGACCAGCCTGGGCAACATGGCAAAACCCTGTCTCTACGAAAAATGCAAAAACTAGCTGGGCATGGTGGTGTGCACCTGTAGTCCCAGCTATTTGGGGGAGGCTGAGGTAGGACGATCACTAGAGCTTGCTTGGGAGGCTAAGGCTGCAGTGAGCTGTGATCCCACCACTGTACTCCAGCCCAAGCAACAGAGCAAGACCCTGTCTCAAAACAAAACAAAACAAACAAAAAAAGTAAGGTAGGCATGTTTTATTCCCATCTTACAGATGAGGAGACTGAGGCAATAGTAATTCAATGGCTTATCTAAAGTCACAAAGCTAGTAAGTAGCAAATCCAGTTCTGTCTGCTTCCAGCCCACCTTGTCCCACTTGCTTCTTTATTGGAGAAGGGGCAGGCATTTACTCTGCAGTCCAGGGAGCATGGAGAGTCAAGTAGAGAGTCAAAGTCAGCAAAGCTGAACACCACTGAGAGACCGAGAGGAATGAAGATGATGAGAGACAGAGTTGGGATTTGTCCATTAGGAGCCAGCCCTTAATGGCACTGCTGGAGGTGGGGTTGGAGAGTGGGAGCCAGGCCGGGAAGAGCAGAGGAACAGCGAGTGAAGGAAAACACGACATCACAAACCCCTGGGCAGCCCCAGATTCTTCGCCCAAACTGGCTGCATTTAAAAACCGAGCCAAGACACCTGTGGCCCATGGTTGGTGGGATGGGATCTTGCTTCCCTTCCTCAGGTGACTTTGACGCTTCTTTGACTTAGTCCTGAGCTCACAATTTGGTGGCAAAGTGTTATACTCCCTTGTACGCTGCTGTCACACTCCCCAAGTAAGTGTGACATGACCTGTTTTGCCAGCAGACTGTTTAATACCACATTTGATTGGCCTCCAGTCTGACTCTGGGACACCAGCCCTCCTGAGACATTTCTCAGTGCTTGTCCCAACCGGTAGTTCTCAGAGAAGGCCAAGTGGGACCAGCAGTATCTGAGAAGATCCGTCAGGTGGTACAGGGTTTGGCTTCTGTGCATTCTTCCTTAAGATGGAGCCGCAGCTGCTTTTCCATCATGGCTAGGCCTGGGAGGTGTGATACAGGAAAGAGCATGGGCTCTGGAATTCGACAGACCTGGAGATTTGAGTTCTGCCTGGATCCGCCCTCAATAGATGTCCTACCTCATCTGTAGAGTGGGGATAATAACGCTTCCCCTACGGGCTGTTGTAAGGCATACATGAGGGTGTGTGTGTGTGTGTGTGTGTGTGTGTGTGTGTGTGAAGCCCAGCACAAGGCTTGGCATATGTTAAGCATCAAATAAATGATAGTTATTCTCCCTAGTAAGAATGAGGCTTGGAAAGAATGTCTGAGGGCTCTTTGGGTGGAGAAGCCTCAATCTTTTGGCAAGCTTATTAAAAATCTAAGAACCACGCCCCAACTAGAATCTTCCATATAACAGGATTATGCTCTCAGTAACACTTGAAGAGAAAAAAAAACCAACACATAACATGTAAACTGGTATCAGTGATTTATTTTAAAGTATCCAGCCCATCCAGGGTATCTACACAGATAGAAGTGTTAAAAGCTTCAGTCACAGTTGAGATCCCTGGACAGTGATCACTCAGTAATACCCTGGGTAGATGACCCGGAGGCTTCTGCAGCCCAGTTCATCTCAGTTCCCAACTTACTCAACAAGGGGAGAAATTTACACAGTTCACAAAACATTCTATCAGCAGAAACTGAAACAAACGTTTTTCCCCTTAATTATGAATTGCTCAGACATTTCCCTCAACTTGACTCATTCTTTATCTCCCACTTTCCAAGTTTTCTGACCTAAGAATATAACTTTTTACAATATTTCGATCCTTAAAGCCCCCCCAGAGGTGCTGCCGTTTCAAGGCTGCCTGGGAAATGAGCTCAGTTGGTTAGCGCAGGGATGGAATGATGGGAAATTCAGAGTGGGTGCCTTGTGATGACTTCACTCGGGCCTTGATAGTTGAACTTGTGCCTGTCTCTTCGTTGCAAGTGTCTCTGACTGGCAATTGTGTCAACAGGTGAAAAGCCCTTCAGCTGTCGGTGGCCAAGTTGTCAGAAAAAGTTTGCCCGGTCAGATGAATTAGTCCGCCATCACAACATGCATCAGAGAAACATGACCAAGCTCCAGCTGGCGCTTTGAGGGGTCTCCCTCGGGGACCGTTCAGTGTCCCAGGCAGCACAGTGTGTGAACTGCTTTCAAGTCTGACTCTCCACTCCTCCTCACTAAGAAGGAAACTTCAGTTGATCTTCTTCATCCAACTTCCAAGACAAGATACCGGTGCTTCTGGAAACCACCAGGTGTGCCTGGAAGAGTTGGTCTCTGCCCTGCCTACTTTTAGTTGAGTCACAGGCCCTGGAGAAGTGGCTAACAATGTCCAGTTAGTTAAAAGCCCATTGCCATTTGGTCTGGATTTTCTACTGTAAGAAGAGCCATAGCTGATCTTGTCCCCCTGACCCTTCCCTTCTTTTTTTATGCTCGTTTTCGCTGGGGATGGAATTATTGTACCATTTTCTATCATGGAATATTTATAGGCCAGGGCATGTGTATGTGTCTGCTAATGTAAACTTTGTCATGGTTTCCATTTACTAACAGCAACAGCAAGAAATAAATCAGAGAGCAAGGCATCGGGGGTGAGTCTTGTCTAACATTCCCGAGGTCAGCCAGGCTGCTAACCTGGAAAGCAGGATGTAGTTCTGCCAGGCAACTTTTAAAGCTCATGCATTTCAAGCAGCTGAAGAAAGAATCAGAACTAACCAGTACCTCTGTATAGAAATCTAAAAGAATTTTACCGTTCAGTTAATTCAATGTGAACATTGGCACACTGCTCTTAAGAAACTATGAAGATCTGAGATTTTTTTGTGTATGTTTTTGACTCTTTTGAGTGGTAATCATATGTGTCTTCATAGATGTACATATCTCCTTGCACAAACGGAGGGGAATTCATTTTCATCATTGGGGGTGTCCTTAGTGTATAAAAACCATGCTGGTTATGTGGCTTCAAGTTGTAAAAATGAAAGTGACTTTAAAAGAAAATAGGGGATGGTCTAGGATCTCCACTGATAAGACTGTTTTTAAGTAAATTAAGTAACTTTGGGTCTACAAGTATATGTGAAAAAAATGAGACTTACTGGGTGAGGAAATCCATTGTTTAAAGGTGGTTGTGTGTGTGTGTGTGCGTGTGTGTGTGTGTGCATGTGTGTGTGTGTTCTGTTGTGTTTTGTTTTTTAAGGGAGGGAATTTATTATTTACTGTTGCTTGAAATTACTGTGTAAATATATGTCTGATAATGATTTGCTCTTTGACAACTAAAATTAGGACTGTATAAGTACTAGATGCATCACTGGGTGTTGATCTTACAAGATATTGATGATAACACTTAAAATTGTAACCTGCATTTTTCGCTTTGCTCTCAATTAAAGTCTATTCAAAAGGAAAGTGGCAAGATTCCATCAGCTGTATTGTGTTCAAATCTCAAGGCCACTGAGCCTCTCTTAAACAGGTAAGAGAAGACGCCACCGACATCGATGGCTACTAGTGAGCCTATCCAGGTCCTGACCACAATTTATTTCTCTCTGTCAAACTTCAGGAGGGACTTATATGTCCTAGAAGCAGCAGAGAATACCCTCACCTTGCATTACAGAGTTATTGTGCTCGTGCTGTGGTTGGATGGGGTTTGTGGAAGATGTGGTGATTATGTTTTAAGGTTTTAAGGTTTATTTTAAGCAGATTATCATTGCATCCCATCATTCCAGATCAGCAAAAGAAAACAGAGAGATGTTAATGGTAACTAGTCCTTTTGAAAAGTTCACAGATACATCACTGGGAGGGCATAGGCTGAACACCTAGTACAGTTGAATTTACAACTGTCCTTGCTATAAATCAGCTCAGCAGATTGACAACTGCTCAGCCTTTCCAGGGCAACTGAGTGTGAAAGCAAAGATCTATATGATCTATAAACTATAAACTCTCTTTCTGTTCTGGTGTATGGTTTTTGAATTGTAAATAAGGAGATTAATTTGGTGCAGCCCCTCTCAGCTCCCTTATCTTGGGGCTCGCATGCATTCCGGGTTTTATGTCTTCATTTAAAATGCGTCTCAAACAGACAGAAGCCTAGCCGTGGAGACTGTTTTACATTGAAGTGCAGCTCAAAGTTTGGGCAGCCTAAAAGTCAGGTCCGGAGGCCCCTCTTATTTTGCATCTGGCTCTTGCATCACTGTTAATTATAGCGAGTGTGGTGACTCATTTATATCAGCCGTTTTTATCTTTTCCTGCCAGAAGACAGCATTTCTCTGGAGAAGCTCAGGACAAGCATGGCAAACGTCAGCGAGTCGGAAAGAGCCAGGTCTTACAACAAAAGTACAGCCACATTGATTGTTTCAACTGCACAGGGAAGAACAGAGATTCTCAGACGACCCTGTAAGTTTAGCTTGCAGTTAAGATCGTGGGCTATGGCAAGCAGACCAACCTGGCTTCAAATTCTAAATCTCCAGTTTCCTTATCTGTGAAGTGGGGACAAAAGTCCCTGCCTGATAGGATCATAGTGAGGTTTAATTTTTTTTAAGTATGAAAACATCAAGTACATAGCACAGGCTTATAAACGTTATCTAGGAAAACTATTACCCAAGAACTTACTGGCTTATTTCTTTTACCACTCCCTCCTCCAGGCATCCTCTTGCAGTGTCTAGCCATCCTCACAGGTCAGCTCTGAAAAATGGTAAAAAGTCCATTGCCCTCTACCCCAACTCAGAGTTAATAACTTTCGCAGCAATTGAGCTTCTTGCCAGCCTTGCCACGGAGACCATCTCTGCTTGCTGTGTGTCTTCTGTAAAGCACTTGTGAACGCTGTATGTGTTTCTGAGACCCACTGTGTTGCTCTTCCACAGACTGTGAGGAGTTAGTGGGTGAAAGTAGGTCAGTGTACCCTGTGGCCCGGGCTTGAGGCGGTGTTGGGTGCAGTGGTCAGCATGTGCACTTCTCCATCTTGCTTTATTTACTGCGGCACCTGGTTTAGCATATGACTCAGTACTCCCAGCTCCCCAACTCCCTCTGCTGGATCTTCCCAGACTCTTCCAGTCACCCGGAGCCCTCTCCTCTCTGAACCTCTGTAGCATTTAGAGTACATTTAACATTAAATAGTACTTTAGATCAGAATAGTGCTTTCCTATCCTTTTTGATCTTTAGGACAATCCTGTAAGGTAGACAGGGCAAGTGTTATTCCCACTTTACAGATGAGGAAACTGAGGCTCAGTAGAAGTAAGTGGCTAAGGCAGCACTTAGTTTTGGTCTTCAGCATCCAGTTGTCCTCCCAAAACATGCTTGGTGGTGTAGACTTGCACTCTGCTCCCTTGCCTCATTTTTATATATCCTTTTTTTTTTGGCTGGAGTGTAATGGTGTGACCTCGGCTCACTGCAACCTCTGCCTGCTGGGTTCAAGCGATTCTCCTGCCTCAGCCTCCCAAGTAGCTGGGATTACAGGCTCATGGCATCATGCCCAGCTAATTTTGTGTGTGTGTGTGTGTGTGTGTGTTTGTGTGTGTATTTTTTTTTTTTTTGAGATGGAATCTCTCTCTGTTGCCCAGGCTGGAGTGCAGTGGCGCGATCTTGGATCACTGCAACTTCCAACTCCTGGGTTCAAGCGATTTTCCTGCCTCAGCCTCCCGAGTAGCTGGGATTACTGGCGCGCACCACCACGCCTGGCTAATTTTTGTATTTTTAGTAGAGATGGGGGTTTCACCATGTTGGTCAGGCTGGTCTCGAACTCCTGACCTTGTGATCCGCCTGCCTTGGCCTCCCAAAGTGCTGGGATTACAGGCATGAGCCACCATGCCGACCTTCTTTTTATATATCCTATCTTCTCTGCCAGAGTGTGAGCTTCTAGAGGGAAGGAGATCTTCTCCCTTTCCTGCATTACTTCCATTAGGGCTTCTCAACTTTCATGTCCATGGACAGCAACTGGGGAATTTGCTAAAGTTCAGGCTCAGATTCAGAAGTTCTGGGGCTGGGCTTTGAGAGTCTTCTTTTCTAACAAGTTCCCAGGGGATTCCCACTGTGCCGGCCTGTGGATGACGCTGTGTGTAGCAAGGATCTACAGGGTGGGCTTGTTAAATACTTGAAGGGTGACTGATGAGATTTGCACTTGACTATCCTGGGATGGTGCTGGGCCCTTCTAGTCCTTGAGAGGAGCCAGTGAAGATGGCCCAGGGCCCTGCTGTGAAGGTCCACTGTGGGTCAAGACACGCACGTTGAATGCAGTCAGAGGAACTGTGTGCACTAGCCCAGGGGAATCCATCCATGAGGGGGTTGTTTTCAAACACAGTTGGCAGATCCTATGTTGGTGACTTCCACAAGTTGGGGAGACTTCCACAGGTAAGATCAAGTGTGGTGAGGGGCCACACCTGCCTCTGCAGTCCTTGCACCTCACTCAGTCACACATCTCAGCAGCAGACCCCTGCCTCCCTGATGCCCTGTTTTCCAGCATCCACAAATTGAAGTCGTTTGGCCTTGGTGAGGATGTATTCCTTATGAGTCCCAAGCCTCACTGGCAGTCAGGGTTTTCCCATGTCCTGCTGCTACTAGGAACTACTTTCTTGGCTCTATTGGGTAACAAAGAGCAAAGGTGACGGTCCTTGGAGCCCTGTCCTCCCTGAAGGGTGTTTGCAACACTGATCTTGGACTAACGGATGTGCCAGGAAGAAGTTTGTGTGTGTGTGTGGGGGGGGCAGTGGTGGGGGGGTTGATTTTGCTCCCCCAGGGGATATTTGGCAATTCTGGAGACACTTTGGATCGTCATGACCAGGGCAGGGGTGGGATACTCCTGGTATCTGGGGGATACAGGCCAGAGATGCTGCTAAACAACTACAGTGCACAGGACAGCCCTTTCCTCCCCCTTCCCAAAGAATGGTCTGGCCCCAAATGTCAATAGTCCCCTGGTTGAGAGACCCTGGCATAGAAGAGGGAAGTCACTTGCTGTAGAGGGACTGTTACCAGATGAGAGGGGTGATGGGGTGCATCTTGGCTGGCCTAAGAATTGCTCCCTGGGCTGTCTTGAACCCACCATTCTGAATTAACTGACTCACGGAGGCATTGTTCTTCAAAGTCTTGAATCAGGCAGAGTGGCTTGTAGGAATTTCTCATAGGTAAATGCATGAGAACCACAAAAAGAGAAACAAACCCCTATGGAAATAGAAAGGTCTGGGCTCTTCATTCAGGTCTTTGCTTCTAGTGACTATTTTAATTATCAAGTGGTTGAAATACGTGCAATTATTTATTTGATAGCATCTTGCAAAACTGATAAATATAAATATTCATGATGATGATCACACCCGGTCTGATTTCTATTGTCAGTTGATGTTATGCTGAGAAAGTAGCTGATTCCATGGAGGGCTCTGGGCTTTCCTCCATTTTTCAAGCAAAATCCTGATTCTGTTAGCTCTCAGGTGGCCTTGAGAAGGAAAGAGAGAGCCAGACAGCATAGGAAGGGTATAGTATCTCAGAGGTCTGGAAACCCACCGGCCAGCCCTGCACAGTTAGGACGATCAAGACCAGACCCCTGAATAAGGCTGTGCTTCAGAGACTGATGAGGGGATGAGGACAAATTCCTGAAGTCCGGGGATCTGGAAGGTCAGTGCCTTTAAGCACAGACAAAATCATCCCAATTCGAATAGAGGCCTCAGACAGGGAGACCGCAGCAGTAAGCAAGTCAAGCAGACCAAATGAGCAAATGTGAGCTGTGGAGTTGGTGCAATATTTTTATGGAGCAGGGAAGGATTGAAGAATGGTCTGGCGGAAGGGCTGAGATAAATGCAGAGGGGAGAGGTTGGTTGAGACCAGTGGCTTTCCCCTCTCCTGTCATCCCAGGAGCATTGGTGATGCTGACACTTGGCCATGAAGGATTGCCTGATGCAGTGGGGACTCGGAGGGCCATGGAGGAGGCAGTTGGGCTCCAGGAGAAAGAAGGAGGGGTGGAATGAGGAAGACCAGTCTGGGAAGAAAGATGAGACAGATGAGGAATGGAGTGCAGATGTCAGAGAGGTCTGCAGGAAGAGGAGGCTTCTGTCTCACAGGGCCTGCCCCTAGCATGAACCTGCACCAGCCTGTGAACACACACCCCAGGACTTTCACAATTAGGAGATGCTCAAGTGATGAACTGCAAATCGGATCAATGCACACCATGTATTGATCCTTTGTGTGCATCTCAGTGCCATTTTACATGCATTCTCCATTTACATGCAGTCTCTCCACTCGCCTCCTTTTGATAGTGGTTCTCATTTTACAGATGAAGAAACCGAGACTCCAAAAGTACCTCCCACAGGGTCATGCAGTTCATGCATATGGCAGACTTGAGATTTTAATCTGACTGAGTCACAGTCCATATTCTTCACTCCTACACTGTACCACATTTGTCCCCTGTCCCACAGCACGTTGGCCTTATGCACCAGAGGAGCAGGAATGTTGAGAGAATGCAACAGCGGTATCTTGCCCACTTGCTGGGATACCAGGGATGTTTTTCGGGAGCCCAGAGAAAGGATGGGCAGGATTGACACAATGTTCCCTTCCCCCATACCCAGTTGTAGAGCCCGATGTTTTCATTCCACATTTTGTATTAAATACCGGAACTCAAGAAATGACATGGCATAATGTTAGCCGGATAGTGATAAAAGGGGAAAATTGAGAAACACATCTTAAAAGTTCAAGGTCAATGATTACTCTTTAAAAGCAGTATCCTGCTTTCCCAAGGAGTTCTACGTCAGAGGGAGCGGCTGAGGAGGAAGCTGTTGGTTTCCAGGGAAGGAGGGGTGCGGGGGACTCTTGTGGATGTGACCCCATGGATGGGATTGTCCCACTTCTCAGCAGGCAGCCTCCAGTTGTAAAAGATGAGTCCTTACCACCCAAATGAAAAAGGCCAGGGAGCCTATCCTAGAGACACTGCCTGTCCCAATTTTTCTGACTTCTAAAAGTATAACGATCCCTGTCGGTGGCCTCTATCTTTGCCCGCCTTCCAGCCCCACCCCAGCAAACCTCTCCCCTAGCAGCGTCCTGGGAAGGAGTGCTCTCTGCTCCGGCTCATGGAGAGCTTGTTGTGGAGGAAGAAGGCGAGAGGAGCTGAGTGGGACAGCTTCTGCCTTCACCCATAACCAGGCTGGGGGAGACAGCATTTACCTCTCCCTCCTGAGAGAGCTGCCTTTGAATTCACTGGGTGGGCAACACAAAGTGCCCACCCAGTGAATATTCCCGATGCTGCCTGATGACAGAGATGTTCCCGATGCTGCCTGATGGGAGAGATGTTCCCGATGCTGCCTGATGGGAGAGATGTTCCCGATGCTGCCTGATGGAGAGATGTTCCCGATGCTGCCTGATGGGAGAGATGTTCCCGATGCTGCCTGATGGAGAGATGTTCCCGATGCTGCCTGATGGAGAGATGTTCCCGATGCTGCCTGATGGGAGAGATGTTCCCGATGCTGCCTGATGGGAGAGATGTTCCCGATGCTGCCTGATGAGAGAGATGTTCCCGATGCTGCCTGATGGGAGAGATGTTCCCGATGCTGCCTGATGGGAGAGATGTTCCCGATGCTGCCTGATGAGAGAGATTTTCCCGATGCTGCCTCATGGAGACAAACCACCACCGTTTCTAGGCAAGGGTTCCAAGGCCCCAGGGAACACCACTGAGGAGAACTTTGAAGGACACCCCTCCCCGCAACCCCACCAGTGTTAGTAGCATTCAACTGCTAGTGGCAAGATGCCACAACACTTCTGCCTATTGATCCAGCCCCTGGCCAGTCTCTGCTCACCAAGGACAGCCTAGAAAGGGACCAGAGCAAAGGGTGAGGATTGTGGGAAGAGGCAGTGGGGTGGCATGGCCCCCACCCCCAAAGAGACAGGAACATCCCAGTGCTGAGGTGCGGCATCTACCAGCACACCTTCTGCCACTCATCCCCATGAGCCTGGCAACGCTTTCTGCGTCTTGGAGCTTCAACTCAGACAGCACCACTCTTCTCCTCCCAGGCTGTCCTGAAGATGAAAGGAGAGGCCACAGGTGCCTAGCCCGCCTACCCTCGGTCTTGTTGGCAGGCACTGCTCAGGGCAGCCAGGCCTCTGGCTGTACGTGGAGCAGGTTCAGCTATTCAGAAAGGACTGAGGCAGAGCCTGATGCTGGGCCCCGGCCTGCACTGGCCCTGTGCCACTCCTGCCAGGGAGCCTTGGCCCTGCCTTGCTGCAGAGAGGAGAGCTGGGCACCGCTGGGCGGAGCAGGCAGGAGCCGGGGTCAGTCATTGCCAGACTCCCCCATCACACAGTTGTCTCTGTTCTCCTCCTTTGAGTTGCTCAAGTCAGGAAGCGGAAGGGATGCATGCCCATCTGTCTCACCCCAGAGAGGAAGGTGCTGTTAGGGGACTGGCTGGGACCCACCCTCATTGGAGGTCAGGCCCACACCTCAATTGTTCTGTGCATCATTTGTATAAAGGTCTTCTCTAAACCCATCAGAATGCCTCCTGCCAGTTTCAACTTCCCAGATAAGAGGAGAGGAAGAAGGCATGGAAAGCGCTTGGGACAAGCACACCTTTCTCACCTGAGTGTGTCGGCAGCAGGGACAGTATCAAGGAATCGGGCTGAGTTCACGGAGCGATCTGGGGCCTTGGAGACACCTTGCCTCCCAAATTCTGGTTTCAAAGGAGCAGAACAGTGACACAAATAACCAAAAGCAGCACTAATTCAAACCTTCGGGTGCTGTGTTCTGAAATGAGTTTATGGTGTGCTTAAAAAACATCCACATGGTAGATTTATCTGTCAGACTGTGGCCTTCTCAATGATGCAACTGCATCGCGAGTGAAACCGAAGCATCTGCTCATTTATCTGACTGTAGGGAACCAAATCTCCAGATATTTAGTCTTATTTTGCCCATTTTCATTCTTATTTGTCCTTTGAAGTTTACAGGCCCTGTAGATATACAAAGCTCCATTTTATTCCCTGGATCTGCCACTTCCCAGCTCCCTGACTCTGGACAGGTCCATGTAACCCTCAGTTTACCCATCTATGAGGCGAGGCTATAACAGTAACCTCATGGGACAGACGTGTGTTACATGAGCCACAGTGCCTGGCATGGGGGTCAGCACATAAGAGAAAGCTAATTAGCAGTGGTGCTTGTTATTACTGTCTTCCACACTGTACACATCAATGGTTGTCTGGCTTGACATGTCCTGGGGAGCCTGTTGGTTTTTCCTGGGCATCCCTCACCTGGAAGTCAATGAGGGTGGTCCAGGATACTGGCAAGATGGCCCAGTTGAGGCAGGGCATTTAGCCCTGGTAAGGCTGGCGCTCCCTTTCCTGCCACAAGCATTCCTTGACGACTCCATGAGGTGGAATGCAAACACCAGGCGAGTTCCGTACCATGCTCTAGACGCCAGGATGCACTCCTAGAAGCAGATATGTGAAGGCTCCAACCCCGCAGAAGAATTCATTAGGACAGCCTGTGATATGGTGCTGAAACCAGAGGCTCGTCCAGGCGGGCCAGGGATGGGGAAGTCTCGTCCCTGCGGAACTTCTACAGCTGATAAAGGCAGTGTCTGCTGGCAGATTTCATTTTTCACCGAGCCATCTGCATCCAGTCAAGGATAACTTGTCTTTCCGAAAAAGCTACTCATCAGTGTCAACCCTGCACAACCTCCCCACAGTGAGTCAGGCCCCAATCCTGGTGCCTGGGGTCATGGGGGCGGTGTGGTATCAACAAACCAGTGTCATCATAATATACACGGAAGCATTGAAGTGACGAGCTGTTTACGTGGCTGATGCCCCGTTGCCTTTTATCAGCCCAAGTTATTGCCGATTTAGGTCTGTGTTAGCTAGTCTATAAATCTTCATGGCAGTGTTTTTATTTTCTTAATTTTGTCATTGCTATTATCACCTGTTTACATAAAGAACATTACTACCGTCTCTAGTCATTCTTGTTCTCCATCGTTTCTCCCACTTTCCATCCCTTCCCTCCACTTCTCTCTCACAGGTTGGAAATTCTCAGTTTGAGGCAGTTGGTCTGGCCCTTCCCTCTTATGCTTGGATTCTCATGGCAGGTCCCGAGGGGACATCTGGGGGTGCCCTCCCTGGCTGCAGTGCATCCCTTTGGAGGGCTTATAGATTTGGGGGGAACTTAGGAGAACAACCAAGTTCTGGCCTTAAACTCTCCCATTCCTTACTTTGATTGCCAAAAAGGTTGACCCCAGCCATAGTGGTCTGAGTCTTCCTAGGACATCCCTTCAGAGCTGAGATAGGCCAGGAGGAGCCCTGTCCACTGCTGTAGTCAGTTCTTGCCCGTAATTGGAGAAGGGACCTGTCCTATTAGCTGCTGTTGCCCAGCTACCACCGTTGGAATTGCTTCTATAGACTTTCTGGAAACACGGACATTTAAACCAGGTGAAGGAATGATGTCCTTCATTTCTTAAAATCAGAGGTAAGTTTATAACGTCATTCATTTAGCAGACATTGATTGTGGGCCTCCTGTGTGTCTGGCCCCTCATTCAGAGATAAATCAGGCACTGCCTTCTCCCCAAGTATATTAGTCCCTTCTTGCACTCCTATAAAGAAATACCTGAGACTGGGTAACTTATAAGAAAGAGGTTTAATTGGCTCACAGTTCCACAGGCTGTACAGGAAGCGTAGTGGCTTCTGCTTCTGGGGAGGCCTCATGCAGGTTTTACTCATGGCTGAAGGGAAAGCAGGAGCAAGTGCATCTCACACGTGGGGAGAAGTGGTGGGGCAATGCCATACACTTTTAAACATCCAGACCTCATGAGAATTCACTATCGTGACGAACACCAAGAGGGGATGGCATTAATTCAGGAGAATCTGCCTCCACGATCCAATCACTTCCCACCTCCATGATCCAGGCGACCTCCAGCATTGGGGGTTACATTTCAACATGAGATTTGGGTAGGGACAAAGATCCAAACTATATGACCAAGAGTCTCACAGTCTGGTAGAAGAATCAGACACTTAAACAGGTAATACAGGCATGGGCAAAGGATCAAGAATGAGCTTTAACAGGTGGAAGGTTTAACAGAGTTATTTTCAGCCTGGTTCTTGAAGGATGTATAGGAGTTTTTCAGAAGGAAGAGAAAGGGAAGAAGCTTCCAGGTAAAAGGAAGTGCAGGAATTAAAAGGACAGGGAATATCTTGGCATACCTAGAGTCACAGTGGGGAAGGAGAACACTGGGCCATTGTCCACAAAAGACTCTTGCTTGCTCAGAATGGTGTACCCTCAAAGCTGGCTACCTAGGGTACATGGAACACCAGTTCCACTGGTTTGCTAGTAGTAGCTGAGCTGCTAACTCTTTAACAACTGGCTCCCACCCACCTCGGCCTCCCAAAGTGCTGGGATTACAGGCATGAGCCACCGTGCCTGGCCCATAAGACCTGTTTTCTAACCAAGATGTCACTTCTTGTTTAGCTGAAGGCAGTTGTTAAATATTTAGGTATTTTGCAAGCCAAATGTTAAAGTGTTAGCAGCTTGAACTGAAAGTCTTTACACCATGGGAATTGGCAAGTGCTACAAAGCAGCACTGCCTTTGTTGCTTTGTTTTCCAGAGAACCAGTTTACCTGTATACCATGGTAGGCTACTCTTTGGATGGTGGCTGAGAAGTTATATCCCAAGAGCACCTGAGCAACGTGTCTCTTTGTACTCAATTATTCCTTGTGTCTGGAAGGTCCAGCGGAGTGGTTCTTCTTAAGCATGTAGTCTTCAAAGATAGGGTCAAAAGAGAAACAGAAAAAAAATGTAACTTTTTTTTGGTCTTTGAAGATGGCTAGGTTTGTTCCTTGTTTCTGCCTCACAGCCTGTTCCTGTGCTTCCTCCAACGGGCCTATTCTGAAGCCTCCTTGGGGTCCAACCCTGAGTCAGTTCCCATGGAGATCATTAGCAGGTCCTTGGTTTCTTCTCTCAGAGGCAGGACAGCATGTGTCCTGGAGAGGCTGGGGCAGAGGCTGGGCATAGACCCAGGAGATCTCAGCTCAGCCAATATCAAAAAAGGACTAACTTTTTAAAGACCTTTCCCCACCTTCCCTTTGTCTGAATTGAACAGTTATTTCACTGTCAGTGGACGTGGTCTTGGCCTCAATAAATGTATGTGTGGTTGCTCAGGCCCTGAAATCTCTGGCCACAAACAATGGATTGTCCCAATGCAGTGTGATGAAAGAGGTCAAACAAAATACACCGAAATCTCAGGTTGGCTGCTGACCGGTGGTGGGAAGTGTAAGTGGACAAGTCACTTAACCTCTCTGAACCTCATTTTCTTTATCTGTATAATGGGAATAATCCCAATGTACAGCATTGCTCTAAGGATTAAATGAGACCACCTGCATAAAGTGCCTGGCTTTGCTAATTAACGTCCTTTTCCCTCCTTCCTTCGGCTCCAAGCACCCGCCTGACTACTTATCACTGCTTATCCTCATTTGCCGCTAATGAGGGTGATGCTGACTTGAACAATGTCAATCAGGGATCTACCTGCATTTCTCCTACTGGACCCCATT
Source organism: Nomascus leucogenys (assembly GCF_006542625.1). NCBI lineage: Eukaryota > Metazoa > Chordata > Mammalia > Primates > Hylobatidae > Nomascus > Nomascus leucogenys. The sequence continues at coordinate 92,680,661 of NC_044395.1, read as the reverse complement.
TGGAGCACATTTGTGAGGTCAGTAACCCATCTGGGGAGAGGACACATGGTGTGGCTTTCTTATCATCATGCTCTAATCTCTCTGAACCTGTAAAATGGGGATAATAATAGGCTGGGCACGGTGGCTCACGCCTGTAATCCCAGCACTTTGGGAGGCCAAGGCGGGTGGATCATGAGGTCAAGAGATCGAGACCACCCTGGCCAACATGGTGAAACCCCGTCCCTACTAAAAATACAAAAATTAGCTGGGCATGGTGGAGTGTGCCTGTAGTCCCAGCTACTCAGGAGGCTGAGGCAGAGGCAGAGGCAGAGGTTGCAGTGAGCCGATATCATGCCACTGCACTCCAGCCTGGTGACAGAGTGAGATTCCGTCTCAAAAAATAGAATAAAATAATAATAATAATAATAGTGCTCACCTCAGAAGTTTGCAGTGAGACTTAAATTAGATAATATATTTAATGCGTTTAGCAATGTGCCTGGCACATCGTGAGCACTCAGTGAAGGTGCTGTTACTTAACTTGGCATGGCTAAATAGAGTTGAAAGGATTGTGAGGCTGAAGGACCACAGAACTAGAAAGGAGATTAGATGCCAATTTTTTGTTTACAGAGAGACAAAGGACCGTGTAATTAGTGGCAAAGCCAGGACTCAAATCCAGGTATCCTAACTCAGTCCAGAGCTCACCAGCTCTAATCAGCAGGAAATGGTGAACCCTCCTATAGGACCTTTTTTTTTTTTCCTCCCTACTGAAGCTGAAAGTCCAGAACAACCCCCAAGGATGATCATTAATTACTGGGGTTTGTTATTTTGAGGCTAATTAGGATTCACATTGCTGATTTCCCTAAAGGATAAACTACAAGGAAGTTGGGGCTTCATTTCCAGGAATATGGAAACTGTTACATGCTGCCTCTGAGCACACCCCCAGTGGGGACCTGAGCCCCTTAGAGCTGGGACATACATCATCCAGAAATCTGGCTGCTTTGAGCCAGATGCAAATGCAGGCAAGACCCAAAGCTGGGATTTCACCTCTCTCCATAGCAAGATGAGGCATTTTAGCAGATGAGACAAAGCTGGAGAAATTGGCAAAAATTGAATAGCCTCAAAACAAATGTATTTGGAGCAGAGTATTGACCATATGTAAAGTGTATAAAAGTGGTTTTTTAAATATATGGGGCATTTTTTTCTCCCCTTCTTTTCTGTGTTTATTTTGGCAATTATCTTGAGATGACTATTGACATTCTCGATCGTTGAAAATCTTCCTCTAGGAGCTGGCCTCATTTTTGCATTTTTTTCTTTTTTTTCCTTTTTGAGACAAAGTCTCACTCTGTTGCCCAGGCTAGAGTACAGTGGTGCAATCACAGCTCACTGCAACCTCTGCCTCCCAGGTTCAAGTGATTCTCCTGCCACTACCACCCTCTACCTCTAATTTTTGTATTTTTTAGTAGAGATGGGGTTTCGCCATGTTGGCCAGGCTGGTCTTGAACTCCTGACCTCAAGTGATCCACCTACCTCAGCCTCCCAAAGTGTTGGGATTACAAGCATGAGCCACTGCGCCGGCCCATTTTTGCATTTTTTGCCCTTATTTTCATCTGAAACACCCAGGACACATAAGCATAGGAAAAGAGGGGAGGGAGAAGGCTGGGTCACCCCTCTTTCTTATGTGGTATCTGTCCACTAACTCCTGATTTATGTACAGAGAGGTGCAAATCAAAGGCTTCAGAGCCAGACCATCCTGGGGTTTGTGTCCAGCTCTGCCACACTTTGCATCTGATTCCCACTAAGCCATTTGGCCTCTTTAAATCTCATTCCCTCATCTTTAAAATGGAAATAATAGTACCTACTTGTATCTGTCTGCATCCAATCAGGAGACAGACACCACACAGCAATGTGAACAGGGGTTGTTTTAATCTAAAGAAGTATGAAATGATGGTAGGTGAGTATCCATGAAGATGTGAAAGGAACTCTAAGGGTCCTCCAGGGTGGAGGGAAAGTGCCCAAGAAAGGACAAACTTGGAAGGGGGAGGCCTTCCCCGAGGCTGGGGTTTGGACTAGGTTGGAGAAGGCATGGTGCCGCCCACTGGATGGTGAAGTCTGTGGGCTTCCTGGTAGCAGGAAACAGCCCTTCCAGGTCCAGGTGAGCCAAGGTGAATGGGCAGATGGAGTCAGGATGCTGAGAATCTGCTTCCTGGCAGAGCGACACTTGATCTAGGATTCGTGGTGTTGATGTTAGTAGGGCAGTGGAAAACAGTCCTCCCCGGGGGGGGGCAGGCAAACCCAGGCTGGACGGTAGGCCAGGGAGCGTGTTGGGGAGCCCTGGGGTGCACTGGCATTTGCATCAGGAAGGGCACAGCAAGGTGGTCACCGGGCCCCCGGCAGGGCTGCAAAGTGGCTGAGGGACTGGGCACTCTGGGAGCCTGGGTGGAGCAGAATGCCACTGGATGTCCTCACATATGCACAGGAGGACGCTTTACAAAGCAGCTGGAGCAAACCAAGCAAAACAGCAGGCCAGAACCAGGAAGAGAAGCGGCGTCCTCCCGTGATGTCTCTCCAGCGCCCTCTACTGACAAAGCTTATCATGGCGCTCTATGTAAAGGACAAATGCTTTATACGTCATTATGGCAGAGCAGGTACTGAAGGGTGAATTTGGACCCGAGAAGGATACATTGATTACCTGGCACACGACTTCATAGAGTTGTTTGAGGGATTAAATGGAAGAAGCCATGTAGAGCCCTTAGCACAATGCCTGGTAACCTTTCAGTAAATGAAATCTGTTCTCTTGATTCCTGCTGGGGGATATCAATCTATGTTTACCAAAATGTGTACTAAGGTCTTTAACTTTTGTAGTAACAAACCCCATTTTTGATGAGAAACTGGCTCTGAAGAATAGCTGGATGGTCCCAAAAAAGCCACAGATGAAAGCAATCCCCCCGCCTTTCATATGGTGATGATTAGCAAGTAGCACCTTTAGAGATGCTTCCTGGGGAGCTGTAGCCTGGGCTGCCCTGGAAATGAATTGCAATAAATCATTCATACCCCAATTGTGTCAATGTATCCAGGCTCTCCAGCTTCTGGCATCGTTTCATGATGGCTCATTCCTACATTTCCCCTGAAAAAAAAATATTTAATTGGATCCCAAAAGCTTGTGAATAATTAAATTCCAAGGGTTCTTAGAGACCACCTCTCCTGACTTCATTATTTGGATGAGGCCCAGAAAGATGAATTAGATTGCCCAGGGTCATCCAGCACAAGGCAGGACAATGACTGGAACCCTGGTCACACTGTGTCACACTTTGCATCACCCTGTCTGCAAAGGGCATGCAACAAGTGAGGCACATGTTTCATAACCCGAAATGGAGTTTCCAAATATGAACGAATATAGGTGTGTGGTTTGGATAGTGTCATTCCAAAATTCACGTCACCTCAGAATGTGACTTTATTTGGGAATAAGGTCATTGCAGATGCAGTTAATCGTGATGCGGTCATACTGGAGTATGCTTGTCCCATTTCATGGCAAATTTTATTTCCAATCATCAGTCTTATCACCGGGATTCACCAGGTGTCTTTCCTCTCTCCATCCACTTGCTCAGTGATGTGGAAGATACTGAAGGAGAGATGAAATAATTTGCTAGGTCATAAGGCTGGTGAGTGGCCAACTCACATCAAGAGCAGTTCTGTTTTCCTCCCAAGTCAATGCTCTTTCCACAGCACTATAAATAATCCCTTTATTACATGAATTCTCTCAAAATATTGGGGAAAGGAATGACCTGTTAACTGAGATGATTGTATAAATTGAATTTGTTTTTGATCCTTAAATCTGACAAGGATACAGTACTACCTCTACCCTGCCCTTCCGTCCACCAAATAATTTAAACTAAGCATATGTGGGAAAAGATTAAAAAATGGTATATCAAATTGTATGACTTAGAATAAAACAACATATGTTATAAGAATTGGCCAGGCATGGTGGCTCACGCCTGTAATCCCAGCACTTTGGGCAGCTGAGGTGGGCGGATCATCTGAGGTCAGGAGTTCGAGACCAGCCTGGCCAACATGGTGAAACCCCTGCCTCTACCAAAAAATACAAAAATTAGCTGGGTGTGGTGGCGTGCACCTGCAGTCCCAGCTACTGGGGAGGCTGAGGTGGGAGAATGGCTTGAACCTGGGAGGTGGAGGTTGCAGTAAGCTGAGATCGTGCCACCGCACTCCAGCCTGGGCAACAGAGTGAGACCCTGTCTCAAAAAAATATTGTCCACTATGGGTATATAAGGTTTATTTTGGGTGTGCACCTGTAATCCCAGCTACTCAGGAGTCTGAGGTGGGAGGATTACTTGAGTCCAGGAGTTCAAGACCAGCCTAGGTAACATAGTGAGACTCCATCTCAAAAAGTAACACACACACACACACACACACACACACACACACACACACACTGGACTTAATAAGATTTTTGCTCAATCTGGGCTCTGCAAACCTGAGCTTAGTTGAGAAAAGGGCTTAGAAGACACTGATTGAAGTTTGGCCAAGGAGAGAGTCATTGTTACTTCCACTTAGCATGTTTCAAGTTTCATCTGTGGTGCAGCATGCGTCACCACTTCATTCCTTTCAAAAAAGGTTTATTTTGGGAAAAGAAGGTATCATTCATATAAATTATTAATGGTTTACTACTTAAAAAGAAAAATAATTATCTTAATAAGTATAAAACACCACATCTTCAACAAAAAACTCATCACTTTCCTTAATTAAACTCTTTAAAATTTGATGGGAAGAATTTCTGTATACACAGACATTCACATTTGTGTCTTAGTGTATTCACATTGCTATATAGCAAGATAACACAACTAGGTGGTTTATAAACATCAGAAATTTGTTCGTCACAGTTCATGAAGCTGGGAAGTCCAACATCAAGGTGCAGGCAGGCCTGGTGCCTGGTGAGGGCTGCTCTCTGGCTCATAGATGGCCCCTTGCTGTGTCCTTACATGGTGGAGGGAGAGAAGTCACTCTTTGGGACCTCTTCTCTAAGGGCACTAATCCCATTCACAAGGGCTCTGTCCTCATGGCCTAATCACCTCCCAAAGGCCGCACATCCTAATACCATCACCTTGGGGGTCAGGATTTCAACATATGAAATTTGGAGGGACACATTCAGACCATAGCAATGTGCACATTAAAACAGCAATAAGATGCCATTTTACATTTGCTGAAATGGCTACAATGGAAAAAACTGACACCACCAAATACCACCAAAGATGTGCAACAGCTAGACTTCTCATACACTGCTGAGGAGAGTATGAAATAGCAAAGCCATTTTGGAAAAACTGTTTGGCAGTTCCATATAAAGCTAAGTATACATCTACCCCATGGCCCAGCAATTCTATACTCTTTGTTATCTACTCCCCCAAAAATGAAAACAAATATCCATAATAATTGTACGAGAATGAAAAAAAAGAATTGTATAAGAATGTTTATATTACTTGCATTCAGAATAGCTAAAAATTGGAAACAACCCAAATGTCTATCAGTAGGAGAAGGTATAAGTGAATAAAGTGTGGCACATTCATAAAATGCAGTACTATCCAGCAATTTGAAAAATGAACAGCTGATATATGCAACAACATGGATGAATCCCAAAAAAGTTCGAATGAAAGAAGTCAGACAAAGGGGAAGCTACCACGTGATTCCTAACATATGAAGCTCAAGAAAAGGCACCATTTCTATGGTGATATAAATCAGAAAAGTGGTTGTCTGTGGAGGGTGATGTTTTCCTGGAAGAGGGCACAGGGAAATTTTCTAGGGTAATGAAATGTTCTTTATCTTGATTGGATTGTTGAGTACTGCGGCATATACATTTAACGAAAGTCATCAAACTGTACACTTAAAATCTATACATTTCATTGATTTTTACCTCAGTTAAAAAAAAAAAAAAACCTTCCAGTCTGCCTCATGACCACCACCTCAAAGCAAAAAAAGGAGAAGGAGGATGAGAAAAGAATGTTTGGAGTGGGGTTATAAAACAAGAATGAATAAAACAAGAATGGAGAAATGTTAAAAAATTGTGAAGGCTGGGTGGTGACTACATGAGGGTTTAATAGTGTACTTTTCTCTCATATCTTTGTGCATGTTAAAAATTTCCATAATATAAAGTTTTAGAAATTAGGCCAAGAAAGGTGGCTCATGCTTGTAATTCCAGTACTTTGGGAGGCCAAGGCAGGAGGATGGCTTGAGGCCAGAAGTTGGAGATCAACCTAGGAAACATAGTGAGACCCTATCTCTGCAAAAATTTAAAAGTTAGTTGGGCATGGTGGCACATGCCTGTAGTCCCAGCTGCTGGGAGGCTGAGGTGGGAGGATCCCTTGAGCCCAGGAGTTTGAGCCTGCAGTGAGCTATGATTGCACCACTGCACTCCAGCCTGGGCAACAGAGTGAGACTCTGTCTCAAAAAAAAAAAAAAAGATTTAAAAAATTAAATGCAAAAGCCAATATTAGAAGAACCAAAGCAATTCTCCTTCAAAACAGAAGCAGACAAGGATGTCTCTTGTCCTCACTGCTTTCTTTCTTTCCTTCTTTCTTTCTCTTTCTTTCTTTCTTTCTTTCTTTCTCTCTCTCTCTTTCTTTTCTTTCTTTCTTTCTCTCTCTCTCTCTTTCTTTCTTTCTCTTTCTTTCTTTCTCTTCCCCTTCCTTCCTTCCTTCCTTCCTTCCTTCCTTCCTTCCTTCCTAAGACGGAGTCTCACTCTGTCACCCAGGCTGCAGTGCAGTGGCATGCTTTCAGCTCACTGCAACCTCTGCCTCCCAGGTTCAAGTGATTCTCCTGACTCAGCCTCCTGAGTAGCTGGGACTACAGGCGCCCGCCACCACGCCCAGTTAATGTTTTGTATTTTTAGTAAAGATGGGGTTTCACTACGTTACCCAGGATGGTCTCGATCTCCTGACCTCGTGATCCATCCACTTCGGCCTCCCAAAGTGCTGGGATTACAGGTGTGAGCCACCGCTGCTCATCACTGCTATTTTACAGAGATTAGAAATGCTGGCAATAACTACTCTAGGAGATACACAAACGAAATAATGGCATAATACAAAATACAAAATTGCAAAAGTTTGCATAATACAAAATCCATAATGCAAAATAGAACATTGCAAAAGTTTTGAACAGAAATTTCATCAAAGAAGGTATATGGGAAAATATATTGAAAATATCATTTATATACAATTATTACATAAGTGTACCTAATTACATCATCATATATCTAGGTGACCTAATGAAAGTGCCCAAGAATGACTAGTGAGAGAAAATGAGTCTGGCAGCACAAAATATAAGAAAATTTATTACAGCCTATTTTGTTTGTGCATTGTATCTGAAATACCACACACACACGTATTTCATGTGATGATGAAGTTTATAATTTCTATTTTAACAGACATGTATATATACACATGCACAGATACACATAGATACACACATATAAAATAATATTAAATGGGGAAAAAAGCTAACACTGCTTATAGCAATGGAGAAACGTGTTCATCCACATTCATAAATGTGAATTGGTTATTATTTCTTTTATATCCTCAAGGGCATACTTTGGTACAAAAAAATATTTTCCCAAGGTTTACTTTGGTTTTGATTTTTATTTATTTACATTTTTAGACAGGATCTCACTCTGTCACCCAGGCTGGAGTGCAGTGGCACAATCTTAGTTCACTGCAGTGATTCTTCTGCTTCAGCCTCCCAAGTAGCTTTTAGTAGAGACGGGTTTTACCATGTTGGCCAGCCTGATCTTGAACTCCTGACCTCAAGTGATCCACCTGCCTCGGCCTCCCAAAGTGCTAGGATTACAGGTGTGAGCCACCACAAGAATTAATATTCAGGGCTGGGCAAGGTGGCTCACACCTGTAACCCCAGCACTTTGGGAGGCCGAGGCAGGCGGATCACGAGGTCAGGAGATCGAGACCATCCTGCTAACACAGTGAAACCCCATCTCTACTAAAAATACAAAAAAATAGCCAGGTGTGGTGGCCAGTGCTTGTAGTCCCAGCTACTTGGGAGGCTGAGGCAGGAGAATGAACCCTGGAGGCAGAGCTTGCAGTGAGCTGAGATCGTGCCACTGTCCTCCAGCCTGAGTGACAGACTGAGACTCTGTCTCAAAAAAAAAAGAAATTAATATTCAATTTAGTAAAGTTACAAAATCAATGCCTTAATTCTTCCATGAGCTCCTAAGTTCTGTTTACAACTCTTACTATTTTATTTTCAAAACTAGCATGGGCCAGTTGCAGTGGCTCATGCTTGTAATCCCAGTACTTTGGGAGGCTGAGGCAGGTGGATTACTTGAGTCCAGGAATTTGAGACCAGCCTGGGCAACATAGTGAGACCCTGTCTCTACAGAAAATTCAAAAATTAGCCGGGTGTGGTGGCATGCACCTGTAGTCCCAGTTACTCAGGAGGCTGAGGTGGGAGGATTACTTGAGCCCAGGAGGTTGAGGCTGTAGTGAGCAGTGATTGTGCCGCTGCACTCCAGCCTGGGTGACAGAGAAACACTTTCTCTCAGAAAAATAAAAAATAAAATTAAAAAACCCTAGCATGATGTATAACTCTTTGATTAATGTTTGATCCATTTAAAAACTTAATTTTAACTCTTTTTAACACTTTAAAGTGCATTTATACATTTAAAATGTTTGATCTTTCTTTCAATACTATACCAGTCTGAGTCAACAAACAAAACTTTCCTGGGAACCTAAACAACACTTTAAATTCTAATAAACTAAACTCATAAATATGGTGATTGATATGGTTTTGCTGTGTCCCCACCCAAAACTCATCTTGAATTGTAGCTCCTACAATTCCCATGTGTCATGGGAGGGACCCAGTGGAAGGTAATTGAATCATGGGGGCAGGTCTTTCCTATGCTGTTCTCATGACAGTGAATAAGTCTCATCAGATCTGATAGTTTTATAAAGGGGAGTTTCCCTGCACAAGTTCTATTATTCTCTCTTGTCTGCTGCTGTGTACAATGTGCCTTTCACCTTCCACCATGATTGTGAGGCCTCCCCAGCCACATGGAACTGTGAATCCATTAAACCTCTTTTTCTTTTTAAATTAGACAGTCTTGGGTATGTCCTTATCAGCAGCATGAAAACTGACTAATATGGTAAATTGGTACCAGTAAAATGGGGCACTGCTGAAAAGATACCTGAAAATGTGGAAGTGACTTTGGAACTGGGTAACATGCAGAGGTTGGAACAGTTTGGAGGGCTCAGAAGAAGATAGGAAAATGTGGGAAAGTTTGGAAGTCCCTGGAGACTTGCTGAATGGCTTTGACCAAAATGCTGATAATGATATGGACAATGTAATCCAGGCTGAAGTAGTCTCAGATGGAAATGAGGAACTTGTTGGGAACTGGAGAAAAGGTGACTCTTGTTACGTTTTAGCAAAGAGACTGGTGGCATTTTGCCCCTGCCCTAGAGATTCATGGAGCTTTGAACTTGAGAGAGATGATTTAGGGTATCTAGCAGAACAAATTTCTAAGCAGCAAAGCATTCAAGAAGCATTAAAAATATTCAATTTTAAAAGGGAAACACCATAAAGGTTTAGAAAATTTGCAGCCTTTTAGAGAAGACAGAAAAGAAAATCATATTTTCTGAGGAGAAATTTAAGCCAGCTGCAGAAATCTGCATAAGTAAGGAGGAGCTGAATGTTAATTACCAAGACAAGGGGGAAAATGTCTCCAGGGTGTGTCAGAGAACTTTGCAGCAGCCCCTCTTATTACAGGCCTGGAGGCCTGGGAAGGAATAATGGTTTTGTGGGCTGGGCCCAGGGTCCCACTGCTGTGTGCAGTCTAGGGACTTGGTGCCCTGTGTCCCAGCTGCTCCAGCCGTTACTAATACATGGTGTTGAGCCTGGAGGTGCACAGAAGCCAAGAGGTGAGGTTTGGGAACCTCTGCCTAGATTTCAGAGGAGGTATGGAAATGCCTGGATATCCAGGCAGAAGTTTGCTGCAGGGGTGGGGCCCTCATAGAGAACCTCTGCTAGGGCAATGCAGAAGGGAAATGTGGGGTGGGCAACCCCACCCAGAGTCCCCACTGGGGTGCTGCCTAATGGAGCTGTGGGAAGAGGGTCACCATTCTCCAGACCTGAGAATGGTAGATCCACCAACAGCTTGCACCACACACCTGGAAAAGCCATAGATACTCAATGCCAGCCTGTGAAAGCAGCCAGGAGGGAGGCTGTACCTTTCAAAGCCACATGGGCAGAGCTGCCCAAGACCATGGGAACCCACCTCTTGCATCAGCGTGACCTGGATATGAGACATGGAGTAAAAGGAGATCATTTTTTTTTTGGAGCTTTAAGATTTGACCTCCCCACTGGATTTCAGACTTGCATGGGGCCTTTAGCCCCTTCATTTTGGCCAATTTTTTTTCTATTTGGAATGGGTATATTTATCCAATGCCTGTACCCCCATTGTATCTAGGAAGTAACTAACTTACTTTTGATTTTTCAGGCTCATAGGCAGAAGGGATTTGCCTTGTCTCAGTTGAGACTTTGGATTGTGGACTTTTCAGTTAATGCTGAAATGAGTTAAGACTTTGGGGGACCATCAGGAAGGCATGATTGGTTTTGAAATGTGAGGATATGAGATTTTGGAGGGGCCATGGGCAGAATGATATGGTTTGGCTTTGTCCCCACCCAAATCCCATCTTGAATCATAGCTCCCACAATTCCCATGTGTCATGGGAAGGACTAAGTGGGAGATAATTGAATCATGAAAGAGGGTCTTTCCTGTACTGTACTCATGATAGTGAATAAGTCTCACAAGATCTGATAGTTTTATAAAAGAGAATTTCCCTGCACAAGTTCTAGTATTCTTTTTTGTCTGCCACCATGTGCCTTTCACCTTCCACCACGATTGTGAGGCCTCCCCAGCCACGTGGAACCATGAGTCCATTAAACTTCTTCTTCTTTTTAAATTACACAGTCTTGTAATTTTAGGGTTCAAGGATAATAGAAGGATAGGTGTAACATGTATGAATATTAATATATTACCTCTTTTTCCTTTTAAATTACACATGTCTTTATCAGCAGTGTGAAAACAGACTAATATAGTAATTCTCAAGCCCTCTTCAACCTGGTATGTAAATTTAATCAGAATTTAGTTTAAATATTACACATACACATTAGTCACTCATTACATTTTAAAATAGAATTTCAAGACTGACTTATCAACTCTAATAGACCCAACTTTCTTTCCTTTTTTTAAATTTTTTTGAGATGAAGTCTCATCCTGTTGCCCAGGCTGGAGTGCAGTGGCGTGATCTTGGCTCACTGTAACCTCCGCCTCCTGGGTTCAAGCTATTCTCCTGCCTCAGCCATCCAAGTAGCTGGGACTACAAGCATGCACCACAATGCCCAGCTGATTTTTGTACTTTTTAATAAAGACTGGGTTTCATCATATTGGTCAGGATGGTCTTGATCTCTTGACCTTGTGATCTGTCCACCTCAGACTCCCAAAGTGCTGGGATTGCAGGCATGAGCCACCACGCCCAGACAACCCAACTTTCTTAAACCTTATACTCAAAATATCAAATATGCACAGATGTCTTAACATAAAAATGCAAATATTTTTATTTTATTCTCTTGCCATTCTATTGTTATGTATAAAAAATACCCCAGGTTTCAGAATTAAGGAAATTTTTACCTTCTGAGGAAAAAATTTCATCATCCTGAACACTTTTGGGGTTACCTTTGTCACAGTTGAATCTGAGTGCTGACTGCAGTGCTGTCCACAAGACTGAAAGACCCACTGAGCTTTATTTATGGTTCTATATCTTATGGTTTCCAAATGGGGGTGGTCTTACAGCCAAGTCTCCACCCTTCTCTCTACTCAGAGAAGCCTGCACACTTCCCAATCTGTGACTTCACTTGACTGATCGTGCATTTCTTTGACTCAAGATATTTACATGTTTCTAGTCTAGTTCTAAAAACCTTTGTACTTGCTGGAATCCTGCATTCTTTTCATATTTTTCCAGTCTTGGAGCCCCACAACAACCACAAAAGGATATGAACACAGCACTCAGCTGGATTCTGGCTATTTTTCATTGCATTGTCTATGTGCTCACAACTTCCCAAAGTTATCCTAGTGACAATGAAGACTGGACAGGGATTTGAAATGCCGTAAATATTTAGAGGTTAATGTTCCTTGAATTCCATTTTTCTCTTTTGAAGGTGCTATGACCATAATGATAATATTTAAGGGAAATATATGGTCTGTGGTGCATCATAAATCATACAACTTTTCCTTCTACCAAATGTTACTTTTGCCCAGGAAAATCAATTCTTCTCTCTAAGGGGCAACTACTAATATGAAACCACCTGGAGAAATTGCCCCAGTCTTCTTCGAAGGCCCGTGTTTGCAGTTGTGCAGACAGAGGATTCTCTTTGATGGCAATACTAGGGTTGAAATCAGAGTGAAGAGAAAAATCACTTCATTGCTGATGTTGCTGACATTGTTGATATTGTTGAGAAAGGACGTCCCCCTCCCTAACACCCACCCAGCCTCTCATTAAAAACTAACCAGCCTGGGCCAGGCATGGTGGCTCATGCCTGTAATCCCAGCACTTTGGGAGGCCGAGGCAGCTGGCTCACGAGGTCGGGAGATCGAGGCCATCCTGGCTAACATGGTGAAACCCTGTCTCTACTAAAAATACAAAAAATTAGCCAGGCGTGGTGGCAGGTGCCTGTAGTCCTAGCTACTTGGGAGGCTGAGGCAGGAGAATGGTGTGAACCCAGGAGGCGGAGCTTGCAGTGAGCCGAGATCACGCCACTGCACTCCAGCCTGGGCAACAGAGCGAGACTCCGTCTCCAAAAAAAGCAAAAACGAAAACCAGCAATCAGCCCAAATTTCCCTCCTGACTCCTCACGGGGATATCTGGGTGATACAGGAGTTAAGAAGAAATTACTTAGACAGATAGTGAGGATAAGGAAGTCCTTGGTAAGGTTTCCCTTTTAATAAAGAGCAGCCCCCCAATCTTTTTTTTTTTTTTTTGAGACAGAGTTTCACTCTTGTTGCCCAGACTAGAGTGCAGTGGTGCCATCTCGGCTCACTGCAACCTCCGCCTTCTGGATTCAAGCGATTCTCCTGCCTCAGCCTCCCGAGTAGCTGGGATTATAGGCGCCAGCCCCCACGCCTGGCTAATTTTTGTATTTTTAGTAGAGACGGGGTTTCATCATCTTGGCCAGGCTGGTCTTGAACTCCTGACCTCAGGTGATCCGCCTGCTTCAGCCTCCCCAAGTGCTGGGATTACAGGCGTGAGCCACTGTGCCCGGCCAAATCATTTCTTTTCTAACAAAAAGCAGCCTGTAAAACTGAGCTGTAAACATAGATAAGCAAGTCGGAAGCTTGCAGGGGTGAATGCCAGCAGCTGTGACAATAGTAAAAGGCTGCCTGGGGGCTAGACATGTCCAACATGGAGGCTCCATCTTCCTTTTCCTTCAGCAACCATGTGTACGGTAAGGAGCCTACAATGTGGTGCTGGCCAGGTTAAAAAAACCCCTTTGCATAACAAAAGATTAGGGTGGGGTGGCCAACTTCTTCAGGGGCTATATAAATGTCATGCCTGGTCCAACCAATCTTTGGGCCCTATGTTAGTCAGACACCACCACCTCCGCAAACCCGACTATAGAACCCTGTGCATTTCAGCACGAAACCAGAAGACCCCCTCGGGATCTCCTCTCTCTCTGCAGGAGGGAGAGCTATTTCTCTTTTCTCTTAATTTTGCCTATTAAACCTCCACTCTTAATCTTCACTCCACGTGTGTCCGTGTCCTTGATTCCCTTGGCATGAGGCAACGAACCTCGGGTATTACCCCAGACAAACGATGCTGCTTCATGGGGACTGGTCACCTGGGATGTCTGATCCTAGAATTGCAGGAGTGAGCCGACTCAGGGTAGTTATTTTCCCCATCTGTATTTGGTTCATGCTAACTGATACCGCCACTTTAGCAGGCAAGCTCTGCCCCATCCTTTCCCTGTTAGCCTGTGGGACTCACGTGAGAACACAGATACGTGTGCAGCTACAGAGCCACCCTTTTCCTTGCTCTCTCGTCATTTACTTGCCTTCTTTTTATTTTGCTTCAAATGGCTCTCAGGGCATAATTTGATAAGGCACAGCACAGACCTGAATATAAAACTAATACCTAATAACAATATCTCATATTTATTAAGTACTGACTATGTGCCAGCCACTGGGCTAAGTGCTTTCCATGCTTCATTTGTTTAATCCTCACTAGACCCCAAGACAGAGCTGCAGCCAGCTGTTTCCCAGGCAGTCCGCTCGGATCTCTCCTAGGCACCGAGTCAACATGTTCAAAACAGGAACCATGGCCTTCTTCCCCAAGCTTCCTCTTCCTCTGCAGCTCAAGCCAGAAACCTGGGACTCCTCCTTCTTCTCTAATCCTCACCCAACATCCAGCCAGCTGCCGACTCCTGACAGTCCTAAATCTAAATCTCAATCTCATTCGGGTGCAGTGGCTCACGCCTGTAATCTCCACACTTTGGGAGGCCAAGGCAGGTGGATCACTTGAGCCCAGGAGTTTGAGACCAGCCTAGGCAACATGGTGAAACCCCATCTCTATTAAAAATACAAAAAAAATTAGCTGGGCGTGGTGATGCATGCCTGTAATCCCAGCTAAGGATTACTCAGGAGGCCGAGGCATAAGAATTGCTCCAACCAGGGAGGCGGAGGTTGCAGTGAGCTGAGATAGTGCCACTGCACTCCAGCCTGGGCAACAGAGGGAGACTCTGTCTCAAAGAATAATAATAAAATAAATAAATAAATCTCAATCTCTCCTCATGCCTCTACCTGTCTCCAGCCCTCCTAGTCCCAGCATCTGTCTCTGGATTACTGTCATACCTCCTGGCTATTTCTCTCCATCACCAGCCCTTCAATCTGGACTGGCATAGGAGCCAACTGACTTTTCCATCTCACCTTGCCACCCTTTGCCCTTAGGATAAAGCCTAAACTTCCCAGGGCTTCCCATGCCTTTCATGCCTGGTCCTTACCTTGTAGCCTTGCAACAACTTGCTCAATGACTCCCAGCTCCAAAGATCTACTTCATTCTCTGTGACTTTTAAGCCTTTGTTCTAAACTATCTGAATTCTTTCAGTGTAGCTTCCTCTTCCTCATGTCTCCCAAATCCTTCTTTTTTTTGAGGCGGAGTCTCACTTCGTGGCCCAGGCTGCAATGCAGTCGCGAGATCTCAGCTCACTGCAACCTCACCTCTTGGGTTCAAGTGATTCTCCTGCCTCAGCCTCCCAAGTAGCTGGGATTACAAGCATGAGCCACTGTGCCCGGCCTCCCAAATCCTTCTTATTCATCCTCCAGGTCTCAGGCTAAACAGAGGAGTTTTTCCTGATCCCCAAACCTAGCATTCCTGCAAACTCTCATACACCCCTCATTTCTCCTGTGGTAGGGCTTATCACAGCACCTCTAGACTAATCCCCTATAGTCGGCAGATTAATGTCCTCCCACAGACGTCCATGTCCTAATCCCTAGAACCCAGGATACAAGGCAAAGGGGACTTTGCTGATGTGATTAAGCTAAGGATTTTAAGACCGGGAGATTTTCCTGGATTCTGGAGGTGGGCTCTAAATGGCTCTAAATGTAATAAGGGTCCTTATAAAGCAGAGAGTGGGGAGCAGGAGCATGAGGATCAGAGAAGGAGATGTGATGCAGGAAGCAAAGCTCAGAGTGATATAGGCCACGAGCCAAGAAATGTGGGCAGCTGGAGAAGGCGTGAAAATACATCATCCCCTAGAGCTTCTGAAAGGAATGTGGCCCTGTTGATACCTTGATTTTAGCCCAGTGAGAACCATTTTGGACTGCTGATCTCCAAAACTATAAGAAATTTGTGTTGTTTTAATCCACAAGGTAATTTTTTATAGCAACAATTGGAAACAAATTCATCCCCTGTGTAGATTGCATCCATCTCTATATCCTTAGCATCCAGAGCAGTGACTGCTCCATAGCATGTGCTCAATAATATGCTGAAGGGTACCATCTTTGAAACATTAACTTCTCTTTTTCTCCTAGCATTTTGCTCCCCACCTCCCTACTCTAGCAGTGAGTCCTGGGGTTCTCTTCCTCAGTGGAGTGGTGTGATTACAAGAAATGGCCAGCTGATCTCTCTTTGAAGTTTTTTGTTTGTTTGTTTTTGCTTTGTTTTGTTGTTGTTGTTGTTTTGATGGAGTCTCGCTCTGTTGCCAGGTTGGAGTGCAGTGGTGTGAACTGGGCTCACTACAAGCTCCACCTCCCAGTTTCAAGCGATTCTCCTGCCTCAGCCTCCTGAGTAGTTGGGATTACAGGTGCATGCCACCACACCTGGCTAATTTTCGTATTTTTAGTAGGGGCGGGGTTTAAGCATGTTGGCCAGGATGGTATTGATCTCTTGACCTCGTGATCCACCCGCCTCAGCCTCTCAAAGAACTGGGATTATAGGTGAGAGCCACTGCGCCCGGCCCTCTGTTTGAGTTATTATGTATATTTGTGGTTGTATTTGCCACTGATTGATGGAAGATAATAGAGAGAAAATGGCCATGAGAAGAAATCCCCAAGATTTAAAAGAAGGAGGGATTTCTCTTGAAGACAAGGAAAAGATTCCTTTAAGCAGGAGGAGGTGGGAAAAGAAAATATGGCTTGAGAAGGAAGATGGCAACACTCCCGGTGGGAGGGGCTGGGGGTGGCTGAGTGATATGTTTTAGGTAGGCAGGGTCATAGAGCGCCACAGACAACCCAGCTGAATGTCTGGTGCCCTCCAGGCCTGAAGGGGCCAGCAAGACATCTCAGGAATACCTGTGTGCACAGATCACTGGAACTTCAGGAAGACCACCTTCCAGGGCTTGGCAGTACATGAGTCTTCTGAAACCTACACTAGAACCTTTAACCTTGACTGAGACAAGATCTCAGTGACATGGGAGTTTGACACAGAAATTCAGTTTCATTTTAGGAAAATAAAGTGGTATTTCTTGTGCTCTTGAAATTCAAACCCACTGCATGTATCACTTGAATGAATGAAGGATCCCATGGCTTGCCCTCTTTACTTGTTACTTTCACTTTCCTGCAAAAGTCAACTCTGTTACAACTTTGGCCACTGTCCTGCTACAACTGAAAACTCTTTCTTAGCTGTGGAAGTTAGGAAAATATATTTTGACCAGCCAGGGTGGTTGATGCCTGTAATCTCAGCACTTTGGGAGGCCTAGGTAGACAGATCACTTGAGGTCAGGAGTTTGAGACCAGTGTGTTCAATATGGTGAAACCTCATCTCTACTAAAAATACAAAAATTAACTGGGTGTGGTGGTGTACACCTGTAATCCCAGCTACTTGGGAGGCTGAGGCAGGAGAATCGCTTGAACCTGGGAGGCAGTGGTTGCAGTGAGCTGAGATTGTGCCAATGCACTACAGCCTGGGTGACAGAGCAAGGCTCTGTCTCAAAAAAAAAACCATATATATGTATATATAATCTTTTATATATAATCTTATATATATAATATATCTATATATAATCAGTTAATGATATATAATCATATAATATATAATCATATATAATATATACAAGTATAATCTTTTTTTTTTTGAGACGGAGTCTCCGCTCTGTCGCCCAGGCCAAAGTACAGTGGTGTGATCTTGGCTCACTGCAAGCTCCACCTCCCGGGTTCACACCATTCTCCTGCCTCAGCCTCCTGAGTTGCTGGGACTACAGGTACCCGCCACCACACCTGGCTAATTTTTTGTATTTTTAGTAGAGACAGGGTTTCACCGTGTTAGCCAGGATGGTCTCGATCTCCTGACCTCGTGATCCTCCCA
Organism: Nomascus leucogenys; assembly: GCF_006542625.1. Lineage (NCBI taxonomy): Eukaryota > Metazoa > Chordata > Mammalia > Primates > Hylobatidae > Nomascus > Nomascus leucogenys. Next base: position 92,662,818 of record NC_044395.1, on the reverse strand, counting down.
CCTCGGCCTCCCAATGTGCTGGGATTACCGGCATGAGCCACCGCGCCCGGCCCTATAATTTTTTAATTACCCATACCACAGCAAATGTTTTAAATCTAACATCTTGATGGATACCCCAAATACCCTGACTATGCATGTAACAAAATATCACATGTGTCCCGTAAGTGTGTAAAACATTACATTTCAATAAAAAATTAAAAGGATCAGGACCCAGCAATTCCACTCCTAGTTATACCCCCAAAAGAAATGAAAACAGGTATTGATTTAAAAAACCTATACAAGAATATTCACAGCAGCACTGTTCACTGTCGTCAAAAGATGGAAACAATAAATATCCATCAACCAATGAATGGATAAGCAAAATGTGGCCTATCCACACAACAGAATATTATTCTGCCAAAAAGGAATTATATACTGATACTATACTGATATGTGCTATAACATGGGTGAAACTCAAAAACACGCTAAGTGAAAGAAGTTAGACACAAAGGTCACATATGGTATGATTCCATTTAAATGAAATATCCTGAATAAGCAAATCCATAGAGACAGAAAGAAGATTAATGGTTGCCAGGGGCTGGGGGAAGAGCAGAGTGGACACTGGCTGCTTACTGTGTATGGGTTTCTTTTCAGAATCATGAAAATGTTTTGGAATTAGATAGACGTGATGGTTGCACTAATGAAGAATGCACTAAAAGTCACTGCATTGTACACTTAAACATTTTAATTTTATGGTATGTGAATTTTACCTCAATAAAAAAAATTTAAAGGATCCTTTGGGCTGCTATGTGGCAAATAGACTGAATTGAGGCCAAGGCAAAAACAGGAGAGCAGTGAAGAAGCTCCTGCAATAGTCCAAGTGAAAGATGATGGCAGCTTGAACAGGCTAATAGTGGTGGAGGTGATGGGGTGCAGGAGGATTCTGGATATACAATTTTTTTTTTTTTTTGAGATGAAGTCTCGCTCTGTCACCCAGGCTATAGTGCAGTGGCACGATCTTGGCTCACTGCAACCTCCACCTCCTGAGTTCGAGCAATTCTCCTGCCTCAGTCTCCCAAGTGGCTGGAACTACAGGCATTTGCCACCACAACTGGCTATTTTTTGTACTTTTTTTTTAGTAGAGATGAAGTTTTGCCATGTTGGCTGGGCTGGTCTCGGACTCCTGACCTCAGGTGGTCCACCCTCCCAAACTGCTGGCGTGAGCCACCGCACCTGGCCTGGATATATAATTTAAAAGAGAAGTTCCTCAATATCCTCTCTGAGGGACCCTGTGGGCTGGCTTCTGAAGCCCTGGTAGTTCTGGCTTCTTTCACTTAGCATGTGTTTGAGTTTCACCCATGTTACAGCATGCCTGAGGATATAATTCCTTTTTAAGGCTGCATAATATGCTATTGTGTGGATGTACCACATTTTGTTTATCCATTCGTTGATTAATGGACATTTGATTGTTTCCACATTTTGACTTTCAGCTCTGAGTGAGACTACATTTAGGAAACTTAGGTGTTCCCCACCTGAAGGCAGTCACTGAGCTCAAGGATGGCCACAGTGAATAAAGTGCTACGGGCCACAGAGACATTTTGTCAGACACAGTGCGTTGATAGTCACGTTCTCCTCAATGAAGGATTACACTCCACTGAAGAGCGGATAGAGTGTTAAATCTCTATATAAACTGTTTTCTTCCCTTCCATCAATAAACATGGCTTTGAGAGACAGCCAAATACGCTTATAGGTCTTAATTGTTCAGAACAGTGACTAAGCCCCACTTGGTCAAGATTTTCTTGACTTAGCAGCTGTCTAGAAAGTGACAAATTTATGATTTGAGAGCGATTTCATTTTTCTGCCTGAACCACACAATAATTTGTGGGAATTAGCTAAATGATAAGATAAGGGCCGGGGGTGGGGAGATGTGGAGGGGAGGGGAAGGGCCATTCAATGCCCCTCAGTGTTCCAGGGAGGGCGTCGGAATTTTTGGAGCAGCCCTGGACACACTGCAGGGACCATTAAAGGATTAACCATCCCTGACGGAGCGGCTGCACAGCAGTGAGGTTAGTAAATCATGGGCGGCCGGGTCATTATCCTGGGAATTAGCTCAAGTTGTATCCGCAGAGACACCAGCTATCAATAGGCGTCTCCAAGGAGAACGCCAAAACCCGACGCTGAACTCCAGCACTTGAAGGGCTGAGACTTCCAGGTCACAGGCTGCAGGGCTTGTTCTCTGTTTCTGGCGCAGACCTTCTCCAAAATCTCAAATCCTGCCTTCACTATCAGCACATTTTTGCGGGGGCAATCCATTGCAAGTTTATTTCTCTCCCCCAAATGGTATTAACTGTGGGGTTAGTTCCTTTAGGGAAAAAAAGTGCCAAAACACAATTACAAGCACTTACTGGAAAAAAAGAAAACTTTTTCCATGGCATTTGTCAACACAGAGATTTAGGTTTTTGCCTTTTCTTTTTCTTTTTATGTGGTTTTTCTTATTACTTGGTGGAGATGAGAAGGGAGAGTGTTATTTCATTGAAACATAGAACTACTAAAAAAAAACCCTGACTAATCCATCTGGCCTATGGAATATGAAAGTACTTGACAAAGGCAATAAGTGGAAATAAAAAATGTGTATGAATTGCTTGTGTTTCGCTCCCCAGATGCCCAGGAAAACGGCAGCAAATCTTTTCCCCTGACTCTCTTCAAGACATTTATTAATTACGCTGCCGAGTGAGGCTCTGTTTGAGGAATCTGTCTCTGTGTCCTCATGGAGTTTGACCGCCATCTGAAAGAGCAATTTTGCAGAAATAGGGGATTTTGTGTTGCTAGTTTAAGGGCTCTTAGGCCCCTAATGCGCCATGGCTGAAGGGGTGTTAACAGATGAAGTAGAACTATTTAGCCTGATTCAGTCAAGTAACCTGCTACCAGGTGAAGGTCCTGAGGGCATCAGGATCAGGTTGGGTTGCTTGATAAATAAATGATGAACACGCCCACTGGGAGAAGAGGACACGTGTGGTGGTTAGCAGTCCAGACCTCCGCAGTTCCAGGGCCTGGATGTAATCCCAGCACTGTCACTTTTGGTCTGTGATTGTGGACAAGTCACTTGATGTCTCTGAGTCTCAGTTTCCTCATTTATAACGTGAAGAACATAATGGTAACTTCTACTTGGTAGTTGTAAGGATTAGGAGGGGTCACAGTTGTAGTGTTTAGAGCAGTACCTGGCATAGCATAAGAACTAAGAACATGCTAACTGGCTATGGTTATCTTTGTTTTGGGGGGCAAAGGAGTGCTTTTTTTTGCTATGCCCAGGACAAACACAGCTCATGCTCAGGGACAGTTTCTGGTTCAATGCTGGTCTGTGCTTTGTTTGTGGCCACTTTTCTGATCTCAGCCAGGGGAAAGAGGGGAGAGAGCACTGGACCTGGGGTCAGAAGACCTGGTTCCAAGTATCTTCTTCTCCACCAACGAGGTGAGCAGACTTGCGAGAAATTTCTTACCTGCTCCAAGCCTTAGTTTCTTAATTTGTCAAATGGGGACACTCATCTGGACCTCACTGATGTATTGTGACGGTCACATTAGATAACTAATTCATGACACATGTGGCTGTGCTGCGTAGGGTGGAAAGTACTCTATGAATAGAAGGTGGTAGCAGTCGTAACTGGTAATAATGACATCATGGACTGTCAATATCATGGATTGTCCCTCTGACAGCCTTGGTCGCAAGGAGAGACTGGGAATGGAAGATAGGAAAGATCGGAATGCTTTACTCCATAAATGCCTTTACTCTCTGGCAGTGAGACAAAAGTATCACCCTCGCCCATAGAAGTCAGGTAGATCTTTGCAGAGATAATCCCCCTCTTGCAGCAGCTCTGCCTGCAACACTGAAATCACACCAGTAATAGTGAACTTGATCGCTTCTTTCTCCTGCCTCCTCTGGAATAGCCATTTTGAAGTGCGTTGAATAAACCCCTGTCCGGCTCTAGTGCCAAAGGATGGGCCACGTGCACAGTAGGTGGAGTGACACCAGTAAATGTCACTGGCCTCCGTTCCCCAGGTCCAGGCAGAAATGGAGCAGAAGCTGGCGCAGGCCTGCTCTCCACAGCTCATGGTTTCATGGTGGGAGGAAAGCAGCAAAGACAGGCCAGGACTTAATTCAGAAGAAGGCCTGGTCTCTTTTTTCCTTGCATGGCTGAGCTCCCTTTAATGCGCTGTGTGATGTGTTAAGCTGTATGGTTTTGTAAAAACCCACCCCTAAAGCACTGTATGATTTCTGAATGCAAAGTGCCCTATTTAGAACTTTCACAAGGTCTACTGCCACCTTAGCAGGAAGCAGCTCTGGGTCAGATGGGAAGAGGGTCATGATTTGGAACATGATATATCCGATTTCTATACCTTCCTACTAAGAATCATGCATGCAGGATCAAATACCCGCAAGCCTAAGACTTCCTGGAACTATACCTAGCCATGGAAGTGTGGAAGATGGGTTTATTGCTACCCTTTCCTGTTTCAGCTCTATCTCTTTCACATGAGGACCCACCATGGGCTACAATCTCTAAAAGCAGAGATCTTGGATAAAAATGCATTATGTTATAGCACAGGTTCCAAGTTAACCTCAAATGATCTGAGGAGGCCATTCTACATGACCAATTTGCTCTTTCTTTATTTTAGACATATTTTATCAGAAATACATTTCCAAATTATTCCACTGCCACCTACTTGAACTCTTCTAAATCCAGCAATCCTATATCTAAAATATCCTGAGCCAGACCTCCCAAATGACCTCATATTCTGCCCCTTATATTCTAACCCACACAGGCTCTCAATCCAGTACTGGTTCACAGTCCACATCAATTGCCCAGGAATGGCAACCACATTGCCTGATTCAGACATGGCCAAGATTTCTAGCTTCATTTTAAAAAAAAACTATTATAAAAATAATGTGTTTGGGCCAGGTGCAGTGGCTCATGCCTGTAGTCCCAGCACTTTGGGAGGCCGAGGCGGGCAGATCACCTGAGGTCAGGAGTTTGAGACCAGCCTGACAACATGGAGAAACCCTGTCTCTACTAAAAATACAAAATTAGCTGGGCGTGGTGGCGCATGCCTGTAATCCCAACTACTTGGGAAGCTGAGGCAGGAGAATCGCTTGAACCCGGAAGGCGGAGGTTTCAGTCAGCCAAGATTGCACCATTGCACTCCGGCCTGGGCAACAAGAGTGAAACTCTGTCTCAAAAAAAAAAAAAAAGTGTTTACTAGATAAAATAATTCTAAATGAAGTCTATAGAATACAAGGTAAAAGTAATCCTTTCAGTTGATCCTCTACCCTCAGACACTGAATGCTCGTTTATATATAACATTTAAAAGAAAAATGGAATCTTGTTATATGTACGGTCTGCAATTAATTTTCTTCACTTAAAATATCTTGGGTATCTTTTCATAAATATAAATTTTAAAGCAGGAAACTGGGGTACATGAATCCCCAGGGGAACCCATGGATGGACTTCAGGAGTTCAGGACCCTGAAATTTTATGTGAATGCACATGTGTGCATTTTCCAGGGTTCACGGTGTTCCACAGGTCTCAGAGGACTCACCCCCAAAATGTATAAGCAAAAACATCCCAACGGTGTGCGCAAGGCTTTTTTATACTGGCTGCTCTAAAATCACAGGTAATACTTTTAGACATCATTGTTGAATTGCTACTGTGATATATTAGTCTAATGATGACTTCTATGACATTGCCTTTAAATGCTAAGTAAGTTCAAGCACAGAAACTCGTGTTAACTCAGTGACTTGCTCAGTAGGCCACACTGTACCTCTCTTTGCTCTGTAAATTTTGTAGCAGCTTTGGGCCAAAAGCAATAAAATCTGACCTGGACAAATCTCTGTAGTAACAACTGTGCTATTATTGGGATCCCTGTGCTGTGAGTCTGCGTGATGTTCCATCCAAACAAAATGGAGCAAAAATAGAGCGAAAAACCATCCCTAGTCAGGATGACTTTAGAAGAGGAAGGACAAGAAGAACTTAAAGTCTGTGTTGCAGATCAGTTTCTAATTCCTTTCTTCGTCCAACCATAGTACAGGCCAATGAGTTTAAAACACACCTAGCAAGTACCTCCAGCCCTGCTTTATCAGAACTGGAAATTATCGTGTTAATTTGCATGTTTCTTTGTTTACTACTTGTATCCACAGGCATCCCTCAGAATGTAAGCTCTATCATTGGTCCTGGTTGTCGCTGTATCTGCTGTTGCCTAACAGGTGTGTGGCAAATTGTACTTAATCAAATTCAGTTAAATGAATGAATGAATGAACAGAATGAATGTTGCCCTGAATACCAAACTCAGATGAGAGTTTGCCCATGCTTTCTGATCTCCAAAAGCTGTGTCTTACCGTGAGCCACAGTCCCAAGTTTATAAAGGACAAACATAGTAAGATGCCTATTTGGAAGTTGCAACTCAGGACTGCAGCATCTCAGCCCTAAGCGAGCCATTAACTCTAGTTGTTAAGGGGATAACAGTGACAAACATCTTTTCCATTCCCTAATTGTGTAATGGGAGAATGATGCTTTTTTATTTTTAACCTCATCCTGGGTTTTAGGATGACAAAATGCACCAGGGTGTACCATGCAGTAACTTCACCCTGTGACACAGTGGAAGAGGTTGCGTGGAGACATGAAGCAGCTGCTATGCTGTTCATTGGTACCCTGACCCTGTTCTTACCCAAAGCAGTCAGCAGCCTGTCCTCTGGGCCTGACCTGCAGCCTGAAGCTAGGTAAGGCAACCAAGGCTCCAGAGGGAGAAGAAGTGCTGCCCCACCTCCAGCTCCCACCCCGCCCCCTCTCTAGCGCAGCCATGTCGTTACTTGGACTCATAAATCCTAAACCAGTATTTGATCCCACAAAGCAAGATTGTGGTTATCTGGGTGGATAGGCCTGTCACGGGGCCTGTAGACAAACCACAGCCAGGCTGGGCTGTACTGGATCATTAGTCACCAGGACAGAAGTTCTGCACCGGGTCAACCCCGGGGCCAGTCCAGCTCTGGCCTCAGACAGGGCCCCAGGAGGACAGCTCATTATTGTTCTCAGGAACTCAAAGTCAAGCCTTCCATTCTTTTGGGAGGTGAAGGGGGAGGTAGGTGAATAAATAAATCTCTTGCATCTGTCTGCAGTGCGTTTCAAACTCTAGTGTGCCTAATAATGATCCGGAGAGCAAGTTGTAAATGCGGATGATCAGACTCCATTGCCAGAGATTCCGATTCATGGATCTCGTTCCAAGACGACACTCCAACCACCTACAAACTGTCTGTGCCACATCTCAAAGACTGGTTTCATGCTCTCTAGCCATCGCTACCCTCACCTCCACCCAGCTACCCAGCCCCTGTGTAGGAGGCTGGAGAATGGTGAGGAGGTAGGGTGTCTCTGGAATTCTGGCACAATTCGGTACACACTTTTCTGCTTTAGGGGACAGATGACAACTGCATGAGCAAGACTGGGACCTAAGAGCCAAGAGGGCAGAACCTGGAACTCCTGGGGCTGCCACTGAGAAATGGGTTAGCTTCTCTGATAATAACAATAATAATGACGATTCATTGACTACTTCTACCTGCCAGGTACTGCGCTGAGTGGTTTCTTGTATTATTTCCTAAGGCAACAACATTGCTTGATAGGATCATTGCTATTCTCATTTTTCAGATGAGGTACCGAGAGGCTAAATGACTTTCTTTTTTTCTTTTTTTTTTTTGAGACAGAGTCTCACTCTGTTGCCCAGGCTGGAGTGCAGTGGCGAGATCTCAGCTCACTGCAACCTCCACCTCCCGGGTTCAAGCAATTCTCCTGCCTCAGCCTCCTGAGTAGCTGGGATTACAGGTGTACACCACCACGCCTGGCTAATTTTTGTATTTTCAGTAGAGACAGGGTTTCATCATGTGGCTGGTCTCGAATTCCTGACCCCAGGTGATCTGCCAGCCTCCGCCTCCCAAAGTGCTGGGATTACAGGCCCTCCGCCTGGCTAAATGACGTTCTAGCAAGTGTCAGTGCCTTTACTCCAACCTCAGCAGGATGATTTTAGACACTGTATTCTAAACCCTTGTCTCTCCAGACAGCCCAGATGTGGGCTAAGGACTAGCAGCAATGGTGTCTGTGATGATTTTAAAAATATGTCCATACGTTTGTTGATTTTCTTCCTTTCAAGGGATGGGGCTTAGTTTCTCTCCCCTTCAGTGTGGGCTGGAGTTCATGGCTCCCTTCTGATGAATAGAATGCAGTGGAAGTGATAACATGTCGCTTCCGGGATTATGTGTAAAAAGGCTACAGCTTCCATCTTAGCAAGAGCCATGATATGGGCAGCCCTTTGGAGAGGCCCACACAGCGAGGAGCTCCAGCCTACTGCCAACAGCAGTGCAGGGAGACTGGAGAGTGCAGCCCCCTCAGAGCCCATGGTCTGGCTGACAGCTTGCCTGTCATGTCCCAAGAAAGCCCGAGCCAGAATCATCCAGACAAACTGCTTCCAGATTCCCGACCCTCAGAAACTGTGTGATAGAATAAATGTTTGCTGTTTTATGCTGCTAAGTTTTGGAGGTAATTCGTTACGCAGCAGTAGACAATGAACACGGCATTATTTGGGAGCTTTTTAGAAATGCAGACCTCAAGCCTCAACCCAGATGTACTGGGTGGGAGGGAACATTGGAGCCAGCCCCCTACCCCACCGGTGACTCAGGTGCATGTTAAGTTTGAGAAGCACTGCTCTTGGCCACTCCAACCTCAGTCAAGCACAGAGACAGAAACCCATACGTACCTCCCAGGGCAAGTCTTGAAGCCAGCTCATCTGTCTTTCCTCTTTCCCCCATTGCTCTCACTCTGTAAGGGAAGCCAGCGCCTCTGTCCAGTAGCCCCTCCCTGGCTGCCCCTTTTTGCTTGGCTTACTAAGCATCCTACTCCTCCACCCCCAGACCCAGTAAGTGACAAATGCCTCCTTGTACGAAAATCTCAGTAATGGTTTGCTGGAAACAACTCAAGGGAGTACTTTAGATGAGAACCCAGGGGTATTCATGGATGCCAGATAACACACACATTGGGGAATCACCCGAAGGATATGATGCCATAGCATAAATGTGCATTTGATTCTTTTCCTTGATATGAGGCAAGACCACTTCTAGGGGTCTTCCACTCGTGGGGATTTCTGATTTAGAAGACCAAGTCAACATGTTGGAGAAGGGAGTAGGGAGAGGGGGAGTAGGGAGAGAGCGGAAGGGAGTGTTTTGGTTTTAAGTTATGAACAAATTGGGATGATCATTTCTTTTTTACGTCGCTGTTTACAGTGTATGCCTCCTCTAGGTTACTGGGCACAGATACTTTCTGGAGGACTAAAACTAGCTAAGTTGGCCTTCACACTGGGGAAGCAGCCTTGTCCACAGTAGGAATCCAGGAGGAAGCTCTGTTGTTTCTTAGCTCCAAGGTGTGGGACACATGGCATGGTGCTGTTACTATGTCAAACAATTCTTCCTTTGCCATTTTTCTTGAGCCACTAGCCAGTATGTTTGGGAGTGTTTTGGGAATACCGCAGAGTAGTTGAGCAGGTAGGTGATACATGGCTCCAGCCAACCTTTGTAGCTGTGTTTCTGGCCAGTCCCCACTGTGTACTTTTTTATGATAGCCAAATGGAGCATTTTTTTTTTTTTTTTTTGACAGAGTCTTGCTCTGTCACCCAGGCTGGAGTGCTGTGGTACGATCTTGGCTCAATGCAATCTTCACCTCTTGAGTTAAAGCGATTCTCCTGCCTCAGTCTCCTGAGTAGCTGGGATTATAGGCATCCACCACCACACCCGGCTAAGTTTGGTATTTTCAGTAGAGATGGGGTTTCACCATATTGGCCAGGCTGGTCTCAAATTCCTGACCTCAGGTGATCTGCCCGCCTCAGCCTCTCAAAATGCTGAGATTATAGGCATGAGCTACCATGCCCGGCCAAATGGAGCTACTTTCTATTTTGCAAAAATATCGTGGGTTTCACACCTAGACCTCTGGAGATGGTACTCCCTCTGCTTGTGGTCTCCCCCTCCTTTGCATATGGCTGACCAATCACCTTAATTCTTGGCTGAAGAATCACCTCCTCTGGGAAATCACCCTAGATTAGGTCTCTTGTCCCTCCTTTGTGCTTTGAGACCACCTTGTGACTCTTCCCTTATTCTTTTCATCACTCTGTAAGTGCTGATTTGTTTTTCTCCCCTACTTGACTAGGAACACCACTGAAGGGCTGTGTTTCACTCATTGTTTCATTTATCAGAGGGTCTGGCACAGAGTAAGTGCTCAAAATTTATTTTCGAACAGATTCATGAGTGATCATTCCCTGTGGCTAGAATAGTGCTTGGCCCTGGTCTGTGTTCAATAAAGATTTGTGGAATAAATTGTTATCTGCCACTCATTTCTCTGGAGAGGTTAGAAGATGATGAAGCTCTTGAAGAATGGTGGGGACCTGGGGAAGGAAGGCCTTGAACATCTCTGGAAGCCCCTGGAAAACTGGAGACAGTCTGCCTTGGTCCCTCCCTCTTACACTGGAGCTGACTAGAGACTCAGCGAGTGCGCTGCTTTCATCATGCTTGTTGCTTCTCTCACTTCTTTTGACTTGATAAATAGAACTGAACTTTCTGGTCTGAAAGGTGCTGCCTTATTGATTCAAAGGCTGGCAACAGTGACCCCAGCCTAGAAACATTTCCTGGGGATCAAATAACCAGCTCCTCTCAGCGCTCATCAATCTGCAGCCTGGCTAAATGTCCACTTACTCTAGGACTTACTACCTGAACCCTAACCCTAAGTCCCCTAGGCCAGGGGATGGCCTGCATAATTTACTGTCATCTTTATTTCCCAGGGTTGTAATTTAGAAGGGCTTGCTGTTTAAAGCAAAACAAAGTAATACTTTGGTTCACCGAAGGCTCTAAGTGGTGCCGCTTTCATGGAATAAAAATAATAAGCCCCTATCAAAAATGCTTTTATGTACATTTTCTTATCTAGCTTACATAAAAATCTGGAGCTAACCATTAATATTGCCAAGTTATTAATAAGGAAATAAGCTCCAAAAAGCTGGACAACATCCTGCAGATTGTTCTCTACTCAGGGGTGCAACGCTCCACTAGATGCTAATAATAAATATAATAGGAATACTTATTATTACTAATTGTTGACATTAGTTCTTAGTTATTATTTATAATTCTAATTATTATATTAATATAAATCATTGTTTTGTATTATTAATTGTTCATATTGTTAAATGAGTTGTTTCTTTAGTGTTTATCATATATCAGGAACTGTATTTAGTACTTTGCATAGATAATCTGATTACATTGTCACACCAATTTTGTAGGTCATACTAGTATGAGGATAATGGGAATATATAACTGCAATCATACTTGCAGATATTGAATCTTACAGAAATTAAGTAACTTGCCCAGGATTACGAAGGAAGTACCCATAGCCTAACCCTGGTTAACTTGACTCCTGAATTAGCATCCCTACTTGCTAATCTGTGAACTCCACTAGGGTCAGGACCAGAGCCATGGAACCTACCGCTCTTGCCTTATGGCCTGGCACAGACCTAGCATGTGATAGGAACTCAGTGAATCATTATAAGATGAAAGCCTGGTCCTGTTTCCAAACTTGAGATTCCTTCTACTTTTCCATTCTGCCTCCAACATGAAGAAAGCAGCTCTGAGCTATAGGTCTGGAGGCCAATTGGACCCATTTCCTACTCATCACTGAAGCTTTTCCTACATCACTGAATCTCAGTCAGCTCATGGTCAAAATGGTCATAAGGGTTTATGCCTGTAATCCCAGCACTTTGGGAGGCCGAGATGGGAGGATTCCTTGAGGCCAGGAGTTTGAGACCAACCTGGGTAACATAACAAGACCTTGTCTCTATTAAAAGAGAGAGAGAGAATGGTCATAAGCCAGCCTGCCATTTAACAGGTACTAATGACATGTGCATCACCATTCCAGGCACTCTGTGGGCATGAGTCGGATCTTCCACATGACCCTGCAAGGGAGGCCTTATTACCTCTGGTTTTCAAAGAAGGCAGCTGCAGTTCACAATGTTTAAGTAACCTGGCTAAGCTCATACAGCATCTAAGTGACAGAATTGAAATGGTAACCCACATCTAATTCGGAAGTCAGGCTCTAGATAGTCTCTCTCTCTCAACAGCTTTAATGATCCATGAGAAACCACACAATTCACCCATTCAATGTATCCAATTCAGTTGTTTTTCGTATATTCACAGAATTGTACAGCCATCACCGCAATCAACTTTAGAACATTTTTTAATTACCTGAAAAAAGAAACCCCTTCCACTTTGGCTATCTCCAACCACACTCCCTCAGCCCTAGGCGACTACCAATCTCATTTCCATCTTTTTTTTTTTTTTTTTCTGAGGCAGAGTTTCATTCTTGTTGCCCAGACTGGAGTGCAATGGTGTGATCTCCACTCACTGCAACCTCCACCTCCAGGCAATTCTCCTGCCTCAGCCTCCTAAGTAGCTGGGATTACAGGCATGTGCCACCACACCCGGCTAATTTTTGTATTTTAGTAGAGACGGGGTTTCTCCATGTTGGTCAGATTGGTCTCAAACTCCCAACCTCAGGTGATCTGCCCACCTCGGCATCCCAAAGTGCTGGGATTACAGGCCTGAGCCACCATGCCTGGCCAGTTTCCATTTTCATAGATTTGCCCATTTTGGACATTTCCTATAAATGGAATCAACAATAGATTGTTCTTTGTGACTACTTTCACTTAGCATGATGTTGTCAAGGTGACTCCACGTTGTAGCATGTATCAGTACTTGGTTCTTTTTTTTTTTTTTTTTTTTTGAGACAGAGTCTTGCTTTGTTGCCCAGGTTGGAGTACAGTGGCGCGATCTCGGCTCATTGCAACCTCCGCCTTCCAGGTTCAAGTGATTCTTCTGCTTTAGCCTCTCGAGTATCTGGGACTACAGGCATGTGCCACCAGGCCTGGCTAATTTTTGTATTTTTAGTAGAGACAGGGTTTCACCATATTGGCCAGGCTGGTCTCGAACTCCTGACTTCGTGACCCCCCTGCCTCAGCCTCCCAAAGTGCTGGGATTACAGGCGTGAGCCACTGCACCCGGCCAGTACTTCATTCTTTTTCATTGCCTAATAACAGTCCATTGTATGGATGTCCCACATTTTATTTATCCATTCGTCAGTTGACAGACATTTGGGTTGTTTCTGGTGTTACTTCTCTTATTCACCCTATTTGCCTGCTAGGGATGTTCCGAAGACCAAATAGGAATGAGACAAGAAAGCATTTTCAAACTACGAAATGCTCTACAAGCAGGAGGTAGCAGTTTTTAACTGAACTGGTGGAAACGAAAGAGGGTAAGTTGGCTTACGTTTGTTTATTTGTTTCCAATGAGCGTAGGCATCCCCAGGCAGTAGTCGGAAATGTAGTGCTGGCCTAAGCGCTGTTTGTGTTGGCCAGGCACGGTGGTTCACGCCTGTAATCCCAGCACTTTGGGAGGCCAAGGCGGGCAGATCTTCTGAGGTCAGGGGTTCAAGACCAGCCTGACCAGCATGGAGAAACCCCGTCTGTACTAAAAATACAAAATTAGCCAGGTGTGGTGGCGCACATCTCTACTAAAAATACAAAATTAGCCAGGCATGGTGGTGCACACCTGTAATCCCAGCTACTTGGGAGTCTGAGGCAGGAGAATCACTTGAACCTGCGAGACAGAGGTTGTGGTGACCTGAGATTGCAGCATTGCACTCCAGCCTGGGCAACAAGAGCAAAACTCTGTCTCAAAAAAAAAAAAAAAAAAGAGCTGTTTGTGTTTTTATCACCACTCATGCCTCTTCAGCATGCCATTCTGTGATAATAGTTTCTATTTCAACCTTTATATTTTGCTGTAAAACAAATGATAGCAAGTGGCTCTTTAAGGGAATGATTTTCATTTGGAGTGATTCAGAAGTCTGGCATTTAACTTTTATGGAAAACAGATCTATCTTCTACCACTAAACTAGAGAATTGTTGACTGGAAGTAATCTTACTAAACCAATTAAAAAACTCTTCATGGATCTTTCTCATCAGCAGTTCAGCAATTCATATATCTTTCAGATATCAGAAGAGGCTAATCTTGTGTGTGTTACTAAGGAGTCCACTGTGTATGTTTTGTAAACACACATAGAAGAATCCAAGAAGAAAACCAGGACAGTTAGGAAGCTTGCATCCTCTCTTCTTCCTTATCCTGGGGTGAAATGAAACAGAAGTGGAAGATTATGTTCTTTTCCCCATCTTAATTTAGCAAACTAGGAATTGTTTCAACGGAGTCCTGTAAAGATTGCATATGCTACACAAATATTTCCCATGTATAACAGACTTTGGGGTTAGGTTTTTCAGCAGCTAGTCTGAAGGCAGTGCAAAAATATCCCTGTGAAATCGTTCCTGTTTTCAGCTAAAGGTTGCTTTCACCATTTTTCAAAGGGGCCTCTACACAGTTCAGCAGATGTATTGGGTATTGACTGTATCTGTCAAAGCACATAGGGACTGGCATAGAGAGGGGTACCAGCCACAGCATGAGGAAGGTGATCATCAAGACAGGAAAAAAGGATGTGAGTGGGCAGGGCCAGAGTAGAGAGAGAGTCTGCATTGGGACAGCAAGTAGAAAAGTCACTTGTGGGCCAGGCTCAGTGGCTCACCTGTAATCCCAGCACATCTGGAGGTAGAGGTGGCCAGATACCTTGAGCCCAGGATTTTGAGACTAACCTGGGAAACATGGTGAAACCCTGTCTCTACAAAAAAACAAAAACAAAAACAAAATAGCTGGGAGTTGTGGTGTGCACCTCTAGTCCCAGCTACTTAAGAGGCTGAGGTGGGAGGATCCACTAAGCCTTGGAGTTTAAGGCTGTAATTTGTGCAGAAAATACTGGTAGCCAGTTACTAATAATTAACATTTTTTATGCATTTACTGTTTGCTAGAAACTGTGTTTGCAAACACGCTGTCACTTTATATACTTTCTCATTGATTCATCACAACTGTAAGGTGTGGATACTGTTATTAAACTCCCTTTTAAGATGGGACTTCCTTGCCCAAAGCACACCTTTGGTAAATGATGGCATTAAGGCTAAAATTCAGATGGACCCCAAAGCCCAAGTTCCTAACCACTGCCCTAACCCATCTCTTAATCAAGCAGAAACCAGTCTACTCAGGATGCGCTATATCTGAAAGTAGAAATGATTTTGTAAAGGAAAATGAAGTCTAATTTTCCCACTGCAAATTAGAAAATTCAGCTCTGAAATCTGAGTGTTGGATATGAAGAGATAAGAATCTTACATTTTTCTCATTTGAATATCCCTGGGATGGACATGTTATTTCAGTGGCCTTCAGTGAGGCTGGGAAGAGAGGGACTTTGATCTGTGACACTTCCACACCCTACCCCTTCTCCACTGTTCAGGGCTGCTACCATTTTCGTTACCATTTCAAGTTGCTATTTGGTTTCTCCATCACTCCTGGGCTGCCTCATGTCCTATATGTGATTTGTTTCTTAGCATTAGAGGAAGCAGGCGCTAGAGCTGGAAGGGACTTCAAGACATTATCTCGTCTAATCCTCCCATTTTGCAGATGAGAGAAACTGAGTTCCAGAGAAGTAAATCATCCCAACTCACAGAGCTGGATAATAAGTCCCCGATGAATTGTTCCTTTTTGTGTGTAATGGTGGTGTTTTTCAAGAAAACATGAAAGGGGCCCCCAGAATTCCCCAAAGCCTGAGATAACCACTGGTGGTTCTCAAGATGATTTAGGTGATGTTCAACAGCATTTAACTTCTCTGTCAATCCAACTAGTGTGTGTGGGTCAAAGAGGTAATCTCCATTTGGCCCTGTTTTTCACACTTAACACTTGGTAATCTCTCTTTTTAACAAAGCTCAGGCTCAGAGCCTTTGACAGTCAGCACAGCAGCCAGAGTCTAATAACATTGTTTTCTTTCATTGTTTTTATTATTATGCCTCTATTACGGTAAATGATACTGGCTTTCAATGCATAGTACTGATACAAAGTTTCTTCTAAAATATCTCTATTTATGTTTTTAAAAATTGATCTAAACTGTTAAGGAAATAATAGTGCAGCTGGTTCATAATTATGACAAACATCTTGATAATGGCAAGCAAATGACTAAAAGCAGGAGGCACGGCAGTGAACCATCTAAGTGGCAAAGAGTTCAATGATTTGGGGCTCCATACAGGCCCCAGGAGGTAGGCATGTCTCAAATTACACTGCTTGGGCCCCTGCCTCCTTTGAGAAGGGCCTCCTCTGCCTAAGAATACAGGATGAATTCATATTGACCAATCACTTAGTGCCATCCATCCCATGCCCCACGATTCTACCACTACCACTGTCTGGCTTCTCATGGTGTGACCGTGAGAAGCACCCCATCCACAACCCTTCCATTCCCCAAATGACCTCCAAGTTCCCTTCTCTTCTCCCCATGGATTATGCCACTAAAGATGCCAGGTAACTCCCAGAGAAGGTTGGTGACTCACTGTGGCCCCTGTGACCAGGCTTGAGTGGGAGAAATAATGCTGTGTGTGGCAGGGGAGCCATGCTGGTGTGGGGGTCCCTGGGCCTGCCATCTGGAACCCAATGGGCCTGGTGTGAGTGACAAATCCTTCTCTAGGGCCCCGTTTCCTCATCTTTGCAATTACTGTCACATTCGCCCTTGGACTCCAAGTTCAAATCATCCTGTCCCCCATTGATCTCATCTCTCTGCCCACAGGGAAGGTGGCCTGAAGAAGGCAGGTGGAAGGGGAAAGAAAATGGCCAGAGATACGAGAGTTTTCCCGTTTGTGAAATGAGAGAGATGTGTGTAGTGGATTAGCGTCCCAGATTCACAAGGCTGTTGTGAGGAAGAGTTACTTAAGATAATGTCTGGGAAATGTCTCAACACAACACCCAGCACAGAGTAGGCGCCCAGACGGGCCAGCTGGTCTCACCATCATGAGGCTGCTGGAGGGGCGAGCCAGCCTCTCAGACAGTGGAGGGCTCCGAGAGGTTGTGGCTTCACCCAGGGTCCTTGTTGGTGGAGCCGTGCCACAGCCCAGACCAGCCTCTCCCAAGGCTGGACTGGAGAATGGGCTGATTCCCTGCTCCTGAGTCTGACCAGGGACAGAGGGCACAGTCAGGAAAATCACATCAGGAAGAGAGTGATGGGATTCGGGGCCCTTGTGTGGAGGAAAAAAAAAATGACAAGCAAGCAGTCAAAGGTCAGGAAATCAATTTTTTTCTCCTTACAGATCCAAAGTTGAGAGCCTTGTAAAGGTCAACGTTGTCCTTTTAAAGAACCTCTAGGATTTACATCCTGAGTAACACTTGGTTTCCTCCATGGTAAACATGAAGATCCAATTAGTTTTCCTTATAATTCAAAGAGATCCGAGAAACAGGGACTTTTCCGGTTGGGAGTCAGTTTGGCTATAAAGTTTCTTGCTACACTATTCTGAGGATGAACTTAAATCCATATCTTACCTTCCGCTTGAAAATGAACATCCCTTCTCTTCTTATCATAATGTTTCTGCTTTCTTTTTCACTCCCCGCCCCCCCTTTTCCTTTGGAGCCTTGGCCATATTCCTTTTGGCAACTAGAATAAATTCTTCCTACTTAGTTATTTGCTGCACTGAGTTACCTGAAGAATTTTTCTCCCTGACTTGACTCCAGGAGACATTTTAAGGTCCTGTCAAATCAGAACGTTGCTGGAACCCAAGCCTGCTGGGCCCTGTTTCTGTCTTTACAGCGATATGAACTGGTGATCACTGAATATTTCTCTTTTTTATGGCATCCTTAAGCAAGGATGAAATCATCAATGCAGCCGTTCCATGAACCCTGTTTAGAGAGGCTGCTTCTCCGTCTCCTGGTTTCTCCCTCTCCCTCTGGGCTTACCAATCCATCCTGTTCTTTCCTGGGGGATGAAGGGGTGAAGTGGGCAATGGCCCAAGATGAAACACCCCCCAGGGTAGGCTGTCTTCTCTTGCTGGGCTGTGGGGCTGGTGTGCTGTCAAGAACAGGGTCAGTTCTGGATTCCTGGGGTGAGGGGATTGGGAGGGTGTCTTTCGCTCCCCTTCAAAGAGGGTGAGAATCAGTCACATTGTAAGTACTCCAGGCCCTCCCAAAAGGCAGGACTGAGCTGGGAAGAGATCTGTGTGTGACTCAAGGAGTGGTAGTTCCTTCATGAAAATCTGGAAGGATCTTATTTTGCTCACTTTTTCTTTACTTTTTTTCTTTTTTTCATGGGGGGGACGGAGTCTCATTCTGTCGCTCAGGCTGGAGTGCAGTGGCGTGATCTCAGCTCACTGCAAGCTCTGCCTCCCAGGTTCATGCCATTCTCCTGCCTCAGCCTCCCAAGTAGCTGGGACTACAGGCGCCCGCCACCAAGCCTGGCTGATTTTTTGTTTTTTTTTTAGTAGAGAGGGGTTTCACCGTGTTAGCCAGGATGGTCTCGATTGCCTGACCTGGTGATCTGCCCGCCTCTGCCTCCCAAAGTGCTCGGATTACAGGCGTGAGCCACCGCGCCTGGCCTTATTTTGCTCACTTTTGACCAAAAGAAGAGTGAGCTCTTCAATAACAAGAGGATACCCAGTCCAGGACCATTTGGAAGATTTGGCAGGGCACACTGGACCTGTCTGACTCAATCCCTAGTTGACTGGGGATTCCTGATAATCAGAATAAACAGCATCGACTGAGTGTAAATTATCAAAGGCCCAGTTAGAAACACTTTACATGCATTATCGCCTTTAACCTCAGAGCCGTCCTATGACACAAGTGCTATTATTATCTCCATTTCACAGATACATAAACCAAGGCTCAGACAGGTTAAGTTTCTTGCCCCAAGTCCAAGTAAGTAAGGACGAGGCGCATTACATGTAATAGTTTGACACATCATTTTTTTTTTCCTCCAGCTTTGATGAGTGAAGGAAACAGTGGCTAACCACAGACCTACCTAATATGGTTGAGCTATGGAGGGGTATTTTTATTTTTGGTTCTTAAAAGATTCCTATTTGGTTTTCCTCTGTGCTTGTTGCCTAACAGTCCAGATAGGAAGTATATCAAATCAGAATGCCTTTTGAAGTTGCAAAGAACAGTTCAAAGAAATTCAACTCAAATCGACTTTAATAAAGGAGATTTATAAGCTCATATAACTGCATGTCCAAAACTAGGGTGATCTAGTACCTCGATGACATTATCATGGACTTAGCTTCTTTCTGTTCTTCTGTTTGCCCTTCTGTGGTGTCAGCTTCTTCCAAAGGCTGACTTGCTTCAGAGTGGCAAGATGGCTGCAGCAGTTCCAGGCTTCACATTTGTGTAGTCAAAAAAGTGAGAGCATTTCTTTTCCTGCATTCCAGGCAAGAATCCAAAGATTTATTCCGGTTGGACAACTTAAGTGGCAGCTAACCCTTGAATCAATCCCCATTCAAGGCCAGGTGAGTGGAATTTATTGACTGACTTAATCCAACTAGTGATCATCCGTGGAAATGGGGGTGGAATTCCATTGGCTACATAAGGTATATCAGGAGACTGACTATCCAAATAAAAATCTGGACAGTCAAGAAGGGGAGGACATAGAATGGTTACTGGGAAATACTTTGTATCTTTGTGTTACTTAAAAATAAAACATATCTTTGGTCAAAAGTGATAGAATGCCCAATGGCTGAAATGCAGGACTTTATTCATCTCGCTTAACACGAAATATGAAGGCAGGCCATTCCATTTAGTATAGTGGCTCAATAATGTTCCCAATGACCTGGACTCTTTCTGCTTTGACAGACTCAGTGTTTCAGCAATGGTCACAAATGGCTGCTAGAGCTCCAGGCATTACATTCTCAAATGTGACCCAAACAGAGAGGAGGCAGGAGGAATCAAAAGGGCTCTCTTCCCATGCATCTGGACTTCTAATGGGGTGGGATAATTTTTCCCAGAAATCCTCCAGCCATCTCTCTCCTCCATCCATTGGCCTGAACTGGATCATATGGCCCTTGCTAGCTATAGAGGAGGCTGGGAAAGTGAATGCCTGGAGTTTTTCAGTATCTGTAGTGGGAAGATGACAAGGAAAAAGTGAATTGCGAAAGGCCTTGGGTAGTCATTCAATAATGTTATGTTTTGGTAATTCTGTGCTAAAGAACTGGAGGCCATATCCTAAGGTTTTTTTTTTAGTGTCAATTTAGAGAATGCTACCAGGATGTGACGTAAGGTCTCTTAGCAAAACTCAGGCTCAAAAGCAGTTGGTTTTCAGCCACACTATCTTTGAATACGATGTTCAATGTAGCAGTAAGTATTCAAGTGCTGACATCAATGAGAGGTTTATCAGAAGCAAATTTAGGCATCAGCCTACTTCACATTGTCAGCACTAAATGAACACCTCACACCTAATTAAAAACCAGAGGTCTAAAGTAGGCTTATAAAAATGCGGCATTCCAATATAGACTTTTAATTAATCTGAAGTTATTATTTTCTAAATGGCAAAAATATTTCCCTACTAATTAATTGCCTAATCTTCAGGGCTCTAAGTTCAGTCTCAAAGTACATTACAAATATTCTATCACTCAATAAATTCCGGCTAGTATCAGCAAAATATTTTGGCTTATTTGAAGATTGGAGCAATGAGGCCAAGAAAGTGACTCAGTAGATTACAGGAACAGTAGAATGAAGGATGCTGAGAACAATCTGATTACACACACGCATTTATCAATTATGTTTTCAGTTTTGAACTATCCAACTTTGGACATTTTTTTTTTTTCTTCTGACTTCCTTTGAAAAATGACATGAGCAAATTTTTTGCTGCAGTTGGAAGCAGACTCTGTTAGAAGACAGAGGCCAATTGGGGGGGAAACTGTGACAAATGAATCTGCTAGGAGGAAAGAAAAACTTAAACCATTCGGAAAGCGAGGGATCCAGGAGTAATTGCAGTTTGGCTAGGCAGGGCCAATGCAGACTTACATTTTAGTACTGACTCACAACCAACATTTCATGGTGCTTTAGCATTTATGAGGCATTTTTACTTACATTGCCAATTGGCCCAGGCTGTAATAAATCTTCACTGCAGCATATTTGGTATGTACAATTACAGTGGGATGTAATAGGTATTATTTTTGGCAGCCAAGCAGTTTATCCCCCATCTTCTCTTTTCTGGCAGTTGACTCAGGCCTGGCCAATCATAGCACCCATCCACCTGAACCCATGAAGGACCAATCAGGGTCTTCCCCTGGGATTTTTAGTATATAGTCATGTAGTTATCCATCTACCCCATGCTGTAAAACTGGGAGAAAAGACTGGGGCTGTAGAGGAGAACAATGGAGATGGAGAGAACTTAGCAACACTTTCGGGCCCAGGTTCAATCTGTCTGAAGAAAGTCTTTAGTGATGTCCTAGTTAGGTGAGCCAATAAATTCTGTTTCTGGCTTAGCTACTGTGAGTTGAGTATCTGTCAGTTGCATGGAAGAGTCTGCTGACTGATACCACCATTGTTGCAAGTTACAATCCATCTTTCCAGGTCCAGCTTAAACTGAGTCCTTTGATGAAGTCTTCCTTGTTGACCCTTCCTTTTTCCAATAGCTATATCACTCACTGACTGTAGCGAACAGTACAAGGTTGGATGCAATCACAATATTCTCTTATTTTTTAGATGTCTTGTCAGCTGGAAAGTCCTATGGGAATGGATAATAGGGTCCTCAGTTAATAAACAGGAGGCATTCTGAAAATTTATTTTTGGAACTTGTTTGGTTAGAACTTGAAATACATTTCTGCACGGAAGTAAGGTAAGCAATGGTTTAGTGCCCAGACTAGCTCTCAAAAGCCTATCTTATGGAAGTGTCTGTACAATGGCAAAGACTAACAGAGGTGTCATGCAGAAAACTAGTGCTTGAAAAATAAAGTAAGTTTGATGTGAGAAAACAAGAAGGTTGAAGCAGATTTTTCTGAACTACTAGGAGGAACTTTAGAATTGTGTTGTTCATTTTTTTTTAAGCATTACTTTTGATTTTTATCAAACTTACACATCCACGTGGTTTAAAGAGTCAAATAGTTCTACAAGATTTATCAGAAAAAGTAGCAGTTTCAGAAACATCCACCTTCTCAACTTCCTGCTTCTTGAAGGCAAATGCCTTTAAATTTTTTAGCTATTTATTTTGATAGTTAACATATATGTCTTATTCACTTCCTGATTTTTTCTCTTGTAGGTTTTATCTATTAATTTCCATTAAGGAATATAAGAATTTAAGAATTTGGCTTTCATCCTTGCCTGCCCACTTCTCCACACTCCCCCGCCTCCAGCAATAACACATTGCTCATACACTATCTTCTTGATGTCATTTTATCATGAATTTGGTTTAATATTTAATATTCTTGTTACTATGACTAGATGTATACAATTCACTGCTGAGTCATGTAGTATCAAAGAGTACCAGGATTACTTTTTCTTTCTATCACAACTTAAGTTTTCCCAGGAATAATCTTACATTTTGCTTACTTGCTGAGATTTTAATGTAAATATTAATTTAACCTCAAGTTTACTCCCAGCTGGTCTCATGTCTTCTCAACACGGCCAATACCCATTACGTTTTCTATCAATTTCATCTTTTTGGAGACATGGCTCTCGGAACCTTCTGACCTGCTCAATTTGGAATCACTGTTCTCTGGTAGCTTTTAAAGAAAAGTGTATGAGGTATATATATATACATATTAGAACATTCATACCTAAAAATGTATTTATCTTCTCTTTAATGATAACCTGGCTGCATACATAATTCCAGGTGGAATGTATTTTTCCCTTTGAATTTTGAAGTCACCGTGCCTTTTTGATGTACCAATTACCATGGACACTGGAGCTAGACTACCTGGTCCAAATCTCAGCTCTACTGTTATTACACGTGTCATATTGGGAAAGTTATTTTGCTCCTTTCTACCTCAGATTTATCTTCTGTAAAATGGAGACAATGGTAGTACCTCTCTCACAGCGTTGCTGTGAGGATGAATTGTGAAGCACTTAAAATAGTGCATGGCATATAGTTCAAGACTACCCTAAATATTAGCTTTATTGTTTTCCAACTTCTACTGCTGCTGTTGAGAAGTCTGTTCTGATTCTTGATTTTTTTTTCTAGGTAACTTATTATTTGTCTTTAGAAGTAGTTAAAAATCTTCAGAATGATGGAATTTCAGAATGATGTTCCTTTGTGTAGGTTCTGATCATTCCACAACTCAACCTTGTTCTGGGTACTCAACAGATCTTTTATTTTGAGATGGAGTCTCACTCTGTTGCCAGGCTGGAGTGCAGTGGCGTGATCTTGGCACACTGCAACCTCCGCCTCACGGGTTCAAGTGATTCTTCTGCCTCAGCCTCCCAAGTAGCTGGGACTACAGGTGCCAGCCACCACGCCCGGCTAATTTTTGTATTTTTAGTAGATATGGGGTTTCACCATATTGGCCAGGCTGGTCTTGAACTCCTGACCTCGTGATCCGACTGCCTCGGCCTCCCAAAGTGCTGGGATTATAGGCATGAACCATCGCACCCCACCTCAACAGGCCTTTTCAATCAGGAGACTCATGTCCTTGAAATTGGGAAAATCCTATTGATTAATTAGCTAATTTTTTTTGAGATGGAGTCTTGCTCTGTTGCCAGGCTGGAGTGCAGTAGCATGATCTCAGCTCACTGCAACCTCCGCCTCCCGGGTTCAAGCTATTCTCCTGTCTCAGCCTCTTGAGTAGCTGGGATTACAGGCGTATGCAACCACGCCTGGCTAATTTTTGTATTTTTAGTAGAGACGGGGTTTCACCATATTGGTCAGGCTGATCTCGAACTCCTGACCTCATGATTCGCCCACCTTGGCCTCCAAAAGTGCTAGGATTACAAGCATGAGCCATCTTGCTGGCCAATTAGCTAATTTTAATCTAACTGGCTGGGCACGGTGGTTCACCCCTGTAATCTCAGCACTTTGGGAGGCCTAAGTGGGTAGATATTCGAGGCCAGAAGTTTAAGACCAACCTGGCCAACATGGCAAAACCCTGTCTCTACCAAAAATACAAAAATTAGCCAGGCTTGGTGGCAGACACCTGTAATCCCAGCTTCTCGGGAGGCTGAGGCAGGAGAATCACTTAAACCTGGGAGGCGAAGGTTTCAGTGAGCCGAGATTGTGCCACTGTACTCCAGCCTGGGTGAGAGTGAGACTCCAGCTCAAAAAAAAAAAAAAAATTATTACTCTAATGATAGCCTCACTTCTATTTTTTATGACCTCTCTTTCTGGAACTTCTATCATTTAGTTGGTCTGATCTGCCCTTTATTTTTATATATTTTTACCTATATTTTTTATCCATTAGTCTTTTTGTCATATACCTAATGTTCAAGAGCTCTGCCCTGTTCTAATTTCCTTTGTCAAAGGACCAAATGAAACCAAACCAAAACAGCCTGTTCTTGTTTCATGTATGCATATCTTTGCTGTCTCTAATAATTTTAATGAAAAAACAAGAACGTTGTTTTTCTTCTTCCTTTATAGGCTTGGTTTCTTTCAAGTTGCTGTCTTCTGTTTACTCTTACCTCTATCTTTAATATTAAAATCTTTCTCCTAACATCTGGAAGTTCTTGACTCTCTGCTAGGTGAGGCAGAGAACAGCTGATTGGGCCAGGCACGGTGGCTCACACCTGTAATCCCAACACTTTGGGAGGCCAAGGTGGAAGGATTGCTTGAGCCCTGGAGGTTGAGGCTGCAGTGAGCCGTGATTGCACTACGACACTGCAGCCTGGGTGACGCCATGTCTTAAAAAAAAAAATACAAAAATATCCCTAGCTGATTGGAAACTCTGCGTGTGGATGGGATTTGTTAACTATGGGCTTCTGCACAGGGTGACCTTATTGGGAATGATCAGGAGCCCCTCATGTCGGTATCCTTTGTCTTTTTTCTTTGGCTGCTCGGTTTCAGCAGAGAAGAATCTTGCAATCTCCTCTCGGGTCTGTGTCAGGCTTCCGGCCTACTGGGGAAGAGGACTGGGGCGGTATGAAAATTTTCACTTAATCCTCTTGTTTAAATACATTTATCCTCTCCAGTGATTAAACCTTCAGTGTTTTGCTGGGTAGGCAGCCGTCACCCAGCTGCAATAACTTGGAGAGGTTATCTAAATGTTTCTTCAATAGACTTCCAACCAAAGCTCTGTTTTCTCCTGTTTCCCAGTTCTGCAGTGCAAATTGGAATTCTTCTCAATGTTCACCATCATCAGTTTAGGCTTCTGCTTCCTTGGCTCTTCTGTCAGTTACCACTAGCCTTTTAAAAATAATAATAATAATAATAGGGCCGGGCGTGGTGGCTCACGCCTGTAATCCCAGCACTTTGGGAGGCCGAGATGGGTGGATCACGAGGTCAGGAGATCGAGACCATCCTGCCTAACACGGTGAAACCCTGTCTCTACTAAAAATACAAAAAAATTAGCCGGGTGTAGTGGCAGGTGCCTGTAGTCCCAGCTACTCGGGAGGCTGAGGCAGGAGAATGGCGTGAACCCGGGAGGCAGGGCCGAGATCGCGCCACTGCACTCCAGCCTGGGCGACTGAGCGAGACTCCGTCTCAAAAAAAAAAAGGAAACAATTGTTCATGTCACAGTTTTCAATTTACTCATCAAGAACATCTTTTCATTTCAATAAATATTCTCTGAAAGATAATTGTACACAGTGGTCTTGTATCCCTTCATATGTATGTATCATGATTTATTTAACCAACTTTCTACTGTGGGACAAATTTTGGTTCTTTCCAAACTCTATATTATAAGCAACAGTGTGTTGAACATTTTTGTTGCAAAAACTCTGTTTATGCTGTTATTTCCTCAAATTCAATTCAGTGCTACTTTTGACCGTACTACTTTTGGTGGCTTTTAATCCCATGCTTTGTGAGATAAAGTCTCTGCAAATATATATGTTTGGGAATGCTACAATTCTTTACGGGTCTGGAAACCAGTTTTAAAATCTCCACACATTTCTGCTGTTGTACAGTTCAGTTTGGAAGCCACCATGGTCGTAGACTCAGTTGCCATTTACCTAAGGAAAGCTGTGCCAATAGAGGCCAGAGTGAAGCAATATAAGAAAAATTGGCAGGGCAAGGGTTGTCTGGCTTAGAATGACAAACAGCCCAAGATTAGTAGAAAGCACATGGCATAATCCACCTACTTAGCACCGGGATGTGCTTAGAGCTCTATCAGATAAAAGACAGAGTCTAGTAATTCTTAAACTAGTGAGCAGAAACCTCAGAAGGCAAGCTTGTTACAAAGGAGGTTTATGGTTTCTGGACTTCACTGCTTTTTTTTTTTTTTCTTAGACAGGGTCTTGCTCTGTTGCCCAGGCCGGAGTGCAGTGGCACGATCATGGCTCACTGTAGCCCTGACCTCCAGGGCCCAATCGATCCTCCAACCTCAGCTGCCCAAGTAGCTAGGACCACAGGCATGCACCATCATGCCCAGCTAATTTTTTAATTTTTCTGTAGAGACAGGGTCTCACTGTGCTGCCAAGGCTGGTCTCAAACTCCTGGCTTCAAGCAATCCTCCTGCTTTAGCCTCCCAAAATTCTGGGATTACATGCCTGAGTCACCCTGTGCAGCTCATTCTGATAGTGATAGGAAGCAGCCAAACACCTAGATAGACAGGGGTGGGTACCCGGTGAAACCCCACCTCCAAACTGAAGACAATTTAAAGCTGAAAAGCCAAGTTACAAGTTAAATCCTCCCAGCAGATTGAGAACTTGTCTTCCTGTTTGGCGTGCTTTCCCCTGATTGGTCCCCACTCTTCACCTATTTTACAAGTACGTACCCTTTCCTAATTGGTTTTCTACACTGTCATACCTACCTTTGAGTGGTGCCTTTGCTTTAACCTTTTTAGCCTACTCACACACCAATCAGCACACACTGCCCATTCTGAGTCCATAAAGGCCCCAGACCCAGCCACATGGGGAATTTTCCCACCTTTGGGTAGGGGGACCAACCCTGCATCTCCTCTTTGCTGAAAGCCATTTTCATGGCTCAGTAAAATTCTCCACCTTCACCATCCTTCAACAGTCCGTGTGACCTCATTCTTCTTGGACCTGGACAAGAGCTTGGGACTTAACCGCGTGTGGGTACCCAGAAAAGGCTGTCACACTAGCCCTTGCCGGTAGAGGGCAGCTGCCCCAAGCCACCATGAGGCAAGAGGCTGAGCTGCTAACGCACCGCCCTCCATGTAACTGCCAATGGAGGAACTGA
The DNA here is from genome assembly GCF_006542625.1 of Nomascus leucogenys. Lineage (NCBI taxonomy): Eukaryota > Metazoa > Chordata > Mammalia > Primates > Hylobatidae > Nomascus > Nomascus leucogenys. The sequence goes on along the minus strand of NC_044395.1, from coordinate 92,635,606 downwards.
AGGAGCACTGTAACACCCTCTCTGGGGCTTCCGGGCCAGGACCCCCCACAGAACTTGCTCCTGTTTTGTGCCTGGAGCAGCTAGCTGGGTTCTGCACTCACTTGTTCACATGCTCCCTCCTGCAAGGGGTTGAGCCTGGCAGGCCGGCCGAGTAGAGGGGGTGCCCCCGCTGGCAGAGGGGCCGAGAAAAAGGAATCTGATGTCAGTGGTCCATGGATCACACAATTTGAGAAACTTAAGATTGTTTTGACTGTTTTGTCAGAAATCACCAGAGTTGCTTGAATCTGGAAACTTATCTGGAATTCCCTTGTTACCTGTCACAGGATTTTAGGCTTAAGACTGAGAAGAGTTTTTAACATCAAACAAGGCACAACCCTTGGTTGACCCACTTCCAAGCGGCTTTTATGGAGCCAGTGTCAAGCAAACGCTTGGGATGGTAAGGTTTTCTAACGTTGTTCGGGCAGCTGTCTCTTTGCTAGGGGTACTTAAAATTCAGCAATCCCTTCAGAAAGCAAGGGCTGACAGGCTGTATAGAGCTTGGTAATGGGCTTTGAAAGCGGTAATCAGGGAAACAAAAAGCAGGCCGGCTTGCTTTTTGGCCTCAGGGATAGGAAATGGCCACTTACAATTTGGAAGCCCATTTTTTGAGGTCCCTGTTCCTCTCTCACCCTTTTTGTGTTCTAACAACGCCCCTCCTCCTTCTGAGGCCTGTCACTCTACTTTGAATAATTCTAGAATCAAACTAAAGACGCAAATACTCGAATGTTTGACCCTAACAAGTAGTCAACGCCCTTAGTCCAGTTGGGGCCTGGCGGTGTGAAGCTCTCGCAGCTCTCAGGAGTTAATTATTGAAAGTTCCATGAGGGAAGGTCGTTTTCGCTGCAGAGCGGCCCAAACACGCTCCCACTTCTGTCCCTCCGGGCCACAGGCTGCAGCGCAGGTCCTCTAGGGTCAAAGGTTGCGGGCGGCGAAGCCCGCAGGGCCTGGCGGGGCCGTCGCGTCACTCGCGACTTGTTCCCGCCGGACCCGCCCCTGCCCTTGGAGGCGCCAGCGACTCCTGCTGCAGAGGGTAAGCGCTGCGGGGCCTCCGGATGTCCTGAACTGGGCGCCGGACCGCGGGCGAGCCCTGAGATCTACAGGTTCCCGCCGGCTCCTCCGCGCGTCAGGAGAGTGGGCCGGGGCGTCAGGAGAGTGGGCCGCGGCGTCCGGTCCACCCGGGATTCAAGTTAGATCCGCGGCGGCCTGGCTGCTTCCCTTCCTCCTGGATAGAGCTGTGGGTCCCGGGGGCCTTTCAGTGGTGCGGACACCGCTCCTGCGTGGCAGGGGGCGGCAGTGTCCCTTGTTCCCAGCCGTGTATTCCCTCAGCCTCCTCTGCTGCCCTTGAACACTTTGTCCCTGCGCAGCCCAGGCCGAGGTCTGTTTGCAAACCTCCCGCGTCTCCCCTGTCAGGAGAAGCCGCCTGCTTGCTCCTCAGCTCAGCTCACGAATTCCCTCTAGAAAACACGCCGGAAGGGGGAGCTTTGGGTCAAACGAAAGCTTTTCTGTCCAGAATGGGCCGCTTTCCGTGCACCTGGTTTTAATAAGAGCCTAGGGAGAAATACGGCCGAGGTGGGGGTGGGGGGGGGCCGAAGGATCCCCAAGAAATTCTGTCCAGAGAGAGAAAAAGGGTGCACGTGGACTATACGTGCGCAGACGCACTCACTGTACAAGGCTTTGTAAAGACCTCGTGCACTTTTCAACTTTAATTGTAGCCTGGAGAGGATGTAGGTTGTAGTGATGTTAGAAATGGGATGTGAACCGCAGTTAAAAACACATTTATTAACATCGAGGACAAGGAGACTGTGCAGTTGTGCACAATGTATTCGTTTCTTCCGTTTTCATAACAAAAAAGTAATATTGAAAAACAACCTCCGCCCTTTCCTATGCTCCCACCTTCCTAATCCTCGTGCACACTTATTTTTACATAGTTGCAATTAGAGGTACACGGCATTCTTAGTTCAAATTCTGGCACAAGGGAGGTAAATTACATTCCGGCAGAGCGGAAGTCTTCATTAATTCTAAGAAAAAGATCTCCCAATACATGAACTGGAAGTTAAAGATGATATCATGCTTTCAACCTATATTATAAAAGTTTAAAGGATAAAGGACATGAAAGGCTTTTAAAATAGACCTTTGTCAGACGTATAAATGTAAATATATCTGCCCAGATTATTATTGCATGTTCTTTTAAAGCCAGGGGAAAGTTCTTTCCAACAAAGGACTTTGATCTTTACACTCTTAACAAAATATCTCTTATCCTGCCTTGTATTAAGTTTTGAGAATACTAAATTTCCATGAGACCTTTTCCTTCCTCCCTTCTTTCCTTCCTTTCTTGATGAAGTTTCACTCTGTCACCCAGGCTGGAGTGCAATGGCGCGATCTCAGCTCACTGCAACCTCTACCTCCTGGGTTCAAGCGATTCTCCTGCCTCAGCAATGGCTCGATCTCATCTCACTGCAACCTCCACCTCCCAAGTTCAAGCGACTCTACTGTCTCAGCCTCCTAAGTAGCTGGGATTACAGGCACCTGCCATCTTCCCTGGCTAATTTTTGTATTTTTGTAGAGAGGGGGGGTTTCATCATGTTGGCCAGGCTGGTCTTGAACTCCTGACCTCAGGTGATCCACCCACCTCAGCCTCCCAAAATGCTGGGATTACAGGCATGAGCCACTGTGCCTGGTCTCCATGAAACATTTCTTAAACTCTTAATCAGCATTTAATTAGAGTCTTCAGGGTCTTGCACTTCTGTTCCCTCTACCTAGAATGCTTTTCCCCTTCCTTTGTGTTGCTAGCTCCTCCTTATTCAGATCCCAGCTCACATAGCTGCATACCCCATGCAACATCGAGATTTTATGTACTTCAAAGCACTAACCACAATCTGAAATGGTTTCACTAGTTTCATTATTGCCTGTCTCCCATTCCCTCAATGATAGAAGCTACACAAAAGTAGACACCTTGATGTTTTGTTTGCTGTTGTATTCTAGAACCATATTCCCCCCACACCCCCAGCATCTACTAGGACTGGTATCTAATAAATACTAAAAAATAAATAAATAAAAAGTTTGCGGTATACAGTGAAGCCAGGAGAGCACTTACTAAGAGACTGTGCCCCTTGAGGAAGCATCTTTGGTCCCCTGTGTCCCACCCTTGCCTTTTCTTCTGGGTGGCTTAGGTGTAGTTTCTCGCAGTTGCTGTCTGACTCGCTGGCCCTTCTTAGTGTCCAACCTGCAGGGTCCCAGGCCAGCCCCAGGAAATAGGACTTGGAGGCAGCTGGGGCTTCCGGCGCTTTCTTTTGGGTCTGGATTTTGGACTAGAGAGTAACTGGGACTTTCCCCCAGAGGCCTGGGGACTGCTGGCCCCAGGAACCCCCTGACCCTTTAACACTTCCCAGTGCTTGGCTGCATGTGTGAGGTTCCGAGGTTCGTGCATGGTGGGAGCTGCTCATGAAAGATGCTGTGTTTATTTTGGACTCCAGGCACAGGGAATAATTAGGGGAGTGACCTGCTGCTAAAGTTGAGGTCTTTCCTTGTGGGCTGGGCCACGAGGCTGCCGTCTGGCCTGCTTGCTGGCAAAGGCCATGGATTCCTGTGGATTCCTGCATGGTTCTCAAGAACCACATCTCTGAAAAAGCCTTCACAAGGAAGAGGCTGGGAGTGGTGTCAAAAAAGTTTGGACTTTCTTGCTATTCCTTGGGGATTGGTGATTGTTGAGCACCCCCTGGGCAATACTAAAGTGGAGTGTCTGGGCCTGCTTGTCCTTTCTCAAGGCTGTACAGAGATCCCAGGGTCTTACAGGGCCCCCTGGATGGGGCCTGCATGTCCAGTGGGTGGAGTTCAAAGACCACAGCTGTAGAAGGAACTGGATGTTCTGGGAACTACCAGTTGCCAGGTAGGGAGAAGCTTTTCCTTAAGCTTCACAGTGCCCGGCACAATGCCTGGCACACAGTGGGTGTTTAATAATAAATGTTCATTCAAGCATGAAGCATGGGAGTGCCCTTCAAACTGGGTTTCAAGTTCAGCTGTGTCAGATTTTTTGCAAACATAATAGATTCAGTGAATGTAAACCCAGGAGGCCGACTGCCTGTGTTCAAATTCCGACCACTCCACTTACAAGCAGGAGATAATAATGTTATCCACTTCAGGGGATTGTTATGAAGACTAGAAGTGAGAAATTTTGTAAAGCACTGAGAACAGAGCCTGGCACATAGTAAGTAATAGGGTACGTGCTAAAACAAATTTAGAATAGAATGTGGAGAAGGTAAGAATTACCTCATGGGGAAGGAAAGGAGATGGAGTCAGGAATCATCTTCAGGGATGATTCATCTTTAGGATTTTTCAGGGTTCACAAGTGTATTTAATGTATTTTTGACAATATTTTCAATGTACAATGGATTTATGGGGTCATAACCCAATCATAAATCAAGGAACATCTGTATATAAAATGAGATGTCACTTATATTTGTTTTAATCTGTAAATAAAACATATAAAGTCATTAGAAAAAAGGGTCTAGGGTGCAGGAAAGAGAATAAATGAAAATTTGCTATCACTGGCTTAAGAATATATTGAAGTTTGAGAATTTGATGGTGTGTGAAGTATTCATGATGGTGTGTGAAGTAATTCAAGAGACATGCATTAAATGCTTCTTATATCTAAAGCATTGTGTTAGCACTCAGGTAAAATACAGAGATGAATGACTCAGGTAAAATACAGAGATGAATAACTACTAAAGTAGTTATTCCTTAATTCAACAGACATGCATTAAATGCTTCTTATATCTAAAGCATTGTGTTAGCACTCAGGTAAAATACAGAGAAGAATAAGACTTTAATATTTAAGGCTGTCTGCAGTCCTTTAATAAAGTAACACATTAATATACAACTGACTGTATTGAAACATGACACTAATAAAAGCTGATTGTATTAAGAACTATGAGATTTCAACAGTTGAAGAATTTTGAGGAATTCAAAGAAAAGACTTATGACTTCACAAAGACTCAGCATTTGAGCTGGACTTGGACGTTGAGTAGAGAAGAGGAGGGAGAGAGCTCAAATCTGACTGAGGATGAGTAGATGTGCGATGGCAGGAAACCTTGAAATCTATTCGGGAAACGGAAAACAGCTGAGTTGACTAGACCATGAGGTTCCCTGGGATGGGAAAGGAGGCTGGTTGAGGGGGTTGGAGCGACAAGTACAAAAAAATCTCACATGCTAGCTGAAGGGTCTGTCCTTCCTTATTTCGTGGGCCATGGGGAGCCACTCAGAGTGTCCAAGTATAGTTGTGGCATGCTCAGCATTGTACTTTGGAAGCATTCCTCTGTTGGTGGTTAAGATATTGTTAGAGGGAAGAGAGCTGAGGGATATGGAGACCAATGAGGTGGCTATTGGGATAATCTAGTGGGGAGAGTCATGAAGACTTCAACTAATACGGCAGCAGAGAAGATAGGAAGAAAGGAGGTTGATGGAAAAGGTATGGCTGGAGCCGAATTTATAGTTAGATCAGTGATGGAATGTGTTGACAGAAAAGGAAATCAGAAAAGACTCTATGGTTTTGAGATTGGGTGCCACTGACAAAATGGAGATGTCAAGAAAGGAAGAGCTAAGCCCATAAAAAAAGGAAAGGGAGATCAATGAGTGTGAAGCTGAGAAGTGAGAAAATTGGACGTCAAATTTCTACACTGTAGGACTTCTCTGATTTTTGACATAGAATGCATCATCTAGCATTTTCCAGGCTGACCTTAGAAAATTCTCTTTCCTGCTTCCCAAACATTTCTCAGGAGAGTTTGGAAATGTGTTTACAGGCCAGGCCTACAAGTAAGGAGAAAGCCAGGTGGCTTGGATTTTCAGGCTGTCGTCTTTAGCAGCGTCAGGCCTACATTAGATCAAGAAAACACCTCACTGTAAGCCTCACGCCCAGGATGCTGGGTTCTGAAACCCAGATCAGCCTGCATTTGTCCATGTCTTCTAGCTGGTATTCTAAGCCCTATTTCATCATGCCTTGGATCTATAGCATCTGAAGAGTACAGTATCCTCTTTGAAAGGAAGTGAGTGAGAATTTCACACTCGTGCCTGAAGGGCTGGGAATTTACTGAGAAAATTTGAATTTTCTTAAGCACACTGAAGGCCTGGAAGAGGTGGAGGCTTGGCTACTGCTCTTGTTTAGGCATTGTTCCCTTTAGAACAGGGCCCTTGGGTTTTGGGTTTTGAAACATCACGTATGTTATTTAACACCAGATCATCTAAATGGACTCATCTCTAGGTCGGCTGCAAGCTGTCCTAGTGATTTAAGGATGTGATTCCAATTAAATCAAAGCCTCCCTTTACCAGAAAGTCATCCCTGTGATTTAAAAAAAATGTGGTAAAATAAAATATATACAACACCAAATGTACCATGTAAACCATGTTTAGGTGTACATTTTGTGGCATTAAGTACATTCACAATGTTGTGCAGCCATCAACACCATCCATTTCTAGGACTCTTTTCATCTTGCAAAATTGGAACTCTATACTAATTAACAATAATTCCCCATTTCCTACTCCTCCCAGCCCTGGCAACTACCATTCTATTTTTTTTTTTTTTTTTTTTTTGAGATGGAGTCTCACTCTGTCACCCAGGCTGGAGTGCAGTGGCACAATTTTGGCTCACTGCAACCCCCGCCTCCTGGGTTCAAGCAATTCTCTTGCCTCAGCCTCCCAAGTAGCTGGGATTACAGGCGCCTGCCACTACACCCAGCTAATTTTTTGTATTTTTAGTAGAGATGGGGTTTCACCATGTTGGCCAGGCTGGTCTTGAACTCCTGACCTTATGATTCGCTTCAGACTCCCAAAGTGCTGGGATTACTGCTGCGCCCAGCCTACCATTCTATTATCTATGAATTTGACTACCCTAGGTATCTCATATAAGTGGAGCCACACAATATTTGTTCTTTTGTGTCTGCCTTATTTCACTTAGCATATTGTCTTCAAGGCTTATCTATGTTGTAGCATGTGTCAGAATTTCCTTCCTTTTTTAAGGCTGAATAATATTCCATTGTAGAGATACACCACATTTTATTTATTCACCCATCTGTCCATAGACATTTGGCTTTCTTCTATCTCCCTGTAACCTTAAGTTCTTTAAGTACTTCCTGCCACACAAGTTGGAGATGCCTTTTGGATGTGCTTTAATTATGTTTAAGTTATTAATAGAAAATTGGAAACCATCTTACTAACTCAAGATGTGAAATTGGAGCCATCAAACTTTAGAGAAAAAACCACTTTTTAATCTATATTTGAAGTGGATTTGAATAGAAGCAGTTGTGTACTTGACTGGAAGTCATGGTCCCAGAAGCTAACCAGTGATTCCTGGCAGGAGAAGTAAATGCCTTTTAGTTCGGGAAGGGAAAAGGGTTGTCTTACCAGGAAGCAGTTCAACATTGGGGCCCTCTGTGCTTCCCAGGTCCTGGCAAGGCCTTGGGCATTTGGAGAGAGAGAGGTGGAAAAGTCAGTAGGTTGGTTGGAAATCCAGTCTCAGACTCATGCAGGAATGTGGGTGTTTCCCAGGAACATGCTACTTTTGTGCTGGTTTAGTTTTGAGTGGGAGAGAAGAACAGATTAGAAGCGAAGAGCAGATTGGTGGAATGGAGGAAGATGGAAACCAGAGTCCTTTCCTCAGCCCACCTTCCCACACCAACCTTCTTTCCTCTTTCCCAGTGGAATTTGGCTCAGAGAAAACAAAACAAATTTGAGCTATTAGGTGTGGCATATTTTCAAGGCTAGTTGGGAAGTAGCCACTTGATGACATTTGTTTTTGTTTGTTTGTTTGTTTTTTTCCCTCTTGCCAGCCTCACAGGGAACCAGATTTTTTTTTTTTTAAGACGGAGTCTGGCTCTGTCTCCCAGGCTGGAGTGCAGTGGCGCAGTGGTGTGATCTCAGCTCACTGCAACCTCTGCCTCGTGGGTTCAAGTGATTCCTCTGCCCCAGCCTCCCAGGTTCAAGCGATTCCCCTGCCCCAGCCTCCCAAGTAGCTGGGATTACAGGCGCCTGCCACCACGCTCGGCTAATTTTTTGTATTTTTAGTAGAGACGGGGTTTCACTGTATTAGCCGGAATGGTCTCAATCTCCCGACCTCATGATCCGCCCACCTTGGCCTCCCAAAGTGCTGGGATTACAGGAGTGAGCCATTGCACCTGGCCGGAAAACACAATTATATTCAGTATTTGCATGGGGATATCCATGAACTACTAGCTTGAAGTGTTCATAGATCCAGAATTAGATCATGCTCTATTCCTTTCAATGATATCATTTCTTTTTGAAGCTGGGATTTTGGTAGTTGCCGTGATAAAAATTGAGTACCGCATGAAAATCAGGGTGGAATAGAAAATCAGGGTAGCAGTCAGTGTTCAGTCTTATTCCAGAGTTTAAGAAATTTCCAAAATGACCAATGGATTTACACATTCAACTAATAAGTAATTGTGTTTAGTTAAGAATGGAATAAAAATGTTTTTTTCAATGTGTGTATATTAACTTTTCAAATGGCTACTCAATTGTTAGGACATAAATGCTTTTTAAGTCATTTGGACTTCACCACTTAACAAATGGAACTGTTAGGTATTTCTTTCCTCCCTGGGGTACCATGAAAAATTACCAAGACACTAAGGGCACTGTGTACCAAGAGAATTTGGGAATCTTTGCTTTAATCTATCAGAAAATACCCCAAATTGTATATTTGCTTTTAAATACATTAAAAATGGAATTGGAGATGAGATGGCAAGAAAAATAAAATAAATATTTTGCCATAAAATGAAGGTATTTCTAAAGTAAATATCTTTATTTTTCTGATTATAAAATTAGTATGTATAGATTATTTTTAAAAACCCAGAAAGGCGCAAAATGGAAATTAAAACCTCCATATTCCCAACTCCCTGAGATATAACAGCTGCCAACTTCCAGGCTCCTCTTCCAGTCTCCTCTTCCAGGCTTTTTTCTGTATGTATTTAAGATAGGTATTTTACAAAAATTGAATCGTATACATTCTACTGTTTATTGTTTTTTTAAAATTAACTATATAACAGTCATCTTTCCGTGTTAACATGTATATATTTGTAATCATACATAAGGCTTATACATTTACTTTTAGCAGACTTACACTTTCAAGGGAGAAAAACCTCTCAATTCTAAAACCTTTATTACTAATTGTAGGATGATTCTACTATTAAGAGTAGCTCAACTGTGCCCCCTTGTGGCTTGATGCAATATTTAACATTTTTCTTCAAATGTATTTGTGTAAAAGCCTTGTATTATGTATGACATGAAGGATATAAAGATGAACGAAATAAGATCTACACTAGGAGCTCATCGTCTACCAGCGGAGATTAGACATATAATTAAATAACTATGACAAAATAAAAAGTATTTGGGAGGCCGAGGTGGGTGGATCACCTGAGGTCAGGAGTTCTAGACCAGCCTGGCCAAAATGGTGAAACCCTGTCTCTACTAAAAATACAAAAAAAATTTTTTTAAATAAAATAAAAAAAATTAGCCGGGCATGGTGGCGCATGCCTGTAATCCCAGCTACTGGGGAGGCTGAAGCAGGAGAATTGCTTGAGCCCAGGAGATGGAGGTTGCAGTGAGCTGAGATTGTGCCACTGCACTCCAGTCTGGGTGACAAAGCAAGACTCTATCTCAAAAAAAAAAAGAAAAAAAAGAAAAGAAAAAGAAAAGAAAAAGTAATTAGGTATCATAAGAAAGCTATTGTTAAAATCCCATAATCCATCTGTGAAGATTAAAGACTTCATGACACATTCACAACGGAGGCAGCAACAACGATTAACAGAACATTTACTGAGTGCTTATGATCCAGGAACTACTTTTTTTTTTTTTTTTTGAGACAGAGTCTTGCTCTGTCGCCCAGGCTGGAGTGCAGTGGTGTAGTCTCAGCTCACTGCAGCCTGTGCCTCTTGAGCCCAAGCAATTCTCCTGCCTCAGCCTCCTGAGTAGCTGAGATTACAGGTGCATGCCACCATACCTGGCTAATTTTTGTATGTTTTTAGTAGAGACGGGATTTCACCATGTTGGCCAGGCTGATCTCGAATTCCTGACCTTGTGATCCGCGTGCCTCAGGCTTCCCAAAGTTCTGGGATTACAGGCATGAGCCACCGCGCCTGGCCCAGGAACTACTTTTTTGCGTTTTTCATATTTAATTTTTTCAAAGATGGGATATTTCTGATTTAGGGTTTTAAACATGGATAGGAATCTCAGGCTAAGGAATGTGGCCGTAATTCTGTTGACAGGCGTAAGAACCAGTGATTCACATTTTTGATGGGGAGGTAATTTGATCACAGCTGGAGAGATTAACCTTTCAGCAATGCGAAGGATGACAGACTCAGAGCAGAGGGACCAGTTAGGAGGCTACTGCAATGGTCCAGGTAGGATCTAATGCTGCTCTGAAGAGGTACCACAGAAAATGGAGAGGGGTGAATAAACTTGGGCTTTAATAGGACGCCAGCAATGACAGAATCTCTTTCTTGAATTTCACATTTTATTCTTATAAAGCCACAGTAACATTTGGTGAACTTTGAATGGAAGTGTTTGTACTCAGTGGACTTGTTTTATAAGAACTAAGTAGATTGATTCACTCGTGTTCACATGCTGATTTCCCCCCCTTCTTCTCTAAGAAAATAGTTTAAGGACACCAGCTAGACCATACTGTTTGGTCTCAGCTTTGGTAATTTTGCCAGAGACCAAGTCCTGTGTTAGGGCACACTATTCCTAGCTATTCTTTAAATCTGCCATGGTAGCATGGTGTTTGGAGAATGGCGTTACCATATGTTTCTTTTTTTCCCATTGGATAAAAAACCAGAGGAAATTTTCCGAATTGGGGCAAAGAGGATTTGGATTAGACCTGAAGAACTGATTTTGAGGGTGAGAGATACTGGCACTGGATGATCAAGGGGGCTTCAGCATGCTGTTTTATGGCCATTTTATTTATTTATTTAGAGACAGGGTCTCCCTCCCTTGCCCAGGCTGGAGTGCAATGGTGTGATCATGGCTCACTGCAGTCTTGAACTTATGGGCTCAAGGGATCCTCCTGCCTCAGCTTCCCAAGTAGCTGGGATTACTGGCTCTTGCCACTATGCCCAGCTAATTTTTTTTTTCTTTTTTGGTGCCCAGGCTGAAGTGCAGTGGCATTATTGTGGCTCACTGCAACCTCCGCCTCCCAGGTTCAAGTGATTCTCCTGCTTCAGCCTCCTGAGTAGTTGGGACTAGAGGTGTGCACCACCACGCCTGGCTAATGTTTTTTTTTTTTTTGTATTTTTAGTAGAGATGGGGTTTCACCATGTTAGCCAGGCTGGTCTCAAACTCCTGACCTCAGGTGATCTGCCTGCCTTGGCCTCCCGAAGTGCTGGGATTACAGGTGTGAGCCACTGTGCCCGGCCAACCCAGCTAGTTTTTAATTTTAATTTAATTTTATTTTATTTTTGTAGAGACAAGGTCTTGCTATTTTGCCCAGGCTGGTCTTGAACTCCTACTCTCAAGCAATCCTCCCGCCTTGACCTCCCAAAGTGCTGGGAGTATAGGCATGAGCCACTGTGCCCAGCCTGTGGCTATTTTAAAAGATGAGATAGTTCATTGAGATGATTGGAATTTAGTTTGTCTTCCAAAACAATCAAATTTTTATCTAATTTATGAACACTTATAAAAGAAATCCTGCCTTTGATATTATAAGCACCTACAGCAGTGATTATCAAAACAAGATCTGCAGTTCACTGGTGAGCCATCAGAATATTCTTGATGGGCTCGAGCCTATCCCTAAAATATATAGGGTATTATTTTTATAATAAAAGTTGGGTGTGTAAGCTTGCATTTGTCTCTGATAAAGCTAGTACGAAATGGTTCAGATGTCTTCCTCTCAGTTCTTTGTTACCTCCAGCTTTGTTACTCCAGTTCTTTGTTACCTTCCATGCCTATGTGACCATGTCACATAGGGGCACAGATGTGGAGAGAAGTGGTTATATTGATCTCTTTTTGTGCATTTCCCCAGTAACTAGTGAACTTCTTTGCACTTTAAGCGTCCTCTTAAATATTGTTCCCTGGGCCGGGCACGGTGGCTCACGCCTGTAATCCCAGCACTTTGGGAGGCCGAGGCGGGCGGATCACGAGGTCAGGAGATCGAGACCATCCTGCCTAAAACGGTGAAACCCCATCTCTACTAAAAATACAAAAAATTAGCTGGGCGTGGTGGCGGGCGGCTGTAGTCCCAGCTACTCGGGAGGCTGAGGCGGGAGAATGGCGTGAACCCGGGAGGCGGAGCTTGCAGTGAGCCGAGATTGCGCCACTGCACTCCAGCCTGGGCGACAGAGCGAGACTCTGTCTCAAAAAAAATAAATAAATAAAATTAAAAAATTAAATATTGTTCCCTGAGAAACCATCTTGAGTTCTAACACCTTTTAAACATAAGTAAATTGAATGGGGAAAATTAAGTGAGGCATTTCTAGGGCATCCAGGACCTAGAATTGAAGAGGATTTACATGGCTTTCTCTTTCTCTGAATGTTAGAGAACATGCTTTTGCTTCTGGGCAAAGAGGTGTGACTGAATGTAATATATAAGGCTGTTCCTGAGTTTTGGATCACTAATTAACATGCTTGAGCTACTTCAAACTTTACTGGAATCATAATTCAAAACTGATTTGTCATTGGTATAGAGCAGTATCATATTTCAAACCCTATCAGATTAGAATTATGTACTTTATCACTTTTTAACCGTTTAAATTACCTTTCTGTTAATAGGATCTGTGTTTTAACATCAACAGGCGGATGGTTGGATTGCATGGTTCATGTCTAGTTGAGTTTTTATGGCTAATTGGGCACATATGTACTAAAAACCCCTCTATTTAGAAATGAAGGATTTTACTAAAAATGAGCAGATTTTTATAACAGGCAGCTTGTTTTCATCTACTTAAGTAGCCTTTTAAACATGAACCATTTTTCAGTACAACTGTATCTTAATGTGTTAACTTTTTTTTTTTTAACACAGATTTCTTTCACTAGCTTAATGGGAATTCACAGAAATCATAGCCTTTTAATTAAAGCCAATATGTTTCAGTGCCAGATATTCTGAAGAATTCCAATGAACCAAAAAAGAACACATTTCTGAACTGGAAGGGTGCATATGGGACCCTTCAGAAGCCAGACAGAAATGCCTGATGGAAGGCTTTGACACTGGAAAAAGATTAATAAAAAGAACATTAGTGTGATTTTCAGAATAGCTTAAATAATGTGTGTAGTGAAATCATTTTCTACACCAAAGGATGGATGGATTGAAAAATTGAGACTCTTGCCTAGTCTTGATGCTATAAAGTCTAAATCGGACTTCAGTCCATTTGAAATAATAAAGATGGTCTATGATAGTTGTATTTATTGAACTGAAAACTAATATGAGTGACCATATTTTCTTTTCTTTTTTTTTTTTGTGAGATGGAGTTTCACTCGGTTATCAGGCTGGAGCGCAATGGCACGATCTCGGCTCACTGCAACCTCCGCCTCCCGAGTTCAAGCGATTCTCCTGCCTCAGCCTCCCGAGTAGCTAGGACTACAGGCGCCCGTCACCATGCCCAGCTACTTTTTGTATTTTTAGTAGAGACAGGGTTTCACCATGTTGGCCAGGCTGGTCTCAAACTCCTGACCTCAAGTGATCTGCCCACCTCGGCCTCCCAAAGTGCTGGGATTACAAATGTTAGCCACCGCACTGGGCCGAGTGACTGTATTTTCAAAATTAGTACAAGTGATCTGACAAGGAAAATCTGGAAGACAAGGGAACAGAATATTAGAAATTGAATGAATCCTTGAAAGTGTGGGATGTAGAGCCATTGTAATGGCAGATACAAGGAAGTCGCAGATTCATTTTGTTATTGTTTGGCCAAACAGAAACAGTCTGGGACCAGCAGATGATTTAAGTTTTAATCATTGCCCTGCACTTATCTAGCTATGGGACTACGCAAGTCATTTAACCTTGACATGTTTCTGTTTCTCAGTTTTAAAACGGTGATTATATGTACCTTGGCCATCTTATGAGGTTGTTGTTAGGACCCTAATGAGCTATGGGATGTGAAAGTTTCTTGTTATACCAGTGGAATTATTTCTGTGGTTCTGAATAATAATGGCCAGAGACCATGCTTTATTCTCTATTGCCTCACCCAGGTGCTTAGCAGCTGCCTGTATAAGGAAAGGCTCGTGGACAGTGTGCATGAATGAATGAGTGACTGGTTCTCTTTGCTTTAGTTTTATTTTCTCCCTCAGAGGCTTGGGCCAAAAAATAAAACTAAACATGTGGTTTGGGATTCTTCAGAGTTTTACACAGGTGCACTGTACTGGTACCCATCCAAGTCTGAGCCACATGCATAAACATGAACATATTCTGATAGACATCCTAGTATTACATGTGTACAGGCTGTTTGGTGGGATTTTTCCTATGGTATTGGATTTGGCAACTAGAGCCTCAGCTGCAAATGCAACATTTTAAAGAAAGCTAATGACTGTTGTGGCCTCCTCCCCTTCCCTTCTTCACTCCCCTACTGGCCAGTCTACTATAGGGCAGCCCACTCAGACCTCCTACCTCCAGCTGTTGACTCAGCCGCCTCTTACCCTGAAGGCCTTTTGCAAAGGTGCTGGTGGGAGGCAAAGAGGGAGAGAGTTCTCTTGGTTGCACCCTTTTAGTGGAATAGTGTTCATGGTTTTCTCCTCCTTCCAAAGGGAGGGAATGACGATGGGCAGGGGAATTCCTGCCACAGATTAAATGAGGGGAGATATTTCTTCTTACTTGCAAGAAAGGAAAACTGGCTTTAGGTTTCCCTGTTGGACATGTGCTTGGTCGGAGGGCTTGTAGATCTGTCCCTTGGCCTCCTGGTGCAGAGAAGAGAACTGGAGACAGATGGCAAGGTGCAGAGAGGGCCGGCCCTGGGGCAGCCTGCACAGCACTGTGGCAGCCTGCACAGCACTGGTTGATGTGGTAAGGATGCCTGAATGTGTCACGGTCAGGAGCATGCTGGTGCAGAGCTCTCAGGTTTGAGTCTCCTGCTGGTTCTCCCACTCAAGGGGTTGACCCATGTGGTGAAGATGCACCTCAGAGAGTCACACTTCCAGCTCCAGTGCCCTGCCAGGGAGAGAGGGGATGAGACTTAAACTGAGTCACGATTGACAAAAACTGAACTAACTAGCAGTAAGTGTCAGTGACCAAGAAGTGATGGAACTTGCCCGAGATCCACTACTGAAGGAGGGAAGGGAGATTTGACAGCACGTAGCTAAAAGCAGTGATGAGAAGATCAAAACACAGAAAACAAAGCAAAACCCTGTTTCATGTCTGTAAGGCACTAAGCAGAAACTCTTCCATAAAGTGATTACGCAGATTAGAAACTGCCTTCATGTGGTTTGAGTCCAGCCTACTTAAGCACTGAAGCCATAGTCTGAGCAGAAAAACCTTAGTGAGAATTCCTTCAGACTAGGAGATTTCAAATGCTATTCCAGGAAGTCCAGGGTGGGCAAGGCAGCCCACAGAGGTTGCTCAGGACCTCCTGGGGGAAGGAAAAGAATGAGGTTTAGGTGGTGGCTTGTGGAGGAAGGTAGAATGCAGAGGACGTAGGACTTCTGGTCTCCCTTTATCCAGAAGTAAATTTGTTTTTACCTGCTTTTATATATCAGGCTTCCTTGTGAGATGACTCTTGGACAAAAAAGGCTTCCTCATAATCCATCCCCTTTATTTCTGAGATAAATAAACTGAAGTTTAGCCTGGGGAAGTGACAAGCCACAGGCCACAGAACCTTGAGTGGCAGGGTCAAGACCCAGGTCATTTGGTTCTGCATCCCATCCCACACAGGAGGGTAGAGTTAGCCTCATGAATTCAAGGTGCATTTATTGAGCACCTACTAGGTAGAGTCACACAATGTTTTTTTTTTTTTTTCTCTTTTTCCTAAAAGATTAATGCAGTTATTGCATCCATTTGGTGCCTTTACTGCCGGAAAAATAACAGCCAGCAGGGGCTTTCTTGGGTTACCACGGTAAGAGATCTCTGCTAGTCAAACACTATTAACTTTAATGAAGCGGCTTTGATGGTGGGGAAGAGACAGCTGACACCCTATTTCCCTAACAATAAACCACTCTGACAGATAAAAACAAACAGGCTCAAGATAACATATAGCATTCTGGAGAACGGGGCCTATAATGAATGCAGACGGATGTGAGCCATCCTTTCCTCTAAAGCTGTGTTTCTCCATCTGTTGTGGAAACTTCTAAAAGGCAGACCAGGATGACCTAATCCGGCTTTTACAGAAACCACCGCTTGGTGGTTATAATATAACCACCAACCAGTAAAACAGATTATAATTATTATAAGGATGGCCTGGGGAGGAATTTTTAAATAAACCTAGTTCTCCCGAGGTTTCTTTCTGAAGACCCTCTTTGCTCTGCGTTAGCTGTGGGGTCTGAGCGCTGATGGTTTGTTTATCCAATTCTGGAAACTCAGGTAATACACTCCTCCACCTTCCCTGCCGTGGGGTGACCTAACCTGCTGATATCCTTGCTATGGGGAGAGCTTCTCAGCCCCCAGAAACGGTCCTGTGATCACTTATCATTGCACACAGAGCTGCCAGGGCTTCTTCCATCTTGGCAAATCCAATGGATAACTTGGCCTAAAACAAAATACAAACATAACTCCCCAGGGTTAGACTAGGTTT
This sequence comes from Nomascus leucogenys, assembly GCF_006542625.1. Classification (NCBI taxonomy): domain Eukaryota; kingdom Metazoa; phylum Chordata; class Mammalia; order Primates; family Hylobatidae; genus Nomascus; species Nomascus leucogenys. Next base: position 92,618,867 of record NC_044395.1, on the reverse strand, counting down.
GGCGCTAAAGCCTATTGGAGGCCATGGAGATGGAAATGGTGTACAATTTGGGGGCTCTGACATAATTTGGTCATCAGTCATTAGACTCAGATTTCAGTTTCACTGTGAGGAGTGACAAATATTAGCTTAAAAAATGTTTATTTCAGTTCTTCGCCAGGCTGTGTCACTTAATGAAACACCCCATGTGATGTCCTTTCAGTGGGGGCTACTTTTGTGTGTGAGGTAGGGGAAGGATCATTATAATTGCAC